>NC_083705.1:17905561-18208591 GCF_033118175.1 Dama dama
TACTTGTGTAATTATATACTCTGTAAATAATGCTAGTTTTATTTCTTCTTTTTCAGTCTTTATAACTCTTTTATGCTATGCTCACTGTACTGGTTTGGCCCTCCACCATAATATTGTATGGTAATGATGAAAGTGGACATTTTTATCTTTTTGCTGAACTCAAGGGGTAGCATGTAATATTTTGCTATCAAGTATAATTTTGTTATAGAACACTTCCTTTTATTCCCAGTTTGCTGAAATTTGTTTTTTTAACCAAGAATGGATGTTGAACTTTGTCAAATTTTTTTCCTACAACTATTGAGATGACTATAATGTTTTTATAATGTTTTTCTCCTCCATTCTATTAATATAGTAAAATTTTGATTGATTTTTGAATATTAAATCAAACACGTTCCTGGCATATAGCCATTATGTATTATCCTTTTTCTGTATATTGATGGATTTAATTCATTAAATTTTGTCTGGGCATTTTGTGTCTATGCTTGTAAGTAAGATTGGCCTGTGATTTTAATTTCTTGAAATATCATTCTCAGATGGATACATGTATATGTATGGCTGTGTATATATATGAAGACATGCATTTGTCTTCATCTTTCACCTGAAATTACCACAACATTGTTAATTGGCTATACCCCAAAATATTTTTGGTGTTTAAAAAAATTTTAAAAAAAGAAATGTCATTCTCAGATGTTGGTATCACTTGATGAAAATAATGCTGGTTTTATAAAATGAGTTGGGAATTATTCATTATTTTTCTTCTTTTTCCTGGAAGAGTTTGTATAAGATTAGTATTGTTTTTTCCAAAAATATTTGGAAGAAATTACACCATAGATAGCTGGGAGAAATATCAATAACCTCAGATATGCAGATGACACCACCCTTATGGCAGAAAGTGAAGAGGAACTAAAAAGCCTCTTGATGAAAGTGAAAGAGGAGAGTGAAAAAGTTGGCTTAAAGCTCAACATTCAGAAAACTAAGATCATGGCATCTGGTCCCATCACTTCATGGGAAATAGATGGGGAAACAGTGGAAACAGTTTCAGACTTTATTTTGGGGGGGCTCCAAAATCACTGCAGATGGTAATTGCAGCCATGATATTAAAAGACGCTTACTCCTTGGAAGGAAAGTTATGACCAACTTGGATAGCATATTAAAAAGCAGAGACATTACCTTGCCAACAAAGGTCCTCTAGTCAAGGCTATGGTTTTTCCAGTGGTCATGTATGGATGTGAGAGTTGGATGGTGAAGAAAGCTGAGTGCCAAAGAATTAATGCTTTTGAACTATGATGTTGGAGAAGACTCTTGAGAGTCCCTTGGACTGCAAAGAGATCCAACCAGTCCATCCTAAAGGAGATCAGTCCTGGGTGTTCATTGGAAGGACTGATGCTGAAGCTGAAACTCCAATACTCTGGCCACCTCATGTGAAGAGTTGACCCATTGGAAAAGATCCTGATGCTGAGAGGGATTGGGGGCTGGAGGAGAAGGGGATGACAGAGGATGAGATGGCTGGATGGCATCACCGACCTGACGGATGTGAATTTGAGTAAACTCCGTGAGTTGGTGATGGACAGGGAGGCCTGGCATGCTGCAATTCGTGGGGTCGCAAAGAGTCGGAAACAACTGAGCGACTGAACTGAACTGAACAGCATAGATAAGGGAAGATTCTACTTGTCTTTGTGTTAATTTTAGGAAATTGTGCTTTTCAAGAACTCATTCATTTCATTCAAATTGTTAAATTTATTGGCATAAAAATGTACACTTAAAACCAAATATATCAATGAACGTGTGGAAGTGTTAGTTGCTCAGTTGTGTCCAACCCTTTGCGACCCCATGGACTGGAGCCTTCTGGACTCCTCTGTCCACGGAATTCACCAGGCAAGAATACTGGCGGGGGTTACCATTCCCTTCTCCAGGGGATCTTTGAAACCAGGAATTGAACCTGGGTCTCCCGCATTGCAGGTAGACTCTTAACCATCTGAGCCACCAGTGAAACCCAAATATATCAATACTTAAAAGCAATTATAAATAGAATAAATACTGAATGAAAGACAAAGATTTTCAAAATTTATGAAAAAATTAAAAAAAAAAATTAAATGTGGTTTCTAAAAGACAAACTTTACAAACAAGGATTGAAAGGAGGAAAAAAAAACCTATTTTCTCTACAGACCGAACACTTCTGGTTACACAATGTATGGGTTTCCCCCCATACCTACCAGTTCTCCAAGAGAAGTTTCATGTCCTAAGATTCAATTCAGTTCTGACTCTATGTACCTGGAATTAGCATCAGATGCCACAAATTAAGGGCTCAGTTCCACAAGACTGCCCCTGCTTCAGATGCCAGTCACAAGTAATCCCTAGATTACCTGAACTTCCATCCAAATTGACTACAAAGTGGAGATTCCTATGACTCCCTCCTCAGGTTCAACAATTTGCTCTAATGGCTCACAGAACTTAGGGAGACACCTACATGTACCAGTTTATTAGAGAGTATGTATGCTGTGCTTAGTCACTCAGTCATGTCTGACTCTCTGTGACCCCCATGGCTGTAGCCCATCAGGCTCCTCTGTCCATGAGGATTCTCCAGGCAAGAATACCGGAGTGGGTTGCCATACCCTGCTCCAGAGGATCTTCCTGACGCAGGGATCAAACCCAGGACTCCCGCATTGCAGGTGGATTCTTCACCTTCTGAGCTAGCAGGGAAGCCCATTATAGAGTATAAAGGATATAAAAAGGATACAGATGAACAGTCAGACAAAGAGGGGCACAAGGTGAGTGCAAGAGATCCCAAGCCCACGAAGTTGGGATGTGCCACCCTCCCAGCACATAGACATATTCATCAGCCCCAGAAACTCTCCAAATCTTATACTTCAGGAATTTTTATTGAGGTTTAATCACACAGCTAAGATCAGTATTTAACTCAATCTCCAGCCCCTCTCCTCTCCCATGAGGATGGGAGTTTGGGCTGAAAGTTTCAAGATTTAAACATGGTTTGATCTTTCTGGTGACCAGACCCCATCTAAGAAATCCACCAAGAGTCATATTATTAGAATAGGAATATTCCTGTCACCCAGGAAATCCCAAGGGATTTAGGAGGTATGTGTCAAAGTGTGGAGTGAAATATCAAATATTAGAAAAAGATATTCTAGGTCCTCAAATGGTGGTGCTGGAGAAGACTCTTAAGAGTCTCTTGGACTGCAAGGAGATCAAATCAGTCAATCCTAGAGGAGATCAACCCTGAATATTCATTGGAGGGACTGATGCTGAAGCTGAAGCTCCAATATTTTGGCCACCTGATGCAAAGAGTCAACTCATTGGAAAATACCCTGATTCTGGAAAAGATTGAGGGCAAGAGGAGAAGGGAACGACAGAGGATGAGATCGCTGGATGGCATCACCAACGCAATGGACATGAGTTTGAACAAACTGGGAGACAGTGAAGGACAGGGAAGCCTGGCGTGCTACAGTCCATGGGGTCACAAAGAGTACGACATGACTTAGTGACTGAACAACAATTCTAGCTTCTAGCACTCCTATTACTCAGAAGATTACAGGGGTTTTGGAGCAATGTGTCAGAAACCAGGGACAGAGATACACACACAAATACATATGCTGCTGCTGCTGCTGCTAAGTCACTTCAGTGGTGTCCAACTATGTGCAACCCCATAGACGGCAGCCCACCTGGCTCCCCGGTCCCTGGGGTTCTCCAGGCAAGAACACTGGAGTGGGTTGTCATTTCCTTCTCCAATGCGTGAAAGTGAAAAGTGAAAGTGAAGTCGCTCAGCCATGTCCGACTCTTAGCGACCCCATGGACTGCAGCCTACCAGGCTCCTAAGTCCCTGGGATTTCCAGGCAAGAGTACTGGAGTGGGATCAAATACACACACACACACACACACACACACACACACACACACACACACATATGTATAATTATTATTTTACAAGGACATAGAAAGGTTGAAAAAAAGATAGAAAAAGTATGGGTATATTAATTTCAGGCAAAAAAGACTTTAGTCAAAAAGTATTACTAGATACACAGTGCTAAAAAAGATTAATAAAATTAATCTCTCTACGTAGACTAATGCAGTGGAAGCATGGAGTCATAACCACTGGACCACCAGGGAAGTTCCCAACTTTACTTAACTGAACACTGCAACAAACAACTTCAGAACATTTTCTTGCCAAGGATATTGTTGTTGGTCAGTTGCTCAGTTATATTCAGCTCTTTGCAACCCCATGGACTGCAGCACACCAGGCTTCCCTGTCCTTCACCATATCCTAGAGTTTGCTCAGCCTCATGTCCATTGAGGGGATGATGCCATCCAACCATCTCATTCTCTTTTCAAGTATGTATGAAACATTTACTAAATACTACCACATATTGGGCAAAAAAGTGAAGAGATGATATTACAGATCCAGCAAACATTAAAAGAAAATGAGTCTGTTATGAATAATTTTATGCCAATATATATGACAATTTAGAAGGCATTTTAAAATATGGAGTGATATGATCAGACTCTCCTTTCAGAGAGATTACTCTGGCTTCAGTGTGGAGAACGGACTAGACTGGGGGCAAGACCAGAGGCACTGAAGATGCTAGAAGCCTACTGCAATAGTCTTGGCAAAGACAAGGATGACTTAGGAAGTGGGGGTAGGAAGACTGAGACGGGATCCAATGAAAGAGTGCGTAAGAAAGGAAAGCCAAGGGTCAGTAATCATGTGACACCGCAAAACACTGACTCAGTAAATATTTACCGAGTGCCGGACACTGTTTGCAGTAGTCAGCAAGACAGATGCAGGGTCCCTGCCTTGGTGACATAGCTTATCTCTGATTGGTGTCAGAGCTGGAAGTTGTACCTCTGTGTCTTAAGTCCAGATCCAAGCCTAGTACGCCTTCCACCAGATACCCCAGCCCAGGCCCACCCAGTGTCATATGATTCACTTTGTCTGTTACCTCTGATGCCAGTGTAACTATCCTTGTATCTATGCTTTGAGCCACCACAACGGCCAGATTCTTCCAGGCAGCACTTATTGATTTAAAAACTTTATAAGAATAAGCTGAACCCTCATAAATTTCCTTGGTTTGGCTCAAAGTTTCATTCTCTAGGAGATGGCTGTTCCAAAAATCAATATGCTTTCCTTTTAAAATGGAGCCAGGCTCTTTGTCATAGTGGCATTTGCAATCTGCTGGGCATTAGCACCTACTTCCTGGGGCAGGGCAAGCCTAGGTTTGGTGAAAATAGCTTCCTCCAGCCACTTCAATCACCTTGGTCAAAAGCAGAGGATGTGGGAAGCCTGGCACCCTGAATTCATCTGGTTTGTTTTTAGATTCTCCCCTAACTAGAGAACTGTACAACACTGGAGCTGGAAGAAATTGCAGAAACCATTTAAGCCAACCCACACATTTGAGAGAGGAAGAGATTCAAGCTCAGAGAAATTGAGTAACTTGCAAAGTCCACAGCTTCTTCTCCACAAACCCAGGACTGGCATTCCAGTCTTTTGGATGCTCTTTCTTCTAACACCACACATCTGTGGCATAGCATGGAGAATCAGGGATCTATGCTTACTTGGTTTATATTTTGGGAAAATAACACTTGACTTAATGCTCCAAAGGACCATTTCTAATTCAAGTCCTTATCTTTGTTCACATCCAGCATTGGTTCCTCATCCTTCTGTCTGGTTGAAGGGAGGCCAGAACCTATACAGGCAAAGCAGAAGCAGGTACAGTTTCAGGTGCAATCAAGGACCCAGGAAAGGGCCTTCTTCTTCTCACTTGCTTTAGGTATTTATTATGATTTCTAAAAGGCAAAACTTTTCGGTATACAAGGAGAGCTAAGGCCCATGTTGCAAATAAACCAGGAAGGAAAATGCGATGACTTCAACTGACACTGAATAGCAAATAGCTGACATTGGACCCCTTCCAAAAGCATTTTTTTAATAGTCAGGATGGAAGACAGTGCAAAAGGACACTAGCACCCTTAAAAAGGATGGAGAGAAGTTCTAGAAGAAAGGAAAAGGTGTTTGTGTGTGTGTGCATGCGCACGCATGTGTGATAAGGGTGGAACCAGGTTTCAAAGACGAGCTTTGTCTAAAATGATAACTCTGCATCACAGCTTGGTCCTGCCTTGACCCTACCTGTCTACCTGAGGCACCTGCATCCTCATCCTGGGCCTGCATGTCCAAGTACGTCCATCCCAGGAGCCAGCAACACGGAATTGGGGGAGCAGAGTATCTTCAAGCCAGTGAGCACCTAGCCAGCTGTGCCCTAGAGACAAATCCCCAGATAATGGCAATTAAGCCTTGCGATGGGTTCCTTGATATAGGAATTGTCATGAAAATATTCTGTGCAAGGACTTCCAGTATGACAGAATTCATGTCAGAACTCTGTATGATGTTGCAGTGATGAGTATATATCATTATACATTTATCTGAGCCCACAAATGTGCACCACCAACAGGGAGCCATATACCACGAACTTCAGCGACTATGATGGGTCAGTGCAGGTTCATCACACATGGACCGCTCTGGTGCAGGATGTTGATAATGGAGAGAGCTGTATGATAATCGAGAAAGCTGTATGTATGGGGAAATCTCTGTACCTTCCACTCAGTTTTGCTGTAAACCTAAAACTGCTCTA
Source organism: Dama dama (assembly GCF_033118175.1). Taxonomy (NCBI): domain Eukaryota; kingdom Metazoa; phylum Chordata; class Mammalia; order Artiodactyla; family Cervidae; genus Dama; species Dama dama. The sequence continues at coordinate 17,912,197 of NC_083705.1, forward strand.
AAAAAGAGTCTATTTAAAAAAAAAAAAAGAGGGGTTTCCCTGGCTCAGTGGTAAAGAATCCACCTGCAAGGCAGGAGACCCAGGTTCAATCCCTGGGCCGGGAAGATCCCCTGGAGAAGAAAATGGCGACCCACTCCAGTATCTTGCCTGGATAATTTCATGGACAGAGGACCCTGGTGGGCTACAGTCCTGGTGGGTTGGCTGCGAATTCCTGCATGGCACACAAAGCAGAGATGGCAGGTGGAGTGAACGAGGCTCAGATGGGAACCCGGGATCTACCATCTCTGCCTCTCACTGTGTGGTCTTGACCTCCATTTCCATGATTGTAAAATGAGGAGGACAGGCTTGGGGGTTCACAGCTGCATTCTGATTTCACGGTCTTCATTAAAGATACTTCATTCAGATTCTGTCTTCTTGAAAGAACTGTGCCTTGGAATAAAAAACAGAAAGGAAAAAAGTTTCCTCTTTTCTCAGCTGAGACCCTCAGGGCTCCATCTGGTTTGGTTGACGCCTCCAGAAGTACTGCCATGATCCAGCTAGGTCTTGTCCTCATCCGAGGAGGCCTCTGTGCTCTGGGTCCTGCTCAGAGTCTGTGCTGGGGCTGCTTGTGGGGGCACAGAATCTCTTCTCTGCTCACACAGCAAGCTGGTCTCTCACCAGGAGGATGGTGATCTTCAGCCGTGAGCCTGAGAGCAGGATCCTGGCAGCAGCGTGCGATGTTGACATTCAGGCCAGGTCATTTCTCCTGGGTCTGTTTGGTTCTTCTTCCTCCCTTCCCTTCTCAGAGACCTACCCAGGACGCCACCCCTGGGCCAGCAGGAGCTTCAGAGGTGTGTTTATCTTTCTTTTGCAGCTCCCAGTGGACGTAGCACCCAAAGCAGAATGTTACTTTTAACATCAGCTGGCAGTTCCCGGGTCTCTCAATCTGGGACTCGAGCTTACACTCCAGCCCCTGGTCAGGGAAGCCTGCTGGGTTGGGACTTCAGAACCTCACCTCTCTACTCCCTTTAAATTCAGCTAAGTGCTTGAGAGTCTCACCTACCACGCATGTTTGGTAGCAGCAGGAGCTAAAGCCCGCTGGCAGCTCCTAAGCCTTTCATCAGTGAAAGCATTGGATAGAATCAAGCAAGTACATTTTCAAGGTTTTCCTTCTGCTTATCTAGCAAAACTCCATCCACCAGCCCTCCGTTCTGGACCGCAGGCATGCCTGGATGTCTGTACTCTGACAAGCTGCCAGCTGCCTTGCTGAAAGGACAAGCCCCTCTATTTAGTGCCCCTTGTAATTGCAGTAACTTATTTCCCTGGGTCTCTTTCCATTCAACCTACCACCGACAACTTTCCTTTCCTCCGAAGTGTTTTTATACCTTCCCCTCCTTGGAGTTCAGCAACCTCCCCACCGAAGCCTTTCTGCCCAAATCACACATCTGTGGGCTGGTCCTGGGATGTATGAGATGAGTGATCAAGATTTGAGGAGTTCAGATCAGACCCAAATGTTATGAGTCCCCTACTTCCCTCACACACACAGTGCTCCCCTCCTCCTGGATTAGCCCCAACAATGGCCTTGGCAGGGTGCGCCCTAGGCCAGTGACTGAGCTTTTGGATGAAAGGCTATCCAAGTTGTTTGCTCTCCCCTCTGAGAGAATGTCCCACAGAGGCAGGAAGCCAGGCTGAGGATAGGCTACACAATTTGGCCTAGGTCTTTTCTGGAAATCTGTTGGTGGCTGGTTGCTGGAAAGGATCTAATGACATGGAAAAAAGCAATTGAATCCAAAGTTGGGGGCCGTGGTTTGCCGTGTACATAAAAATTAGAAGAGTGTTTCCACAGCAAGGAAGGGCTTCCCTTCCAGGGGCTGGTGAGGCCCCGGCCTACTCCTAGGACCTGCTCTGTGCTGGGCAGCAACTGGGCCCTGGGCCTTGCTGAGAGTGCTAGGCGCTTGGTGGTCCAGCCCTGGGACCCAGATGAATCACTGGAGAAGGGACCCAAAGTTGCCATTTGGTCACTTTCTTCCCTAGTCTATTCCATGTCATGGGAAAGACAAAGCCTATGGCAAAATGTTCAGGAGATGGAAATCCATTCAGGAAGGAGCCCATGGGTGTGTGTATGTGTGTATGCGTGTATATGTCATATGTGTGTATGTGTGCCTGTTGGGGGATATTTGTAACATTGATGTCTTTTATTTCAGGACAATGGAATGCAGCAAAAACATTCTTTTTACTCTCTTGTTGCTCATACACGGACACACCCATGAATGCTCACTCTACATACATTCCCTGCAAAAAAAAACTGTTATTCCTGCTGTGTGTCCATCCAATGGGGTCTTCCAGTGTGCTAATTCAGTATCTTCATTTTTTTGTTTTTTTTGTTAAGATCCAGGAAAAGGCTCAGATGTACCCTGCGGAGTATGAGAGGATGCAGAGCAGCTTCCTCCCCTCTGTGTCTGCTCCCTCAAAGGCCTCCAAGGAGCCATGAAAGAGAAGAGCATGCGGCAGCCTAGGGAGCTGGGAGTGGAATGCAGAGTTCATCCCAGGGTCAGGGCCAGCCAGCTGAGCAGCTGAAACTCTGCCCGGGAGGAGAGGCCGAGTCCAGAGCTGGGGGTCAAGGTGAGAAGGTGGCCGGGAGAGGGACAGCTGTGGCCGGTTTACTTCTCTGGAGAAAGTCCTGCCGGCGGGGGGCATGTCTTCAGAAACGGTTGTCCGCATCGCCGTCATCAACGCTCCCCCTCCCCTCCGCGATCCGAATCTCTCCACCCTCTCTGCCACAGTGCAACAACATGGCTGCCCGGAAATCAATCATTTCCAACTTCCTGCAAACTTAAGCCAATGTGTTCTTGCTCCCAGGGTTATTTGCATTATAAGCCTTGGCCCTGGTTGGAAAGTAAAAGTCATTTCACCTTATAAAGGACTGACACCCATCAACCCACTGACAGGAGAGAAATTTTAGGGACAGGAACAACTTCTGGACTTTGGAACTTCAGTTCCTTCCAACACCAGTCCTGCTCTGGAGAAGAATAGGAGGCTGCCGCCAAGGTTTGATCTATCAGGCTGGAACCCTCTCCTCCGCTTGCCTTCAAGAGTACCTGAAATTTTCACTATTTGTCTCTTAGCGTTAAAGCATTTATCTGCAAAGCCATGTTTCCTCAACTGTTGTCTAGGACAGGGGCACTACAGTGACCGGATAAGGGACAATCATGTCCATTTCCAGATTGTAGTGACATCTCGGACACAGACAGGACACAGAACAGTTCATTTTTGTCCAAAAGAGAAGAGAAGCACTATGTGGTATTAATAAAAAGAAGCCTAAATTTAAAGTCAGGAGAAATTAAAATAAATAAATTAATTTTAAAAAAGAAAAAGAAGAGTCAGGAGACCTGAGTCCATTGATAGCTATGTTAGGGGAAACACATTGAAACTGCCCACCCTGGTCAGGCACCATAGTAACTATCTGCATGAATTATTTTATGGCAGGAGGCCCTGGTAAGGAACACAGAACTAACAAGCCACCACCAGCTGGATGAAGCTGGGAAATGTCAAAAGGAGATTACCTCCCAGAATCCTCCTCACTAGAATCCATCTTGGCTGAGCAATGCATGAGCCACCAGGAAAGACCCTGAGTCGAAGTGATTGGCCAGAGACAATCTAGAAACTAACCCCATCACCATAAAACACAAGACTGTAAGCCACATGTCCAAGCAGATCTTCTGGGTTTCCTTACCCTCCTGCTCTCATTCCCAAGGGCGCCCCTTCCCAATAAAATCTCTTGCCTTGTCAGCATGTGTGTCTCCTCTGACAATTCATTTCCAAGTGTTAGACAAGAGCCCCCTTTCAGGCCCTGGCAGGAGTTCCCTTTCCTGCAACAGTTATGTAGTCTTATGTCCTCAACTGAAAAATGAAATGCAAGCTGTTTTTCATGTGATGCTTGTGAGAGTCAAAACAGAGTTCATGTGAAAGAACTTTTAAAGTTGTTAAGTCCTATAAAAATGTAAGTTTTTGTAATATTTGAATTTGTGAGACATAACTCCTTCCTTTTGCTGATGGGTCCCTCCAAGGCACTGGTGATGTCCATGTGTAGAATTGACTCTTGTGATGTTGGAGGAGAGTGTTTGCTATGGCCAGGGTGTTCTCTTAGCCAAACAGAGGTTCCTAACATCGTACAAGAAGCGGTGATCAACACCATCCCCAAGAAGAAGAAATGCAAAAAGGCAAAATGGTTGTCTGAGGAGGCCTTACAAATAGCTGAGAAGAGAAGCTAAACGCAAAGGAGAAAAGGAGAGCTATATCCATCTGAATGCATAGTTCCAAAGAATAGCATGGAGAGATAAGAAAGCCTTCCTCAGTGATCAATGAAAAGAAATAGAGGAAAACAATAGAATGGGAAAGACTAGAGATCTCTTCAAGAAAATTAGAGATATCAAGGGAATATTTCAGGCAAAGATGGGCACTATAAAGGACAGAAATGGTATTGACCTAACAGAAGTAGAAGATATTAAGAAGAGGTGGCAGAATATACAGAAGAGCTGTACAAAAAAGATCTAAATGACCTGGATAACCATAACTGTGTAATCACTCACCTAGAGCCAGACATCCTGGAAAGCGAAGTCAAGTGGGCCTTAGGAAGCATCACTACAAAAAAAGCTAGTGGAGGTGATGGAATTCCAGCTGAGCTATATCAAATCCTAAAAGATGATGCTGTTAAAGTGCTACACTCAATATGCCAGTGAATTTGGAAAACTCAGCAGTGGCCACAGGACTGGAAAAGGTCAGTTTTCACTCCAATCCCAAAGAAGAGCAATGCCAAAGAATGTTCAAACTACCACACAATTGCACTCATTTCACATACCAGTACAGTAATGTGCAAAATTCTCCAAGCCAGGCTTCAACAGTACATGAACCGTGAACTTCCAAATGTTCAAGCTGGTTTTAGAAAAGGCAGAGGAACCAAAGATCAAATTGCTAACATCCATTGGATCATAGAAAAAGCAAGAGAATTCCAGGAAAACATCTACTTCTGCTTCACTGATTACACCAAAGCTTTTGACTGTGTGAATGACAACAAATTGTGGAAAATCCTTAAAGAGATGGGAATACTAGACCACCTTACCTGCCTCCTGAGAAACCTGTATGCAGGTCAAGAAGCAACAGTTAGAATTGGACATGGAAAAATGGAAACATAGTTCCAAATTGGGAAAGGAGGATGTCAAGGCTGTATACTGTCACCCTGTGTATTTAATTTATATGCAGAGTACATCATGTGAAATGCTGGGCTGGATGAAGCACAAGCTAGAATCAAGATTGCTGGGGGAAATATCAATAACTTCATATATGCAGATGACACAACATTTATGGCAGAAAGTGAAGAGGAACTGAAGAGCCTCTTGATGAAAGTGAAAGAGAAGAGTGAAAAAGCTGGTTTAAAACTCAACATTCAAAAAACTAAGATTATGGTATCTGGTTTCATCATTTCCCAGGCTTTATTTTCTGGGGCTCCAAAATCACTGCAGGTGGTGGCTGCAGTCATGAAATTAAAAGACGCTTGCTCCTTGGAAGAAAAACTATGATCAACCTAGACAGCATATTATAAAGCAGAGACATTTTTTTTCCAACAAAGGTCCATGTAGTCAAAGCTATGGTTTTTCCAGTAGCCATGTATGGATGTGAGACTTGGACCATAAAGAAGGCTGAGCGCTGAAGAATTGATGCTTTTGAACTGTGGTGTTGGAGAAGACTCTTGAGAGTCCTTTGTACTGCAAGGAGTCCCTTGGACTGAAAACCAGTCAATCCTAAAAGAAATCAATCCTGAATATTCATTGGAAGGACTGATGCTGAAGCTCCAGTACTTTGACCACCTGCTGCAAAGAGTTGACTCATTGGAAATGACCCTGATGCTAGGAAAGATAGAAGGCAGGATGAGAAGGGGATAACAGAGGATGAGATGGTTGGATGGCATCACTGAGTCAATGGACATGAGTTTGAGCAAACTCCAGGAGACGGTGAAGGACAGGGAAGCCTGGAATGCTGCAGTTCATGGAGTCCCAAAGAGTTGGACAGGACTGAGCGACTGAACAATAACCAGGGCACTGGGCCTGCAATTCAGGTTCCTGTCACTAGAGGGACAGTGTTATCTATAACCTGCAAAAACCAAGCATTGTACATTTCCTTAGGCCCTTCAAATCAAGGTCCCACAGTAGTTATTTGGAAGTCTCTGTGCATCCTGAGACCCCTGGCTTGGATAACAGCCTCTTCACAAAGAATTTGAACTTTATATGCTTTATATCAGGACCTGGAACTAACTCTGTGCTTCTTTTTAAAGGCTTCCAATCCCTGAAAGTCATAAAGGAGCCCAAGAGCAACTGTTTTTAATGAATCAAGTCAAGGGCTCTGCTTGATGTCATTCTGATAAACTGAGTTGCTTCCCAGCCTGAAAACGAGGCTACTGGTTCTATCTTGCTCTTGGTTTCACAAAGCCAGACTTTTCCATCTTAGCTGAGCATGTAATAAGCAAGACTTCCTTTAAGCTTTACTGAGGCCATCCCAAATTGTCCAGTCAACATGGTTAGGCCCAAAATGCACCATCACAGGTCACTTCATCCTATGTCTACTAGGCAACATTTGTGTCTCATTTAGACAACTTATTGTCATAGTACAGGCTATAAGCCCTGAAACTGATCTCTCAGGAAATTTGGCTTTAACAGTAAAACATGAAGAATAGCTATTGAACCAATCGGTTGGATGCAGGACTCCAACTTGAGGGTGGCCAGAGTAACAAGGTCAGAGCCCAACACAGAGATGCACGCAGGGAAAGTCCAGCTTCCTCGGGCTGTGGCAGTAGCCAGGGGACTAGACAGCTCAGTGATTTTTCTTTTTTACCCCATTCTGTACGTTCCTGTTGTACTCTGTCTCTAGGCTACACAGTCTCCAGAGAGCTGGGGGTGGGGCCGTCAGTTTTTCCAGAGTCTCATTCCTGCCTGAGTGCTGTAGACTGAACCACTGGGCTCCTGAAGCCTGAGCAAAAGTTTAACTCACATTAGCGATGTCCCACGGGTCAGGAGCTGTGTGGAAACCTGAGATCTGTAGGGCTGAGCCTCTAAGGTCGGAGTGCTCTACTGTGCTTCTGCATTTTTAAAAAATATTTATTTATTTATTTGGCTACATCAAGTCTTAGTTGGGGCACAGAGGATCTTCATTAGGGGCATTCAGGATCTTCTCTTGTGGATCACAAGCCCTCTAGTTGTGGCGTGCAGGCCTCAGCAGTTGTAGCATGCAGGCTTTGTTGCTCCAAGTCACCTGGGATTTTAGCTCCTCAACTAGGGATCAAACCCATGTCCCCTGTACTGCAAAGCAAATTCTTAACCACTGGACTACCAAAGAAGTCCCAGCTCCGGGATTTCTAATGCATGTCTGTAGGGCAGAGGTGGAGCCCCTTTTCGGAGAGGAAAACCAAGTAGCTCTGTGCCTCCAGTTCTTTTCAGAACAGAGACCTGAGACCTGTCTGCATCTGGCTCCAGACTGTGTGTTGTTTCTCAACAGAACTCCTCAAGTCTCTGTCAACTTCCGGGAGAATATGACATCCCGTTGATAGCTTATAACCAGCCACGATGAAGGTATCTGTACCACAGAAACTGGCAAGTGCTACAAACCAGTGTCCTTTCTTGCCCCAGATGGCAGTTATTAAACATTTTCCAGCACTCCCTGCATGAGGCCATCAGGGAAGGTGCAGTAGATAACACTCTAGCTATTTGCTCATACTTACTCTTAGCTTTGCCCTTAAAACACAACTGCTAACTCTTTCCTGGGGGTCCAGTGGTTAAGAATCCACCTTGCAATGAATGGGATGTGGGTCTGATCCTTGGTTAGGGAACTAAGACACCACATGCTGTGGAGCAACTTCAGGCTTCCCTGGTAGGTCAGCAGGTAAAGAATCCACCTGCAATGCAGAAGACCCGGGTTCAATCCCTGGGTCAGAAAGATCCCCTGGAGAAGGGAATGGCAACCCAGTCCAGTACTCCCTTGCCTGGAGAATGCCATGAACAGAGGAGTTGGGCAGCTTACCGTCCATGGGATTGCAAAGGGTCAGACATGACTGTGTGACTAACTTATGGAGCAATTAAGCCCACAAGCCTCAACTAGAGAGTCCATGTGCTGCAACAAAGATTCCATCTGTCGCAGCTAACACCTGATGCAGCCAAATAAATAAATAAGCCTTGGATAAAAAAAAAAAAAAAAACCACTGTTTTGTTTGCGGTTGCAGCTAAGCCAAAAAAACCACGTATCACAGCTTCTGGGAGGCTAGAGTCACATGACCCAGTTCTGATCAATAAGAAGGAGCCAGAAACCAGCTGGGAAAGGTCTGGCTTCTTTTTGTGTACATCTGTTTTCCCTCCTTAATTTTTGCTGCTTCTCTATCCTACCTGGAATGATGACTGGAGGTGGACCCTCTTGGATGTGAAGGGACACATTCCAAAAATGGCCAGGCAGGGAGACTACAGGGGCTAGGGCATGAATGGCACCATGGAGCTGGCAGCTCCCTGCGCTATACACTTGCAGACCTCTTAGGTGAAAAGCACCCCTTACTTGGTCAGACTCCTCAGCTGGTTCTCTGTATGTGCAGCCCTTTCGTGCAATCTCTTACTAAGAAAGACGACTTCCTTTAAGGAGTGCTGTTTCAATGGGAAGAGGCAGGAACGACACGCCAGTTAAATGGAGCATTTATTTTGTGCCAGGTGAGCAGGTGTGCTGTGTCGCATAGCACTCAGATTTGAGGCTCCCTGCTGCCAATGCCTGGAATTTGCCAGGTGAAAGGGAAGGCTGTGATGAGGTTGCTAAGGGGATCGCAGCTTTGTTTTGTCCCTCGGGGCATCGTTTCATGGATTAATTGGCAGCCATGGGCTCTCATGCAGCAGGATGAAGATGAATTCAGGCTGTAACCAGCCAACCTGGCCGAGCAGATAGCAACCTCTCCTACCCTGGTCCGCCAGCAGCCTTCCAGTCTTATTCCCAAATTCTCAGCCTACAGGCAAACTAGCCCTCTTTCCTGCCTGCCACAAGCTGCTTTCCCAGGGAGGGGCCTTTTGAATTCAAGTACAGAAAATCCTCATATTAAAAAAAAAAAAAAAAAAGCCTTCTACCGGTTACTAGGGTTTCCTGCTTAACAAGCCCTCTTAGGAAAGTGACTCGTCTCTATAGAGACAGCCACGTCACAGGCTGCCGCTTCCAGCACAAGCTCCTATCAGAGGCCCTCTCACTGAGGTGTGTGTCTGGGGGCTGGGAAGGGAGAGGACTCTGAAGTCAGTGGTGGCTTCAAGTGCATTTCAGTCTCTCTCTTTCTCCTTTGTATTGCAAACAGAGAAGGCATTTCCAGTAATAAAGAGCATTTCTCTCATTTCTACTTTTCTTCTGACCCATGGAAAGATTAGGTTCCTACAACACCCACTTATGCAAATACATGCACACCCACATACTCTGTTCCAACTGGATTAGTGGCAGCTTAGACGGGGTGCATTTGATAGAATGCTCAGGAATCCCATCTTATTCATGAGGACTCAAGGCTTACTGAGGCCCAAGTCCCCAAAAGCCCTTGAGTCAATGCAAAACCAGTATGTGAGGTGTGGGGGACCCTCTTCCATATCTTAGAGAGGAATGCAAGGTCATCTAGGCAAAGCAGTCATCCCCCTGCACAAAGATGCCATATAAATAGAGTGATTATATATCTTTCATCATCCAAATCTGGACATTTATAAGAAGAATTCTTAATAATTATATTAAATATGGGACAACAATCTTACACCAGGAGTGTCTGACTAAATTAGGACTTTCGCCAGTCCACTTAATACTTGGAAATACATGATTAATAAAGAACACACACAAGAAACTGTCTTCCTAAATCCTGTTCTCCCTGGAAGGCTCCACTGGTCCTAAAAATCAAGAAATCTGGAAAACCGGAAGCTTTTGGAGATCCTGCAGGTTCAGAAGTGAAAAGGGAATGGCATTATTGAAGGATTACGGGAGAGACTTTTAAGAAGAAAGATCCTTGTGTATTTGATGTTTTATACAGTCTCTGAGGATAATTACCTACCAGCCATATATGAACGCCTCTGTCTACACACTTTCATCTCTGTGTCTTCTTAAGCCTTTGAAGCCATTGTCTCCCCAACCTTCTTTAGAACCAAATCATTCTTCTGACATCCGGCCCATCTTTCTCTGCTCACAGCCAGGCTTCTGTCCACTCAGAACTTCAGCGCTGACTTGATGAAGACAAGCATAGTGACTGGAGATGACTTTGGCCTGTGTCTGAGGACAGAGCTACAGCAGCAAGATGGAAGGAGCTGGCTTCCTCCTATCATGCTACAAAACCCTGCAAGGCCACACCACAGGTGTGGAACAGACAGCTAGCGGGAAGCTGCCGCATAACAGGACTCAGCCCGGTGCTCTGTGAGGACCTACGGGGTGGGCTGGGAGGGGAGAGGGAGGCTCAGGGGAAAGGGCCGTACACAGTGATTCACAGTGCTGTACAGAAAACAACACGACATTGTAAAGCACGTGTCCGCCAATAAAAAATAAAAATAAAAAAATCAGTAAAGAAAACATGCATCTCAAAAAACAAATCCTATAAGGCATCTACTACTCCCCTCTTTCAGAAATTCTGGCTTTCTGCTTGTTAGTTTTTCTAAGCAGATCTTAGCATCAGTGAATTGCTTTCAAATTTTTTTTTTTTTCACTTGAAGTATTGTCTTGAGAGATTAACTTTCAGGTTAATTAGGGGAAAATGACATCTTCATGTTAGGTCTTCCTGTTTTCTTACACAAGAAATTGGTTTACCTTTCCGATTTGTCTTCTTTTGTGTCAGGGTTTCTTTTCTTTTGTGGTGTTGTTGTTTTGTTTTTAATATAAGTTCTTGAACAACAATTCTGGATAATCTGATTTAGTGTACTTGGAGCTGAGCCAGTGAAAAGACCATCAGGGGTACAGAGAAAAAGCCTGAGGGCTCAAAAGACAAGCTTAGCATAGTTGATTTCACATTATTAGATTAAGGATCATTTCACATCCTGGAGTCTGCCTCCAATCCTGAAATTGGGAAGCAAACATTTCCCCTAAATTGCAGTGTTAATAATTGTGGGTAAAACAGCCTTTTCTGTGTGGATCCAGGAAGCTGGCCAACAGTGCTGACGTGGAAAGAGACTGGGCTTAGAGTCCAAAGACACGGGTTAGCAATCTGCTTCTATCGCTCACCAGCTCCATGAACTTGAAAAGTTTGACTTAGTTTCTCTTTTTTCTCTACCATCTGTTAATGTAGACTCATAATACTCCTTACCCAAGTTGTTGTGAAGATCAAATGAAATCACATTCCATTTACGCTTGAACACCTAAACAATATCTAAAAGCTATTAAACATGATTAAAAAGTGAGATGTATTTTTATAATTTTTTCTAATGAGAAATTATATTTTAAGCTATATTTTAACTTACCTGGCCTGTAGTTTTGGAAATCCAACAGGGCCTTGAAATTGGGATACTTATAGACTGCAAGAATTCATACCTATGTTTCTCATGTTTCATGAGAAACATATATTTCTTTCTTTTCAATAAAGAAAACCTGTCATGGCTAGATTATCTTTAAGGGTCAGCAAACAGAAAGTGACTACCTGGGTGCATGGTAGTGGCATTCTGGGGATCTCAGAGCAAGATACCATCAACTCAGTGTTGTCAACAACAATATGTGTGTGGGGTGTTTTGCTATTTAAATGAAATTCACTAGTGGGAAATTAAAGCTCAGAGTTTTCCAAAAATGACATCTCCCCCTACTCCTATTTATCAAGAGGGTCAAGAAATAAACCCCAGGGCTGGCAATCCAAAGGTCTATGTTCCATCAGTTGTGGGAAGTATGAGCTCATTTCCCACTCTTCTGATGGGAAAAGTACCTAACCACAGAACCAAGGACTCATCCAAATGATTAAAAATAAATTGGAAGAATATGGGGACTGAAGAACCAGAAAGTATCCGTTGTAAAGCTTCATGGCCAATCGGTTAACTTATGGAATGACTTTGTTGGCTGCTCTGAAAGTTAAAAAAAGAGGCTATAATTAAAAAAGATACATGCAGGATTTCTCTGGTGGTAAAGTGGATAGGAATCTGCCTGCCAACGCAGGGGACACAGGTTTGATCCCTGATCTGGGGAGATTCCACATGCCGCAGAGCAGCTAAGCCCATGTGCCACGACCACTGAAACCTGTGAGCCCGAGAGCCCGTGCTCTGCCACAAAGAGAAGCCACCACAATGAGAAGCCCACACCACAGCCGAGAGACTAGGGAGTAGTTCAGGCTCTCTGCTCTCTGCGGCAAGAGAAAGCCCATGCACCGCAACCAAAAAACAGAAATGCACCCAATGTTCACAGCAGCACCATTCACAACAGCCAAGACACGGAAGCAACTTAAATGTCCATCAACAGATAAATGGACAAAGATGTGGTACACGTATACAAAAGGAGTATTACCCATCCATAAAACAGAACAAAACAACGCCATTTGCAACAACATGCATGGACCTAGAAATTATCATAGTAAATTAGCCAGACAGAGAAAGACAAATATCATATGATATCATTTGTATGTGGAACCTAAGAACAAAGATACAAATGAAGATATTTACAAAACAGATAGACTCACAAACATAGAAAACAATTTATGGTTACCAAAGGGGGAAGAGAGAGAGGGATAAATTTGGAGGTTGGGATTAACATACACACACTATTATATATAAAATAGACGACCAACAAGGACCTACTGTCTAACACAGAGATAGTACAAAATCAGTAATATCTAAAGGGAAAAGACTCTAAAAACAAGTATATATATATATGTGTGTGTGTGTGTGTATGAATAATATATAAGTGTATGTATACATATATATATAACTGAATCATTTTGCTATATACCTGAAACCAATACATTATAAATCACCTATACTTCAATAAAAACTTTAAAAAAGAGGCAATAGCCTCTCTTATAAATTAGCCTCCTACGTGAGGTTGCACGTTAAAGAGATATCCTACTTTTCTAAGTCCCTTCTGGACTCACCTCATGGTTTCAAGACTATTTATGTCCTATTTGTAAGGGGTCCTTAAAGCTATTCTTCATACTTCTTTCTGTGTCAATACCTCTCCTATCCTGCCTTTCTCTTCTTGAAAATATAAAATTCTATTTTATTTTCTCTTAAAAAGAATCACCTCCACAACAGTGCTTGCTGACATTTTTTTGGAAATACTAACAGTGTTATATGACAAAACCCACAAAAGTGTTCACATTCTTTGATCTATCAATCCTAACCTTGGGAAAGGGTCCCAAAATAACACCTCAAAAGAAGCAAAAGGAAAAACTACACTAAAAAAAAAAAAAGATATTTATAGGAAAACTTGGGAAATGTCCAATGATAGGGTCAAATAAACTTGTGGGGAATTTATAAGATAAAATATCATACAATTTTAAAGGAGAAAAGGGAAGACTTTGTAGAAACATTTTTAAATCATTTATGATCAGTGAAAAACAAAGACCATAAAACAGTATTCATATTATGATCCTAATTTCCTAGCAGTTATATTCATAAATGGAAATAATCACATAATCAGAAGAGAGCAGAGTGGTCGCGATCCTATGGGGCTGCTTTAATAAAAGGCACTGAAAAGAAAGATGCTCTTACTGACTCCCACAGAGTCGCTCACCCTGCCTTCTGAGCTTCCAAGCCTATTCCAGAATATTGTAAGAAAAAGGGAGGATTCTACATCAAATAGTTTTAATATTTTTATTTGCTAAAAGCTAAATGTGGGTTTTCCACAGCTTGCCAGCTGCCTCTCCAACCATGCCAGTTGCCACCGGAATAGGATCATTCTGTGACTTCTTATGGGCTTCTCTGGTGGCTCAGACAGTAAAGAATCTGCCTGCCAATGCAGGAGACCCAGGGTTCAATCTCTGGGTCAGGAAGATCCCCTGGAGAAAGAAATGGCTACCCACTCCAGTATTCTTGCCTGGAGAATCCCATGGACAGAGGAGCCTGGTGGGCTACAGTCCATGGAGCCACAAAGAGTTGGACATGACTGAGCAACTAACCAACTAACGTGCAATGTTTATTGCTTCCTATAAATATTTCACAGGTGGCAGTAAATAAAAGTATTTTTATAATTTTGAAAAGTGGTGACTTGATTTCCCTGAAGCAGGACCCTTCCTCAGGCTTAAGACGAGTGGTGAGGATGAGGTGTGGCAGAGAACTGGTTACATATTAAAATTTTTTTTTTACTAAAATGTCATAAACAGTGTTCCCAAACTTTAGCAGGCTCAGGGTCCCAACCAGACCATGAATCAAAAGCATAGGCAGACTACAACAATATGCTGGCACCCAAACATAAATATTTTTATGTTTAACAGTACATAATTTTTTATGTTTAATATTTTATAAAAATTTATTTGTTGAGTCAGAAACATAACTCTAAAAAAATAAGAAAACTATTGGAATAAAACCTACTTAGTAATGAAAGAGTGTAGGAGCATTAAAATATGCTACAGAAGGCAGAGATGTGTTATTCTATTCAAGTTTCTATAATCAAATCATCATTTATTTCCTGAATTCTTTGGATTTACATCTATATTGTTATAGGCTGGGGGTGGGTATATGTTACTTACTGCCTACCAGTAAGAATTTGTCTTATTGGTAAGCAGTGAGTGTGTATGTGTGCTAGTCATTTAGTTGTGTACAACTCTTGAGACCCCATGGACTGTAGTCCACCGGGCTCCTCTGTCCATGGGATTTTCCAGGCAAGAATACTTCCAGGGAGGAGGTTGCCGTTCCCTTCTCCAAGGGATCTTCCTGAGCCGGGGATCAAACCCAGGTCCAAGCAAAAAGTACTTTATGTGAATTAACTCATTTAACTATCCAAACAACCCTAAGAGAGCTTCCCTGGTGACTCAGCTATAAAGAATCCACCTGCCAATGCAGGAGATGTGGGTTTGATCTCTGGGTTGGGAAGATACCCTGGAGAAGGAAATGACAACCCACTCTAGTGTTCTTGCCTGGGAAATCCCATGGACAGAGGAACTTGATGGGCTACTGTCCATGGGGTTGCGAAAGTCAGACACAGCTTAGCATCTAAACAACAACCCTAAGATGTTGGTAGGATATTATCCCCATACTACACATGTATAAATGGAGGCCCAGATAGGTCACATTACTAGTGAGTTGCTGAGCCAGGAGTCAAACCTGGGCCTGAAGTGAGTGTTCTAACCACCACCAAGAGAAGTCACCTCTGTCAAATCAGTATTCTGAGCTTTGACCCTGCAGCACCCTGGCCCAGCTCTCCAGAGGAGTTCCAAGAAAGAAGCAGGATACTGCCAGGCAGAAGACAGGCAAGAACAGGAGCCAGAAGAACCATGGCCAACCTGGGCAATACATTTAAGCCTGTTTGGGTCTTCGTTTCCTTGTTCTTAAGCAAAATGCTTACCCACCCCGGGCTCCTAGTCTGGTTGTCAGACAGGTTTTGCAACTGTTTACTGAATTGCAAACTCTGCAGACATCAAGTATCATTTTGAACCAAACTTAAAATTTCCAAATACCTACATTTCAGTGGAAATGTTGCAAAAAAGTATCACAAATTTGCAGCCTTCTCTAAAGAGCTCAAGGCTTTTTCTTGATGACTCAGTTTCAAGTTGTATATAAAGAACTATTTGCCCTACACTAAATGCCCCAGTTCTTATGTCTGACTCTGTTTTTCTCATTCATCAGCCA
This sequence comes from Dama dama, assembly GCF_033118175.1. Lineage (NCBI taxonomy): Eukaryota > Metazoa > Chordata > Mammalia > Artiodactyla > Cervidae > Dama > Dama dama. The sequence goes on from NC_083705.1 coordinate 17,927,958, forward strand.
GAGAGGATAAACACAGGGGCGCAGCTAGGAAGCCACACCTCTTCTCTGCCTGCTGTCTTCCCTTGTCAGTCTCCCTGCATTAAAACTTCTGTCTCCAATCTTCTGTGGACTGGGAAACAACGAAGCCAAGCCTGTCAGATTTGCACTTGAGACAAGAGAGTAAACAGTTTAAAGTTGAGGGCCACGTCATCCCTCTTCTGATTAAAGTTCATGAGCTTCAGTATTTAGATTGACTTATCTAACTCTTCTAGAGCTTCTTCTTTTGCACTGCCCTGTGCCAAAAGTTGGTATAAGGGACCCAGGTTAAGTGGGGTGGACTGTATATCTGGTCTAAATTCACACTGAGACATAGATTTTTGCAAGATTACTTTTAATAGTGTCATGACCAACTCCTGACTTGTCTACTACCTGGGCTGTAAGTTGTGAATATCAGAAGACAATTGAGGCTATCACTGCATGATGTCTCCTCTCGTGAGCACTGCCTCCTCCCTTCCAGACTGCCATGTCTGTCCCCTGTGACGCCCCTCAGGCCGCAGTCGATAGAACCAGGCTTTACCCCATGGAGAACCCTCCCAGTATGTACTGACAGGCAAGGAACAATGCTCACTGGAGCATTATTTGTAGCAGAAGACTTAAAAATGGCCTAAATGTCTATCCCCAGGAGAATGAGTCATAAACTGTGATATATGTATTCTTATATTAGAATATTATACAGCAGTTAAAGTGAATGAATAACTCTATATGTATCAACATAGTTAAGTTTCAAAAAAACATAATTTGAGCAAAAACACAAGTTGTAGAAGAATTTTAAAAGCAAGTTGTAAAATAATACCACTTACCTGAAACTTAAGAGTATGTAAACAATATCACATTTTGTTTATAGATGGATACATTTGTTGTTAAAAATAAAGAAATTCATGGGAACACTAAAAACAGTAACATCAAATTTTGGATTCTAATTAGCTGTGGAGAGTAAGAAAGGAAAGTAAATATCTAATATTTTTTTCTTGAATTGGGTACATACATATGAATGTTTATTATACTATTCTCTATATTTTATTGCAAACAAAAATTTTCAAAATATTGTAAGTGGAAAAGAGAAGGAAAAATGCTATAAAAAAATATTTACAGCAGTCAGTTCTGAGGGATAGGATTGTAGATGAGATTCCCTTACTTTTCCTTTAAGAATTTCCTCCAATTTTCCATTATTACACTTATTTTACCACCACCAGATTAATTAAATATTGAGCTTCCCTGGTAGCTCAGTTAGTAAAGAATCTGCCCTCAATGCAAGAGACCCAGGTTCAATCCCTGGGTGGGGAAGATCCCCTGGAGAAAGGAATGGTTACCCAGTCCAGTACTTTTGCCTGGAGAATTCCATGGACAGAGGTGCCTGGCAGGCCACAGTCCATGGCGTTGCAAAGAGTCAGACATGACTGAGTGACTGGTGAGTGAGTGGTGGTAAACCACCACCACGCTTATTTTATGGCAGAAAAAGAACATTTACACATAAGAATAAAGTCTGAAAATTTCTCTAACTAGGCACAAAATCTTTCTTCCCATAATGAGGAACTAAATTAATACACACACACACATATATATATGTATACATATACATATATATATACACACATATACTGTATATATATATACACACACATACACACTATATATATGTGTGTATATATGTATATTTACTATATAATGTATATATACTGTATACATAATGTATGCATGTATAACTGCATATATAATGTAGATATACTTTATATATAATGTGTATATTATGTATGTATGATACTGTATATATAATGTATATCTACTATATGCCTAATTATATATACTATATATGTATGTGTATTTTAAATATATGGAATGTGTACTGTATATGCTTATTTATACATAGATATATACATACAATATATAATACCGTATACATGGGAAATCATATATGTACTTCTTACTAAGATGTAAATGACTGATACTTAACTTACCAACAACTGCCAGGAGAGAAGGGAAGAATAAGAGCAAGAGAGCGTTGAGTACCTGAAAGATCATGAGTGTGCATGCGTGCACGTGTGTGTGTATGTTGGGGAAGTGTGTGTAGGGGTGGGAGGAGACAGGAGTTGAAGTGAAAAGGACAATTAGAAACGACTGTCACAGGAGGAAACTGGAGACCCCAGAACGAAGCGGACACTGCTACATGTGCCTGGCGAGTCCGGGGCCCACGCTCCTCAGGTAGGGCCCTGTGTTCTTGGCAGCCACGGAGAAGGCCAGCAGGTCCGTAGGATGGGGCCACTTTGCAGCAAGGTAATAGAGGCCTGGGTGTGCTGGGAGGCTCCCCTTACCTCCCAAAACAAGGATGGCTCGTTCACATCCGAGTCCCTCCAGCTGCCCAGCCTGCCGAGGCCTATGGCCTCTCACCAGGATCTGCTTCTCTGGAATTCTTTGGCAGAAGCGTCTGTTTTACCCTGATCACTGTAAACAGAAGCATTTGACTTTTAATTAATGGAAGCGGATGCATTTATTTAATACACAGAAGGAAAAGATTGATTTATGTCTTTCACATACGCTCAGGGACAGCTTAATTTAATGGAGTTGAAGCGGGAGGGAAGAGGGTCTTAGCAAGACCCATCTGGCCCAGCTACGATCTAGCATGGATCACTTCCCACTCACGACAGAGATGCTAATTGTGAATGCTACTTCCAAACACCATAGGATGCGGTGTAATTACACTGCTCATAAAAGAATTCCAAACAGGGCTCTGTTTTGAATTTGATGAAACATAATGAGAAATCTCTGTGGCAGATGACAACATTCTTCTTTCAATTAATGGGACACTTGCTCAGAGTCATCCCCCAAACCATTAGGAACTGATTGGAGAGATTTATGATCTCTGAAAGGACCAAACACAAACATTTTTCAAGTAGAAAGTGCAGCAACACTATCTCCTTTGAGGACATCAGGAAGGACATTTATTTAAATGAAATGTGAGTAGAAAGAATAATTTTCTAGAACACCTTCCATCCAGATCTGAAAGCCAAATTGCCCAAAGCAAAGCACAGGAAGCCATTTTATGGAGAGTTCGATTTATTCCTTCCCTCCTTCAGTCATTCATTCACAAAAGGGATCCAATAGGTATTTATGGAACATGATCATGAGTAAGGTGTAGGGCTTGGCTGTGTTACACAGCAGTGATGAGTCACAAGGGGAAGTTTTGTGTAAAAAGACTTGGCACGTTTGAAAGAAAACAAATGTGAAGTTAGAAATCCTTAATTCAAGTTCAAGCTTTCCCTATTACCAGGTATGTGCTCAGTCAGTCACTGAGGCGTGGCCATCTCTTTGAGACCCCGTGGACTGTAGCCCTCCAGGCTCCTCCATCCTTGGAATTTTCCAGGCAAGCATACTGGAGTGGGCTGCCATTTCCTTCTCCAATTGCTAAGTATATGACTGGGCAAATCATTTAATCTTTCTGAGTTTCAAAGCCTTCAAAATGAAGGTAAGAATGCTTGCCTTTCTAACCTCATAGAATTGTTCTGAATAAAATTATGTGCACAAAATCTGACTATAAATACAAGCGTCTACTGATACAAAGATACTGACTCCCAGGAGCAGAGATTTAAAGCATGTAGAAACACCTATAATACAAGGCAAAAAGTCAATGCTAGTTTGATAGAGGTACAAATTTATTGATTCAAAATACCTATTGAGCCCTAATATGAGGCAGATGACGTGCTCAAATGAAGCACAAAGGAATTCAGAAGAGGAAGAATTACCTGCTTGCTCTTTAAATGCTCCCTGCCAAGATTATGCCCCAGATCTTACAGTCACCCTAATGTCACTGGTGCAGCTCACTCTTTCCAACTATTATAAAGTTCATCGTGTGGTTTGATTTCCTTTCACCACCATGATCTGCCATTGGTCTGAAAATGATTTCCCCCAGCCTCTCCCTGCTCCTCCTCTATCTTTCTCTCACCTGAAGATGAGAAGATGGACTAGCTTTGGAAGCACACTGACCTGGACTCTGTCTTGTCCAAACTCTGTGACCTTGAACACTCCCTAACCTCCCTGAGTCTGGTGATCTCTGCACAGCGGCGTAAATAATACTCATCTGGTCATGTCCTTGGGCTGAGAGCAGCCGAGGAGCTCCCAGCACCTTGCACGTGCTTAGCCAGGGCAGCCTAATGTTAGCATTGGAACAAAGGCTCTTTCCACCCACTCTCCCTGTTTCCTTCATTCATGGAGTGACTCGGGTTTTGACAGAGGATTTGATTCAACGGAGCCATAGATATTTTCTCGTTTCATTTCTTGATTTGGGAGGAGAAAACGGAGTGTGGTGAAAACTTTTTCAGTAGCTTCAAGCCTGTTGTCAAAAAAATAGACATGAGGAGATGGCCTGATGTAGGCAGAGCACTTGCTGCTTCTTTTACGATCGTGGAGCGCGAATCCGCTCCTTTCTGAGCTACTTTTAGCCTTTTCTTAACGCTTTCCCATATGGCCTGGCTTCTGTTCCTTCTACCAAAGGCAGGGGATGTCAATTTACTTGGTTTGGCCTCTAGTTTCAACAATTCAGTTTACAATTATGACTTACGTTTAAGTACATGATGGGATGGAAGGGGAAAAGTATCCAATTGCTTTAAAGCAAGGTACTAGCTGAGACTCCTTGACCTGGCAAACACACAATTGGTAACAAGAAGATGGGTGAGGACGTGCTTTCAGCCCATCAAGACCAGCTCGAAAGTGCAATGGATTAATGCTTTTTCACGACTCTCTCTGGAAGTCAGGGGAAGTATCTCCTTTAGTGATCTCAGAGAGACTGTGGAGATATGATTTGGGCCAATTCTCTTCCAATCAAGATTCAGAACCACAAGTTCAATTATTGTCCCCTACCACTTGGCAGGGAAACTTCCCAGTCATGGCATAGAAGAAGAATTTGACCTGATAAGTATAAGAACTCCCTCACAAGTTAATAGAACTTGGAACTGTGGAGACACTTGAAAATAGCTTTGGACTAAAGATTTTCTCTTTGACCGTTACTCTTATTTCCTTGAATTTCTGAAAATGTCCAGAAAGAGGATATCTGAACACCTTCCCAATCACTTCTCTAGCCAAGAGTGGATGGTTTTTTTTCATTTTTTTTTTTTTAATGGAGGCATTTTCTTTACCATTTGCTAAGGCCTCCTGTGCCTCTTTGGGTCCTCAGAAAAGCAGATGCCAACCAGAATAGGACATGCAGAAAGCAAGTGTTTGGGAAGGGTACGGGCAGAGGGAGCAGGAGTGGGCAGGGAGAGCCTTCAGAACCCTAGGCAGGGCTGATCGCTGTGTAAGGAGAGGATAAGGAGGAGAAGTGGGTAGGAGGAGGTTTACACCGCAGAGAAGCTCAGACACAGGCTCAGCCAGGCCATAAGGAGCCCCGGTGCAAAGACTGCCCCTTTGAGAAGCCCCACATCGGGCAGCTCTCACCCGGCTCTGGTCTCCTTACCAGGCTTACAGTTTCTGGAAAGCAAGGCCTTAGCATGAACGCTGCATTGGGTCCAAAGATGCACAGCTAGAAGCTGCCCATGCACCCCTCTCACTTGTCTTGAAGGGAGACTCCATGGCTGCCATGTTCACACAGTTCCATTTCTCTACATGTGTTCAGAAAGCAGCATCTCTGCAGTTCCCAGTGGCATCTCCCCTGGAGGAAAAAATTAGAAGAGGTTAGCTGGGTGAACTACATCTCATCTCTGCAGTCCCATGACCCAAGTAAATGGCAGTCGGTCATTGCTTCTGTTCTCTACTATCCCTTCTAAATTTCCCTTACCTTCAGCGTCACCTGGGGAAGTCTTGATGGCTTATACAGGGATAGACCCTAATCTTTCATTCCTAAAGGGTCCGAGCCCTTAGTACCACTGAGCAAAGACTCTGAAAAAGTGCCCAAGTGACGTTTCACACACATTCCTCTCTGTTTCACACATGTTCCACCAAAAGGATGATGACTCCTTTCACCTGCTGATCCTTGGACATTAGAAGTTCAAAATGCCCAGGTGGAGGGACTTCCCTGGTGATCCCGGTGGCTGAGGCTCTGAGCTCCCAATGCAGAGTGCCTAGGGTTTATCCCTGGTCAGTGAATTAGACCCCACATGCCACAACTAAGAGTTCACTTGCCACAACTAACGATGCCACCTGCTGCAACTAAGACCCAGTGCAGCCAAGTAAATCATTTTTTTAAAAGAGAAAACAACAACAACAAAATGCCCAGATGGAAAGCGTAGCTTGTAATACAATGGGATACATGATGCATCCTCGGACAATAGTGCACCCTCTCTGGAAACTAGAACCTCTATCCTTGCAAAGCCCAGAATTAGAGGGATGGGAAACAGAAAGCCCCATCTGGGTCACTGAGAGTGTTGGCAAGTGGAGATACTCTTGCTCTCACCCTCTTGGTTTCTAGAGGTTCAGTTCTATTCAGCTTATATTATGACAGTGAATGGGAAAGTTTAACATAGCCCTGGGGCAAAACTAAATAAATATTGTTGTTTGTTCAATGTAAATGCAAACTGTTTCTGCTCTTTTGGTTTTTTGATTGGAGTAGAAAGAATGCAAATGCTAAATCAATAGCCATCTCCCTGAGACCTTATTAATCAGCTCTAACAAAGATACTGTGTATGAAACAGCATTGTAATCAGGTCTACCCCCGGGTGAGCTCGTGGTAGTCTATAGCCATTCTCCGTCATCTACCTTGTGTCTCTAGTGTTCAGACTGGTGAATTAGATGGAAATATGATAAGGGCACCATCCCTGCATCCTTTAGATCTTAAATGGTTGTACTAATCTTCATCATCCATCTCCTTCCCCTCAAAAACCAAAACATAAAGCCTTTGGACCTGATAGTGTTTTCACTAACTCCAGAGTTTTCCTCTTGACCTTCTTACCATGCAAGCTCTTACCCACAGGCCAGGGGTTAAAGTAAGGTTTATATCAACAACCAAGTATAGGTCTGTGGACACTTAAACCCATTGAAAACCAAACTAACCTAGTCTCCATTCATTAGGGGGTTATAAAAACATTTGGAGTCTTTGAGTGTTAATTTTAACTTCAGACTCTAGGTCTAACACATATTGAAATATCTAGATATTCGTCTTTCCCAGTGTACAGTTACTCAAGTAAACCGCCAGAGCTCTTTTTTAAGAAGGGAGTCATTATAGTGTACACTTCTGTGGTGTCGTAGGGACCTTACTTCTGGAGATCTGGCCTCTTTAGTCAATGGATCCCAAATAAAAATATTAGCCCAAGACTAGTAATTGAGCAAGTTATCATGACCTTTGATTACAGTAACTGCTTCAGTTTCCTCCTCTGTTCTTATCTTCTTCTGATTGTCTGTGTCCAAAGAAACTGGAAAGCATCTCTATCTCTATCTCTTGATAGAGAGGGGTAGGCAGCCTTACCAAGTTTTAATGGTCCAAAGGAGTCTACATAGCTAAAAGTCTTGGGGACATTCACCTAGATATCCTTATGCAAATTTCAGGGTCCAGGGTTTTTCTAGCCAGGGTCTTGACATTAGCATAACAGCCCTGACTTGGCTGAGCATTTAAATGTCTCTAGAGCTCTGAGAAAATTTTGGATTCTGAGGCTTCCTTCAGACATGATCATTATTCCACTGGAGATAAAAGACTCTCTGTATTGGGTTGACCAAGTTCATTGGGTTTTCCAGTAAGATCTTATGGAAAATCTGAAGGAACGAACATTTTGGCCAACCCCATAATTGTCTGAAGAGGTTTTCTGGCTCTCACAGGTAGCCTGAATTACTTGTTAATGGCCCTCAGTTTCTAATTATCTGTCTACAGGATATCAACACAATACCTTGTAATATTGCAATTGTTATTATTGTTCTTGTAATCATTGTTCTCTCATGTATTTCAAATGCCTAAACCACCCACTGTATTGGCAAAGGCATTCCCTGCATCAGGATGTTCTTCCAGTTCCCCCCTCCCCACCCCATTCCATGAAATCTTCAGCATCTGAGCCATACTGTCTTACTCCAGGGACTATCCACGCCCCACATTTCACTTGGGTTGGTGTTCTCTTTGCCATCTGTGTGGTGAATAAGCTAGTTCCCAAACTCCATTCTATGTGCCAACTATGTAAGTGTGAGTCCTCCGAGAGTGGACCCTCCTGCCTGTTAGTTGCTCAGTTGTGTCTGACTGTGCAACTGCATGGACTGTAGCCCACCAGGCTCCTCTGATCCTTGGAATTCTCCAGGCAAGAACACTGGAGTATGTTGCCATTTCCTTCTCCAGGGGATCTTCCTGACCCAGGGATTGAACTGGGGTCTCCCACATTGCAGGCAGATTCTTTACCATCTGAGCCATCAGGAAGCCCCAAGAGTGGACACCAAGTTGGGATGAGATGTGCTAGAGATTTATTGGGCAAATGTTTGTGAAGGAGCAGATGTGGGTGGGAATTGCCTTCAGAACATACAGGTAAAAAGAAAGAGGTAAGAAAGGAAGACCCCAGACTACTGGACAGATCTAAGAAGGTCTCAGCTGGGCAGATAGGGAGCCCCAGATCAATGATTTCCCATCATAGGAGTCTTGAGTCAAACAGGAATGGCAAACATGTGTCTCCATGGTTGACACATCTCCCCACAGAAGTGGGAAGCCAGACCATGGGTGCTGTTGGTGATATACCTGCCTTACACTCAGACATGACTCTAGAGTCCCTGCATGCTCAGTCCTGACTGGTGGCAAATCAGGTAGAACACGGCTTCAGTGGGAGCTCTGCTTGAGATGCCAATCTGCAGTCTCTGGAAGCCACCTTCCAGGTACCATCTCGGCAGCAAGTTCTCTTGAAAGGGTATCTGAGCAGCAGACCTCCATGGTTGACACATCTTCCCACAGAGGTGGGAAGCCAGATATCTGGGTGTAAAACCAATGACCAACCTCCAGTGGGACAGAAGTTTGGAGAACTGAATTCGCTCCCCGTTGTTTATGTGGAAGAGTTCAAGCCATCCTTGAGGCCTTCCTTGGGCCATTGAGGGGGAGGGTAAGCCCTATACCTATGGTATCAGCTGATTTCCTTTGATCCTATCTAGAATCTTATCCCTGTAGGTTGAGCTTCTATATAGGAGATCTTCTCATCTGCTATCTATGCAGCTGTGACTCAGAAACCTCCAAGAATGTGAACTGGATTCAAGCCCATAGTAGGATTGGCTTATTGTGACCAGATCTGATAAGAAAATCTCCTTCTAGACATTTGATCTTCAGTCAGTTCAGTTGCTCAGTCGTTTCTGACTCTTTGTGACCCCATGGACTGCAGCACGCCAGGCCTCCCTGTTCATCACCAACTCCCGGAGCCTACCCAAGCTCATGTCCATTGAGTCAGTGATGCCATCCAACCATCTCATCCTCTGTCATCCCCTTTTCCTCCCACCTTCAATCTTTCCCAGCATCAGGGTCTTTTCCAATGAGTCAGCTCTTCACATCTGGTGGCCAAAGTATTGGAGTTTCAGCTTCAACATCAATCCTTCCAATGAACACTCAGGACTGATCTCCTTTAGGATGGACTGGTTGGATCTCCTTGCAGTCCAAGGGACTCTCAAGAGTCTTCTCCAACACCACAGTTCAAAAGCATCAATTCTTCAGCACTCAGCTCTCTTTATAGTCCAATTCTCACATCCATACATGACCACTGGAAAAACCATAGCCTTGACTAGACGGACATTTGTTGGCAAAGTAACATCTCTGCTTTTTAATATGCTGTCTAGGTTGGCCAAAGAGTAAGCGTCTTTTAATTTCATGGCTGCAGTCACCATCGGCAGTGATGCATCTGCATCCACTTGATCTTGGACTTCACTTAATTTTTACACTGAATGCATTCTATGTCCTCTCTGGGGGTCCTGTCTTCAAAGACTAGAGGACTAATTTGCTTGATTAAGGAAGCAAACAAATGAAGGCTTAGACATTGAAAGCAAGTAAGTCTACTGATTTCTCCCCAAGATGAGGCTGATGGAAGAGACTGTCTGGGCAATGAGCTCTAAATCTTACTGTATTGGGTAACGGACTTGGGGAAACCCACTTCAACAGAGTTATAAATAAAACCCTCTAAAGACTAGCACAAAAGAAATACCACAGTCCTTAGTGAGGAGGCAGGCAAGCGGGGAGTCTAAAGTGCGTAGCCGGGCAGCACATTACCAGGATGTGCGTGGTCTTCAGAGAGCTAGCTCAGCTCTCCTCCCAGCTCGCTGGAAGACTGTGGGCAAGTTGTTTGATGCCAGTGAGTCTTTGCTTCCTCATTTATAAGATGAAGTCAGAAACATGTCTCTTGTTTATTATGTGGTTAAAGGAATTAAGAAACACAAAGGAGAACAGCAGAGTAAGAATGAGTTCTGGAGTCAGAAGTCCCAACTCTCCATCAGCAGTTCAACTTCTTTGATAAAGCTACTGAATCTCTCTGAGTCTCAGTTGCTTCTCTCTAAAATGAAGGCCACAATAGCAAGTCATAGAGTTGTGCCTGTGAAGTCAAAAATGCATACAGAGCATTTAGCACAGTGCTCCGTAGTGGATTCTGTTGGTGACACACCTGCTTTACACTCAGAGAACATCAGCCCCATCTACAATTTTCCAACTGCCAACACCTGCATTTCTTTTCTGTGTGATTTTTCTTGCTGCTGGACCAGATTTGCTGCTCAAGAAGTGGGACCAACTTGCCAGAGAATGAATGTCCCCCAAGGAACAGCCCTCAACCACTGTCTAATGGTAACTATGTAAATCACCCAATAATTTTCCATCTCAGAATTCCCTGGTAGCTCAGTCAGTATTTTCCTTCAGTGCAGGAGACCTAGGCTTGATCCCTGGGTCGGGAAGATAGCCTGGAGAAGGAAATGGCAACCCACTCCAGTATTCTTGCCTGGAAAATCCCATGGACAGAGGAACCTGGCAGGCTACAGTCCATGGGGTCGCAAGAGTCAGACACAGCTTAGCGATTAAACCACCACCAACCTTCCATCTCAGGTAGAGCAATTCAGGCTCGTGTCTCATGTCCCCACAGTGGCAACTTGCCAACAAAATGCACCTTTTATTGGCTGACTTTTCCTCCCTGTCTTACTTCCCTACTCTCCTAACAGGTTTTCTTCCATCTCCTAAATATAAAAGTGCTTACACGTCCCATCAACAGACAAAAGAAGATGTGATATATATAGACAATGGAATATTTCTCAGCCGTAAAAAGAATGACATTTTGCCATTTGCAGCAAAGTGGATGGACCTAGAGAACATTATGCCTAGTGAAATAAATCAGACAGAGAAGGAAAAATACTATATGATGTGACACATGCAGAATACAAATGAACGCATATGAAAAACAGAAACACACTCAGATATAGAAAACAAACCAGTGGTTCCCAAAGGGGAGAAGGAGGAGGATGAAAATTAGGGGTTTGGGATTAACAGATAAAACTGGTATGTATAAGATAGATAAGCAACAGGGATATTCTATACAGCACAGGGAATTATAGCCATTATCTTAGAACAACTTTTAATGAAGTATAATCTGTACAAATACTGAATCACTATGCTATACATGTAAAACTAATATATTATTGTAAATCAACTATACTTCAAAGAAATACTTGCACTTGAATTCATTTCTCAGAGCCTGCATTTAGGGAACCTGACTGAGATAATCAGGCATACACATGCAAAGCACTCAATAAAGCTGGCTAAGAATATTATAAGGAATGTGCTTTGTAAAATATAGATCATTATGTAAATATTAGCACTGATAAAAAAATTATCAAATTCTGAGTAGGAAAAGAAGGCATCCAACACCATCACAGTTAAGACATCTAGAAAGAACCTTGAAAGTCACCTTGTTTATTTCTACCAGTAACTTCCCACTCATTCCCATCCCTGCATCCTCCAGCACAAAATGTAAATTCATGTGACACCTTGGAACCCTGCCCTTAGAACAGTACATGATTGTGTAGCTTTCTGGGAAGAACTAGAAGAGAAAAAGAGGTTTTCACAACACTTTTTTATCTGCTCAAGTCAACTTCTTATCTTCTCAGCCCAAGACGGGTTTGGATGTAGCTACTCCAAAGAGAAAACAAAGAGCCCAGCTACTCACAAAAAGCAGACAGCCCCTAGGATGGGTGGAGTAGCTGGGTTTAAACTTCCATCCTAGCAGGAGGCCTGTTCTCCCGTACCCCTTCCAGTCTGCCCAGACATCTCTGTAAAGCGCACCTTTAACAGATCAGTATGGGGCCCAGCCTCTGCAGACTGACAAGATCACAGGTTCTGCAGCAGCCTCACTACTGCCTCCCCTGTACCATCTGCCCAAACCAAACTTGTCCCCAAGAATCCCATTCAAAGCCTGTAACTGAATGAATCCTGCTTGATGTGGAAATGAAATATGGCCCAGAGGGGTTTTCTTCCAAGGCCCATTCTCAGTTCAGTTAGCACATCTTGGCCTATGAAATTGTTAGTTGCTCCAGTCATGCCTGACTCTTTGCAACCCCATGAATTGTAGCCCACCAGGCTCCTCTGTCCTTGGGATTCTCCAGGCAAGAATATTAAAATGGGCTGCCATTCTCTTTTCCAAGGGATCTTCCTGACCCAGGGATTGAACCTGTGTCTCCCGAGTTACAGACAGATTCTTTACCATCTGAACCACCAGTGGAGCACATCTTGGCCAATAGGAAACACCAAATGCCAACGCATCACTTCCCAACTAGGTGGGCTGGCCTGTCGCCACATCTTGAGAATATCTACCATCAAAACACCAAGATGGCCAATAGGAAAGGGTGAGAAGGTATGGCACCCCGAGCCATTTTCTACAGCAGGGGGAAACCTTGATTGCAGAGGTTCAGTTTAGCACATCGGGATTTTACCTATATATCGAATGTATAATCTAGAATTAACCTTCACAAGGTCAGGAACATTTTTGTCAGTTTGTTTACAGGTATATCCCAGCACCTGGAACAATGCCTGATGTACAGCAGATACTCAGGATTTTCTTGTTCTTTTCTTTAAAGGAAAATCAACTATAATTTACCTAAGGAGAAATGAGAAAGGGAGCAGGACTCTATAATCCTTGCCCCCCCGCCCCCCCACCCCACCATGTCTTCTGCTTGCCTTTTGCTTGTGGAAAACTTTAGTCAAAGAATAAGTTTAATCAGAGAGGTGAGAAATGTTGAAATAAAGGAAAACAGTCTAAGGGGACTAAATAATAATAATATAGTCATTAAGCATAGTCAAGGACCTTTACTTTTTTCTCAAGGGCTATAGATAATATTCTGAGCCATATCCTGTGAGCTGTCATAGATACCAAAACACCAGGTGGAGAAATTAGTTACATGATGACCAGACTGTACCCAGGACTTGAGCTGCCACAATTTTGAAAATTGATCACAAAGAAATGGGAACAAGTGCATCCCGGAACTGAATATTAACTGTACCTAACACAACCAAGATGATGCTGGTCAGATCACTGATGACCAATTTGAAGATGACTGTTAGAGATGTTTTTGCATGTAGCCTCCCACCCCACTCTATCTCTAAATGCTCTCACCCCCGCTTGTCAGTGGAGGAGTCGACCTTTGAACGGATGTCTGCCACCCTCCCCCCAGGTTGCCGGCATCTGAAATAAAGCAAACTTTCCTTTCCACCAACCTGGCCTGCTTATTGGCTTTTGAATGGTGAGCAGCTGGACCCCCTACGCATACCTTTCAGTGACAAATGCACAGACCTTTAGTGTATGAAGAGTTTTGACAAATGTATGTACCCAATTAATTTAAACCTTCCTCAAGACTGAGAATATTTCCATCACCCCAAAATGCTCCCTAAGGTCTCTTCCCTGTCAATCCCCTAGTCCTTCCCAGAGACAACTGCTATTTGGATTTCTATCATCATAGATTAGCTTGGACCTTATGTAAATCGAGTCACAGTACAGTTTGTACTCTGTGATGTGTGACTTCTTTGTTCCACTTAATATTTTTGAGATTCAGCCATTATCTCACAGGTTTCAGTAATTTATTTCTTTTTATTGCTAAGCAGACTCCATTTATGAATGTATCACAACTTGTTTTTCTGTTCTCCTGTGGGTAGACATTGGAGCTGTTTCCAGATTTTGGCAGCTATAAGTATTCTTACACAATTGTTTTTGTGAACATATGTTTTCATTTCTCTGGGTAAATAGATAGGAATGGAATTTCTGGGTCATAAGATAGATGTATGTTTAACTTGATAAAAAAGAAACAATTTTCTGAAAGGACTGTATCAGTAACATACATTCTCACTAATATTTGGTATTGTTCATCTTTTTCATTTTAATCACCCTAGTGGGTGTGAAATGGAGTCTCACTGTGGTTTTAATTTGCATTTCTCAGATGACCAGTAATATTGAGCATATTTTCATGTGCATCATGATCATTTGCATATCTTTTTTATGAAGTGTCTATTCAAGTCCTTGGTCAGTTTCTATATTGAGTTGTTTGTTTTCTTATTGATTCTAAGGAGTTCTTTAATTATTCTGTTTACAACTTTTGTTTTTTCAGAAAATAGACAAGTATGCCTCAGACTGGGAGAAAGCTGAGCAGAAATTGTTAATGTTGATTAAGCCCTATTTGTAATTGTGTGTGTGTGTCTGTGTGTGTGTATGTGTGTCTGTGTGTGTATGTGTGTGTTTGTGTGTGTGCATGTGTATGTGTGCGTGTGCCTGTGTGTGTCTCTGTCTGTGTGTATGTGTGTGTGCATGTGTGTATGTGTGTGTCTCTCTGTGTGTGTAAGTGTCTGTGTCTGTCTGTGTGTGTGTATGTGTGTGTGTCTGTGTGTGTGTGTCTGTGTGTGTGTCTGTGTATGTGTGTATATGTGTGTCTCTGTGTGCGTATGTGTGTATGTGTGTATGCATGTGTCTGTGAATGTGTATGTGTGTGTGTGTGTATATGTGTGTCTGTGTGTGCGTATGTGTGTATGTGTATGTCTGTGTATGTGTGTGTGTGTCTGTGTATGTGTGTGTGTCTGTGTGTGTATTTGTGTGTGTGTGTCTGTGTGTTTGTGTCTGTGTGTGTCTATGTGTGTCTGTGTCTGTGTGTGTGTATGTGTATGTGTGTCTGTGTGTGTGCATGTGTGTATGTATGTGTCTGTGTATGTGCGTGTGTCTGTGTGTGCGTATGTGTGTATGTGTGTCTGTGTGTGTATGTGTGTCTGTGTGTATGTGTGTGTGTCTGTGTGTATGTGTGTGTCGTGTCTGTGTGTGTGTATGTGTGTGTCTGTGTGTGTGTGTCTCTGTGTGTATGTGTCTGTGTGTGTGTGTGTGTCTGTGTGTGTGTGTGGTTAGTGCCTCTTATGTTCTGTCTAAAGAAATCTTTGCCTCCCCCAAGTTCACAAAGGTATTCTCTTAAGTTTCTTTAAGACACTTCAGAACTTTAACCCTTACATTTAGGTCTATGATCCATCTGAACTTAAATCCAGGTGGCACAGACGGTAAAGAGTCTGCCTGCAAAGTGGGAGACCTGGGTTCAATCCTTGAGTCAGGAAGATGCCCTGGAGAAGGAGCTGGCAACCCATGCCAGTATTCTTGCCTGGAGAATCCCATGGACAGAGGAGTCTGGTGGGCTGGAGTCCATGGGGTTGCAAAGAGTCAGACACGAATGAGTGACTGAACCACACGGTCTAAAGCAGTAATAGAGGTACACTTCTTTGCTGTACAGTTATCTAGTTATTCCAGCATCATTTGTAGAAAAGGCCTTTCTTTCCCTATTGAATTGTGATGGTGCCTTTCTTTAAAAAGAACAAACAATTGACTATATCTATATCTGGAATCTGAATTCTGTACCATTGATCTGCTTGTCTATCCTTATGTCAATACCAACTGTCTTAATTACTATAGATTTGTATTTACTCTTGAAATTAAGGAATGTTAGTTTTCCAACTTTGCTATTTTTTTCCAGATTGTTTTCACTAATCTTATTCCTTTTAACCTAAATTTTGGTACTGGCTTGACAATTTCTACGCAAAAAAAGCTTGTTGGAATTTTAGTTGGGATTACCTTGAATCTTTGGATTAAAGTGGGGATAAATGACATTTAAACAATACAGGACCTTCTCATCCATGAACGCAGTATATCTCTCCATTTATGTCTTCTCCATTTCTTTTAGCAATGTTTTATAGTTTATAGTTTGCAGTTCAAGAATCTTGCACATCTTCTGATGAATAATACATTTATTTTATGCTCTATAATGCTATTGTAAATGTAGACTTTTATATTTCATTTTCTAATTTTTATTCCTAGTATATAGAAATACAATTGATTTTCAGATACTGACTTTGTATCCTATGTCCTTGCTAAATTCACTTATTAGTCTTACTAGTTTTTGGTAGATTCCTTTGAAATCAGATTATCTATGTATACAACTCTATCATCTGTGAATAAAAGTTTTACTTCTCCTTTCCAATCCTTCTCTCTTTTTTTATCTTTTACCCTGCCTAGGATTTCCAATACAATGCTGAATACAAATTGTGAGAATAGACATCCTTGCTTCGTTTTCAATTCAATATTTTACTTTTATTATATGACGTTAGCTATAATTATTTTGTAGATAGCCTTTATCAGGTTGAGGACATGTCCTTTTATGCCTAGTTTGTTGATAGCTTGGATTTTTTTAATGAATAAATGTTGGCATTCGGTCAAATGATTTATCTATTGAGCTAATCATAATTTTCTCCTTGATGCTGTTAATGTACTTACTTTTATTGATTTCCAAATTTTAAACCAACCTTGCCTTCCTGGAACAATCTTCCACTTGGTCTTGATATAAGCATCTTCTTTGTATCTTGCTTGATTCAATTTGTTAATATTGTTAAGGATTGTTGTGTATAGTTATAGGAGGAATGGGGGTCTGTTGTTTGGCTTTGTTTGTTTGTTTTGGTGTCTTGTCGGTTTTTGATACCAGGATTATGCTGACCTCACAAAATAAGTTGTAAAGTGTCTCCTTTTTTCTCCGTTCTGAAAAATCGTGTAGGATTGATATTATTTCCTACGTAAAAATGTTGGATAGAACTCACCAGTGGGGGGAAAAAAAAAAAAAGAACTCACCAGTGAAATCACGCAGCCTGGAGTTTTCTTTGCATGAAAGCTTTTATTATTAAATTTCCTTAACAGATATCTAGCTATTCAGATTTTATATTTCTAGGGTTAGTCTTGCTAAGCTATATCTTTCAATAAATTTACCTAGTTCATCTAAATTACCACATTTATGGGCATTAAAATGCATTCATAATATCCTCTTAATATCCTTTCACTGTCTATAGGAGCTGTAGTGATGTCCTCTCCTATTCCTGGTATTATTTGTTTTTTCTCTCTTTTTTTCCTTGGTCTGTTGTGCTCTGGATTCATCAATTTAAAAGAAAATATTTTCCATGAAACAACTTTTGGCTTTATTGATTTTGCCAATTATTTGTAGACTTACTGTTTTAGTGATTTCCAGTCATCTTTATGTTTTTGTATTTTTATTATTTTGGTTTAATTTGCTCTTCTTTTCCTAGCTTTTTAAGTAAAAGTTTAGGTCATTGATCTTAAATCTTTCTTGTTCTCTAATATAAGCATTTAATGCCATAAGTTTCTCTCTAAGGATTTAGATAGCTGCATCTCACAAAGTTTGACATGTTGCACTCCCATTTTCCTTCATCTTAAAATACTTTCTAATTTCTCTCATGATTTCCTCTTTGATTTGTGGATTATTTAAGAAATTTGTTACTAATTCTCCAAATAATTGAGGGGTTTTGTAGATATATCATTTTTTATCATTGATTTCTAATTTCATTATATTGTGGTGAAAGAACATAAATATAATTAACAATGTTCATGTGCCCATCATTCCAGTTCTGAGTTGGCAATGATGAAGGCTGGTTAATGTCAACTAACTGAATCATTTTATTTATTTTATTATTCAGTGGCTCTTCTGTTGGATGCCTTCTGGTGGGCGTTAAAGCGTGCTACAGAAACCTTCACACATTGCTCCCACTCCCATGTGTCCATGCACAAGCCTCTACACCAACACAGCCCTGTCTCTGATCTTCCTGTGTTCCTTCCAGGCCCCACACCAACCAGCCAGGTCACCGAAAACCGTCTAGGAATCCGCATGTATGTTCTTACCTCGTGTCACTTCTCTCTCTGCTCAAAGTGAAGTGCCAGGTGTATCACTTGCAGTTCTGCCCACAAGGAATTTCCCTCTTCACTTTCTTTCAAGGTCACCCTTGAATGTGGATATAACGCAGCACTATCTGTCTTCATCTTACTTCCATGTACTAAGACGACTCAACTTTATAGCAAGTTCAGGCTTTTTCCTCCTCCCTCAGCTAATCATATGAGATCCTCCCTACAGTCACAGATAAGAGCTGGGAGGTGGCTGCTGTTGCAACTATAGTGAGTGACACGGAAGTGGGGGTGCCCTGCCCGATGTAGTCACCTGTGCTTCCGGTTCTGCTTAGGCTTGAACCTAGACCGTGTGCTGTGCTAAGCCACGTCAGTTGTGTCCGACTCTGTGCGACCCGACAGACCATGTCCCACCAGGCTCCTCTGTCCAGGGGATTCTCCAGGCAAGAATTCTGAAGGGGGTTGCCATGCCCTTCTCCAGGAGATCTTCCCAACCAAGGGATAGAACCCCCGTCTCTTACATCTCCTACATTGGCAGGTGGGCCTTTTACCACTAGTGCCACCTGGGAAGCCCTAGAATATATCCATTTTATTATAGGCCGATGCTAGGCCTGTCCAACTTTACGATTTGATAGATGATAGACCACAGATCAAAATGGATAGTCTCAGGTGCAGGGTCATTTGGTGCTCCGAATGACCAAGCATTCTATCTCTACCAGGGCCCAATATCATGCCAAGAACTGTTTTTCAAAATGTATATATTTCTCTGCTGCAAATGCTATGACCTTGCTCCAGAACCCCAGAGGCCTGCATTGCCATTCTCTCACAGAGGCTTGCCGTAAATCCCACACTGCATCTTTTCCCACCACGGACACTTCCAACTCCATAGCGCCTGTCAGACTGTATGACCTACATAGCAAGACTGTCTGCACCACAGCCTGGACTTACGCGGAGCCCATTCCTACTCTGGGCCATGCTCCACCCTGACAGCCTTCCGTGTCCCTAGGTGTATGGGCCTGGGCAACATTCCTAGGTGTGGAATGTGTTTTCTCTAGAACCCAAATGACCTGCTAGGCCCTGTTCTTCCTTCTTTGTGATAGGGGATGCAAAATGCTATCAGTTTTCTTTTACTTTGGTGGAGATTTTCTAGCACATTCCTGACCACCATCCCCTAAAAACTTTATTGAAGCATCAGGTTCTTCAATTGTCACAGGGCTTTTCTCTCTCTTTCTGAACCCTACGGGTTTTAAATGGATTTCAACACACTACCTCCTCTTGCTCATTTTTCCTAATCAGTAATAGATTAATGCAATGTCCCACAGGATGTCTAGACAGTCCAGATCTCTTTGGAATATATTAGGACAGAGAGTGGGGAAGTTAACATAGCCCTAGGGCAAAACTGGAAATGAATATTCATGGTCCATTTCATATAAACATGCACTCTTTCTAATCTTTTCTGATCAGAATAGAAAAGAACACATTCACAAAAGCCACTGACTTTCGGCCATATGTCTGAGGCCTTCTTAATCTGCTCAAGCAAGCATCCCCAAGTGCAGCACCGCAGCTACAATTAAGATTCTTACAGTCACAGAAGAACAAAAAAGAAAGGAGACAAATAGAAAACAAACAGCAAAAAGGCAAATCCAAACATGTTAATTATTACATTAATGTGAACGTACTAACACTCCAGTCAAAAAATACAGATTAACAGACTGGATAAGAAAGATAGGCCCAAGTACATATTGTCTACAAGTTTTTCAGGGTGGCAGATTTTAAAACTTGATTATGATGGTTGCAAAATGTGTACATTTTTCCAGAACTGATCAAACTGAACACTTTAAAAAGGCAAATGTTACTGCATATAAATTATACCTCAATAAAGATGTGAAAGAAAATGTTACAAAAAGAGGACATGCCCAGCTCATTCTTTGAGTCTAGACTTATCACGATAATATATATAAACAAGAAGAGAAGAAGGAAGCAGGCAGGCCAATAGAACTGATAAAAGTAGATGTAAAAATCCTAAGTTAAATATTACCAAAGTGAATTCAGCAAAGTGTAAAGAAAGAGAAAACATCATGACCAAATTGGGTGTCCCAGGATTATATGCTTGGTTTAAGCTTTAAAAAGTTGGCCAGTGTAATCCATCATAATAATAAATTATGAGTAAACACATATGATCATCACAGGAGATGAAAATGCAGAAAGAGCATTTGATAAAATATAAAAAGAAACTTCCTAAACATACGTTACAGTAAACAACATACTTAATGATAAAATGCTTAAGATCATGAAGATCCACTTTCATTACTCCTTTTCACATACTGGAGATCTTATCCATGCAGATGGAAAAAAATGTAAAAGGATTTGAAAAGAATAAGTAACGGTCACTATATATCAGTGCTATGATTGTTCACAAAGAAACCCGGAGAATCTATAGATAAATTATTAGAATTAGTAGCAAAGCTGCTATATACAAAATCATTATTAAAAAATCAACAGAATTTCTATATACCAGACAAAATTAAAAATGTAACTTATGTAAGGATGCTATTTACAATAACAACAGCAACAAAAGAATTCCCAGAAAGAAATTCAAATACAGATATATATGCCCTTTTTGGAAAAAAAAATGATAATTATAAAAATTTACTGGGCTTCCTTGGTGGCTCCCAGGTGAAGAATCTGCCTGCCAGTGCAGAAGACCTGGGTTTTATCCCTGGTCCGGGAAGATCCCAGGTTCTGTGGATCAGCTAACCAACCCCGTGTGCCGCAACTACTGAGCCTGCGCGCTGGAGCCCAGGAGCCACACTACTGAGCCCACTGCCGCAACTGCTGAAGCCCGTGCGCCCTGGAGCCCCTGCTCCCCGACGAGAGAAGCCAGCACCCCGAGAAGGCCAAGCACCATGACTAGGGAGCAGTCCCCGCTCGCCACATGAGAAAAGCCCTCGCAGCAATGAAGGCCCAGCACAGCCAAAAACAAATAAACAATATTTAAAATAAATAAATAAAATTATTTTTAAAATTTACTGAAAGAGAAGAGCTAGATAAAGAAAGCAATATTCCATGTTACTGGATAGAAAGACTCAATATAATAAAGGACTTCATTCGCATTAAAAAAAAAGTATCTGTAAAATTAATGCAAGTCCCATCAAACCCCCGAGTGTTTCATGAAACTCTACAAGCTGTGTGTGTGTGTCTGTGTGTGTGTGTTCATATTCAGAGAACAAAGAATAATGCTTCTGAAGAAAAACAGGGTGGGGCAGGGAGATACTAACCCCTAGAAAGATTTATGATAAAGGTATACACATTAAGACAGCAAGGCACGGGTATGCTGCTGCTGCTGCTAAGTCGCTTCGGTCGTGTCTGACTCTGTGCGACCCCATAGACGGCAGCCCACCAGGCTCCCCCGTCCCTGGGATTCTCCAGGCAAGAACACTGGAGTGGGTTGCCATCTCCTTCTCCAATGCAGGAAAGTGAAAAGTGAAAGTGAAGTCGCTCAGTCGTGTCCGACACTTAGTGACCCCATGGTCTGCAGCCCACCAGGCTCCTCCGTCCATGGGATTTTCCAGGCAAGAGCACTGGAGTGGGGTGCCATTGCCTTCTCCAAGGCACGGGTATAGGAATAGACAAAAAATGGCTAGGACAGCCCGGAGATCCTCCAGACTCGTGTGTATATGGAAACTAGCATTTATAACAACAGGCATTACACATCAGCAAGGTAAGGATGAGCTATATAATAAATGTAGGTTAGACAGTTTTCCATATAGAAAAATGAAATTGGATCCCTACTTCATATCATACACGGAAATCAATTCCACACAGAAAAAAGACTAAAATGTACATGGTATAATGAAGAGATTTTTTTAGAAGACAATTTAGGAAAAAGTCTTAAATATTCAGCATAGAGAATTATTTCTTACATGTGAGGGACAAAGTACAAACCACCAAGGAAAGCCCACCCTTCTCACTGCAGGTCTAGCGGTGCTCACAGCGGCCTCTGGTGTCAGGGCAACGGCTCCTGCATCTTGCCACCCAGGAGACTTTAGAGCAGGGCAACCAGGGCTCCAAGGAGGTTCTGGATGAGCAAAAAGAACACGGCTGCTTCCATCTTTGTAATCTGCTAGCCGGAGATTGGCTGCATCTTCCCACAGAAAGAAAAATGGTTCAAAAGGCCGGGCAACACATCAACGTAGTTTAGAAAGCACTATTCGAGAGAGAAGTACTTAAGCTCTGAAATATTGCTTCCCCAGTATAATACCCGCCAGAGGAGCGGCACGTTTTCTTTGATGCAGAGCTAACGAGAGAAGAGCAAGGTGACATGATGAGGAGTGAGGACGAAAGACGACGTATGAAATGGGTGGGAAAGAAGGACCCTGCAAAAGGGATGCATCAGAAGTGACCACATCTCCGTGGTGGAAAGAGGAGAGGTGCGTCTCACTCCCCACTACCCTGATGCTACCACACAAGAGTGGATGCCCCTCTAGCCAGCTGGGGGGATGTGACTGTCTTGACTCTCATGGGCCAACTGCAAGGGAGGGCTCTGGTTGCCTCTCCTTCCTGCTTCCTCCACTGAGACAAGCAGGAGAACTATGCAAAGGAACCAACACATTAAAAGGAAGAAGGGGATCAATTCTAAAACATAGAACAACTGGCTTTTCTACCACTGCTTTCTATCAGACTATCATTTACTCTTGAGAGTCTAGAGTTCTACACTGGAGTAAGCGAATAAATCTTTGCTGTGGGACAGGCACCTCCAAATTCACTGGGATCATTAACATCCAACTCTCTCAGTAAACTAAATGCTGCACCTGTTGTCTGGTAGATGTTCAGAACCAGTATTAAGTCTCATGGCTATTTTACAGGGCTATCAACTTGCCACCTGTCCTTGTTTTCAAGACTAGCACATTTCTAACCATGGCTCCAGTGCATCGTAATGAAGTCTTTGGAAGATTAGCAAAACCTCTCAGGCATTTAAACCTGCATGTGCACTGTCAGCAAGGTATGGGACAATGGCTCCAGCTGCTGCAATGATTATACTTGCTCAATAGACTATATCTTTCACTGCCTAAACTACCCTGGTGATAAGCTAGCCATTCTCATAGGCACTATAATTCTGCTGAATAGTACTTTCCTATTCCCAGTATGTTCCTTAGGCCCTCAAGTTTCTGTCTCACTGTGACTTCATTTGAACATGCCTCTCTCTGCCCATTCAAGCAGTCATCCATTAGCTGACTGTATATTTTTCATCTGACATTTATAAAAATCCCCTCCATGTGTCAGACTCTTTGAGATTTAGGAATAGATGGAAGATAGAAACCAAATAGTCCTTGTCAAAGAGAATCTGAGCACTCTGTGAGAAGAATGAAAGATAAACATGCATGCAGAGTTTTAAGAATACGGACTTTGGCACCAGATGACATGGGTTCAAATCCCATCTCTGACATTTCCTAGCTGTGTGGCCTTGAATAAGTCACTTAATCTTTCTAAGCTTCAGTATCATCCTCTGTCAAGTGGAGACTCACTTATCTAACAAACATTTCTGAGGACCCATGTTATGCCCAGCACAGGCTATGTGCTAGGGTTCTAGGGCTGGACCAGACAAGAGCCCTCACAAGTGAAGCTGGCATTCAGATATTGACAAATGGGTATTAAAAATGAAACAACCTAACTCGTCGGGAATGATAAGTGCTATGAAGACGAGCAGGGCAGGCTGAGTGGACAGTGATCAGATGGTCAGGCAGCACCTCTCTGAGGAGGCAGCAGTGGGCAGAGACACCGGTGATTCAGCAGAGTCCACTGGACAGTCTGGGGAGGGCACTCCAGGCCGAGAGAAGAGCAGGGTGGGGGCACGCTGGTGTGGCTGAGGTTGTGAGCAAGCAGAAGTGGGGGCAGACGGCAGAGCCAAGGCTGGAAACAGGTCACACTGGGCTGTGTAGACCCAGGTAGGAACAGTGTTAATGGAGGCCCATAATTGCAGCTTCCTTTAGGGCTGGCATCTGGGTAAGGCAAGGGTGTGGATAGGAGGGTGGCATTCAGCTGTTACACCGATGGGAGGAGAACGTCACAGGGCTAGGAGGCTGGCATCAGGAAAGCATAGCACAGGGCTCTGAGGAAGGGCACCAATATGAAGCTGCTCATGCCCTCAAGGAATTTACAGTCTAGTAGGAGAAATCAGACGAGACTCTGTATATACACCTACAGCACATAAAATACGGCACGGGTCACTGGGAAAGCTTGGTCTTCTATGTTTCAGGAAAAAGTACCATGATTTTCTTTTTCCCTGAAGATCCAGCCGAGCAGATATGGGTCTTTCTTCACTGCAGTGTCCCTGAGGCCTAGCACAGGTTGATGCACACTGTAGGTACTCAGTATTTGATTTGACAGGAGTAATCATGTATATGGAAGCACGTTCAACTTCCTGGTACTGACAGTATTGGTTTCGTAAACTTTCAGACAAAAAGTAAAATGATTGTTGTTGTTGTTTTTTTTATAATTGCTGGGGCCAATCCATTGAATGTTTAAGTAGGTCACTGAGATTCTTAGAAACTGATGACAAAGAATCTCTTTAAGGCAAGAGAGTCTTTATGAGGAAAAGGCAGTTGCTCTCTGAAAGAGGATGATAAGCTCTCCTGTGAAATACATCCCAGGTGTACCCAGTGGTCCCAGGCACTGCTGTCCCCATCTGACTCAATTTGTTTGAGACCAAGATTCATAGAATGAAAGGACAGCAGAGGTCCTCAAAGGTCATTCTGGCCAATTCTCACAAGCAAGATGCTTGTATTGTGACAGTAATCAACGTGAAGCTTTTAAAAAACAAAACCAAAAGCCTGTCCTATAGCATTTTCCAGCCCTACCATAGCTAAGGACCACTATTCTTCACCTAGATCCAGAGTTAGGCATTCATCTAGATGCAGGGCACACGATGTCCTCAAATCACCCAGTAGAGATACTGTTCAATTCATCTCTCTGTTGATCGGGAGCAGCCACCGAGGGCCTCTTGCAGTACCCAGCAATGAGGGTCAGAGTTCACGGAGGTTGTGGAGCTGAGGGTGGGGCATGTAAATATTCATACAGATGGTAGAATAGTTCTTCCCAAGCTGGAGGAGAAATTCAAAGCTAGCGAAAGCGGAGGAAACTAACCCAGCAAAGTCAGCATCAAACTGAGTTGCTAGGAAACAAGAAGATCCTGATACCGTGGGATCCTGGGAATCATGGCTAGGTGAGCTAGGAGAAAGGAATAAGAATGAACAAAACATGAATGATCTCAGAAAAGCACAAGGGAAATGCTTACATTGTCAAGGTGCCAAGCTCCTTTTAAAAAGCAATACCAAAAAATGAAACAGTGCCTTTGGAAAGAGATGAGACACTTGAGCAACAGAAATGGATGAAAGTTCAAGTTAAGCTAGTAGAAGGGCCTCCCACTGGACAAATAGGCTGACACTTGCCCTCACTCTCCCCTGAGCAGCCTGGTCCCTCCTCACACCCACACCTAGAGGTCCTGACAGTACTGCCAGGGAAATGTTTGTGATAAACAGTGAAGCCTTGCAAATCTCTGAGACTGGTGTTCAGAAAGAAGAGAAGATGCGCTAACTAGCTGAGGGAAGCTGAACTACAAAGCAAAAGACCAGCCTGAATCTGAAGTCTTTCCCACAACACTCCCCAGAGTTTTCTACTGAGGGAAATAGCTTCTTATACTGTCTGAAATTCTACTGGTTAAAGATGTATATACATCCTCTTTTTAAAAAAAACAAAAACTCCTAGGATGTTATTAGAGACGTTAGTAGTCATTTACACATTAGTATAAACTACTAACAAAGCTTGTCCACTTGTCTTTCATTTGATGCAAGCAAAGGGAAGTTCCAATTAAGGGTGAAAGTTAATAAATGACTCTATGTTTCTTCATGTCTTTTGTTCTACTTTGTATTCCTGCTACTTCTAAAAAGAATTTGGAGCAGCAAATACTTCTGGATTCTGAGGATTTTATGGAAGAATGTGGACAAATTTTGCCCTCCCCATTTCCTCTCCCTCCCATACACACATAAAATAGTGATGCTGTAGTTGAATATATAGTTGGAACATAGTTGAGGGGTTAGAAACCTTAAATTGAAGTGATCTCTGATAACATTGTTTCCTGCTAGTTAAACCACAACCCAATTGTTCAATCAGAACAGAGAGTAATACTACATCAGTTATAAAAAAGCAGTCCTACTGGGAAATCAGATTTGGTTCTAATCTAATTGAAGAAACCACAAAGGATCTTCAGGTTTAAGAAAGGGAGAATAAAAGAAGAAAGCCCTGAGTTTCGATTATGCATGCTGTAACCAGAGGAGAGAAGAGTGGAGCCTAAAGGTGTCCTGCCCGGCCCTGCGACAGCTGATGCCCTGCTCTAAGTGAGGCTCACCACATAGCTTGCTGATTGCTCTCTAGCTTCCTTTGCAGATTTGCAACAAGGAGGAAACTGGTAGCAACATGCTTGTCCAGGGGCTTCATAGCCCGTAATGCTATTCTGGTTGGTACATCAAGCTGGTATAAGTTTGTTTAATAGAGGTCAGATCCTAAACTCTAACCCTTTTTGGCTCTAAGGCCACAAGAAACTGTCTGCCTAAGACCTGATTATTATGAACCATAGCCCAGGACTAGAACTGTATTAAAAATGGAGGGTGAATAAAATCCCCCTTCCACTCCCATTTCTCTTCCCATCCCCCCACTCTTCTGTATACACCTCTCATGTACCACACAGATATTCTGTTCCTAGACCCCTAATTTGCATTATAATTCAGCTTCATTCTGGATAAAAGGGCTTCAGAGGAATATCTTGAGCTGCTCTCCACTCCCACCTAGAACCACCAGTGTATCTACAAGAAAAAAAGGAAACATTGTTAAATCCAAGAGTTGATTCTCAAATGAATTTTGGACCATGACCCAGTGATAACTTGGGGACATTTTGTTCCTGTAAATTGGTCTTTGTAGCCAGCATCTGGGAGCTGGCTGGGAAATGCACTTAGTAAATCACTCCCAGTGGTTTGGGGAAGGACAGAGAAGGTTCTAGAAGAGATGAGTCAGGCTAGGAGGTGGATAGCACGGGGGGAAAGGAACAAAGAGCCAAGCAATATTCTGAAAATGGAATTTGTACCCAGCCAGAAATAACTGTCTGATCAGGTCTAGCTAGAGACTTTTGAAATGATGAAGCAAATATTAACAGAGGAATCTTTAAAAGCCTCTCTCAGTGAAGATAACATTCTCATCGGTGATAAGCCAGGTGGGTGTATAAATATCATGCTCTGCCAGGCAATCTTGATAAGGCCTTGTTCTTCCCTCCAGAGTTGGAAATTGACATTTTATATCTCAAGAATACAACATCTAATGTGGAAAGTGAAAGTGAAAGTTGCTGAGTTGTGTCCAACTCTTTGCTATCCCATGGACTATACAGTCCATGGAATTCTCCAGGCCAGAATACTGAAGTGGGTAGCCTTTCCCTTCTTCAGGGGATCTTCTCAACCCAGGGATCAAACCCAGGGGTCCCCCATTGCAGGAGGATTCTTTACCAGCTGAGCCACAAGGGAAGCCCGATGTGCCCCACCTAAAGGCTCTTGCCCAAGGGCTTGGGATGGACATGATGATGTCACGCTGACTCTACCGAAACAGAAGGAAGACAGTCAGCTTCCTTCCAAGTCCCTCAGTGGAAATGCTGGACTGAGGTAGGAATAGCCCCATACCAGGCTGCCTCTCACCTAGACAGTGTGTGTTTAAGTGTGTGGGCTTGTCTTTGGCAGGCATGCGAGGGGGTTGGGATGAAGCTGAAGCTATGGAAAGAGACAGAAGTCAGTGCAATATAGTTGCCACAATCCTTCTAGCCTGAAATTAAGCATGCAGCTCCTTCCCAAGGGGATCATAACAGCAGTTCTGTCAGAAGGCCATAATGCTACAGACATACTGAAAGCCTCATTCATTCATTCAACAAACATTTATTGGCTGTCCACAATGTGCCAGAGACTACTGGCCTAGGAGAGGCAACAGAAGGTCAGCTACAATCTTGTAGGAAGGGAAAGTGTGTCCAAGGGGCTTCACAAGCACAGATAACAGCCATGCCAGGGGGTTTAGAAGCAAGAGACGGCTCCGGCTGCTTCAGCCCTGACTGGTCCAACACTTACGGCAGGAAGAGTGACTTCAAACGGGGATGGGGCAGGAAGGCTGGATCTGATTCTCTCTGGGGAAGAAAGGAAATGAAAACACTCAAAACTGAACCCAAACTGGCCGCACCAAAATGACAGTGGCCCAGAGTGACAGGGAGCCGGGGCTTTCATGTAGAGAACAAGGATCGGCCTGACACGGCAGGACACACCGCGGTGTCGCCTGTGCCTGTCAGCGGCGATTACTCACAGTGTCCCCTCCACTTGAGAGAGCTGCTGCAGCTTCCTGAACAATCTGACAACAGGGAAGACGGCAGGGCCGTCACAAGCGGGAGGGACTGGGTTCACGCGGGGGCCAGGGCAAGCCTTCCAGCTCTGGGGCAGAGCCGAGTTCAAGCGGAGCCCTACCACCTCCCCTGCATTGGGACTCAGTGTCCCCATCTGGAAAACTGGGAGAACGACAGGACCACTGCTCAGAACTGCTTCAGAGCCAAGATGAAATAAAATAAGGCGCCAAGGGCTTTCCCTGGTGGCTCAGTGGTAAAGAATCCGCATGCCAATGCAGGAGACGTAGGTTCAATCTCCCGTCTGGGAAGATCCCACAAGCCACGGAGCAACTAAGCCCTTGCACCACTTCTGAGCCTGTGCTCTAGAGCCCAGGAGCTGCAACTACCGAGCCCGTGTGCTGCAAGGACTGAAGCCTGCGCACCTCGAGCCCGTGCCCTTCAACAAGAGGAGACACTGCAATGAGAAGCTGGTGCAAAAAGAGGGTGGCCCCCTCCCCCACTCACGCGCCGCAGTTAGGGAAAAGTCTGAGTGGCAATGCAGACAGCACGGCTGAAAGTAAATGAACAAATAAAAATTTGAAAAATACTGTATCATGCTTAGCACATAATAAGTAGCCACATGTTAGTGTATTAGCCATCGTGGTGGCCAACAGTAAAGGAGGGTTACTCTGACTTGGTGTCTGGGAAGACAGGGCTACCCTGGTGTCAGTGGGATGCAGAGCTGCAGTTTTTAGACAGGACAAAAACAAGCCAGGGACGGGACACCTTCCCTCCTCACCTGGCCAAGCCCCTTCTCCTGGCGCCATACTCATTAAGCAAGGACTGGTAATTGTTCAGCCCCAGGTCCTGCCTGCCCTTTCCCCAGAGACCTACCAACACACTTGCAGACAAGTTTCAATTCTGCTCTGGACAGGAACTCAGGGAAGGAAGAAAATTGGGGGTGGGGAGCAACCAGGAGGCCTCTTCCTGAAGAAAAAAGTTTCCTCCTAGTACGGGGGAAAGGAAAAAGGCTGAGATTTAGCCAGAAAACACCCCTACAGATTTAATACACCATCCGAGAATGAGGGCAAAGGTACAGCAGATTTCCTAAGGTCTCTGAGGAGAGGGGACACTGAAGCTTATGAAAAGACCTTCAGGGACATGAAGGGATCAGCCGGCTTGTTGGTCAACTGGAGCCAAGGGCCTCTGTCCTGGTGAGGTCACAACCAGAGCTCCCACAAAGAGCAACAGTAGCAGGTCAGGAATTGTCCTTGACCGGAATATAGAATTAAGAACAGCCAGAGATCTTGTGAAAAGAAACACAGAGGATCTGGAAAGCAAACCAAACATGAGGAGAGGACAGGGAGAAGGTGGGAAATGCCGGGACCCAGTTATGGCCCCACAGGGGTCAGGAGTGGGCTCGCTCAAAGAGAACGAGAGCCACCATTCTGACTTAGAGGAACAGTAAAAATCACCTGCTCTAATTAATCTGGGGATGTTCTTTTCAATTAATTCATTTGAATAAAGATCTCCCCGAGAGCCGGGGAATTAATACAAAACAACAGATTACAGCCGAGATAGAAGAACTAACTCAGAGCATCTCAATCATCTCAATCAATCAGCTGCTGGACCCCACCCCATTCCAGGGAACAGACACATCATATTCAAAGCATTGCCCAAGCAGAGCCACTCCTCAGCTTCCTGGCTGTTCAAACCCCCTGAAGGGAAGGAAGATGGTGTTTGGGTTCCCAAGCCTTACCAGGCACGCCTGAGCGTGAGGACTGAGAACTTTTGGCCTTTCCTCTTATATTTTATAATAATCCAAAGACCCTGTTAGAATCCGTCAGCACAGTTGTAGCTGGCCCAAATGTTAAGAAGTTAGAGGCTCAGAGATGATGGTAGGATTACAAAAAGAGGATAAGTGCGTGCTATGGTTGGCCCCTGATTAGGGTTTTTAATCAACTCTCTCAAATTCCTAGTTTCTTCCTTAATCCAAAGGATACCAACCAAGGTAAGCATGTTGACATAGAGATTCTTAGAGTAGAAACCTTTTTTATCAGGAGACAATGATCAAAGTGAAACCCAGTTTAACCTTGCTGCATCCTTCTCTGTCAGTTTCACCACCCCACATCCACCCCAAATCCTAGCTTTAGGCTATTTCTTACAACCAGGACTCTGCACATTGAGGAAAATTGATGTAATAAATAATGGATGTATTGGATTTTTCTACAACCTATCTGAGACACACGGCCTTTGGTGGGACCCCAAAATCATTCATCCTGGGGAAGGCAGAGCAAGGTTGGGAATCTGGGGTGCTCAAGAGATCCCATGACAACTGATATCTGGTTAACTTTCATCACCACAATATATTACTTGGGTGTATTAGAACTATTTGGAATGCCAAGGCACCAGGAGATAACAGAAGCAGAAGCAACAGTAAGGCACGTCTGGAAAGGAATGTCTTCTTCACATTATTTTTATCATCACATCAAGATTTTCAGAAATGGGAGAGAGTTGATTGTATGTTCAGAACTAACATGTCCCTTGCAAACAGCACTTCCATTTCACACATCTTAACACTGAAGATACAATCTGCAAACTGAGAGAAGGTATTCCCCAAAGCAGAATCATTTTATGACAGGGAATTTAAGGCACTCTGATTATTTCAAATGAGTAAGATGCTTCAAGATCTTCTCAGGAAAGTACATTATCAGGAAATGTTCTGGGTCCAGAGCATTCTGCAGAATCCCCCAGTAGAAGATGAGACATGTCAGACACCCATCGACTGAGGGCAATAAAGTGTAAATAATTTAAAACTCCTAGATATTATCCTGCCTTCTCATCATGTACATCTTTAATAATTAATTCAGCTCAGTCTTTAAAGGAATTCTCTTCATATAACTTAAATCATTCTGTTTTGCCTGTTAACAACAGGAGACCATTTCCCATTTAGGACTCGTCCTTCCCAAGTGAGGTGCATTTACTTACACGGGAGACATTTTCCTGCTGTTGTCGGTTTCCATGGGAGTGTTGTGCACATGCTCAATGAGCATCATGGTTCGGATCAGAATTCTCATTAAGGTACTCACCACTGTCAGAAACTGTTTTAGAGTCTGATACCTACTGGCATAATTTTCACAGCAATCCTATTACCTCTCATCAATTCTCTATTTTATAGATGAAGAAAATGGTTAAATAACTTGGATAGAATGCTTCCATCACACCTGTCTACCCCCAACAGATAAATCATTGCCTGACATATTCACCATGGGAACAAGGCTGTGCAGAATTCCTATCGTGGTATTAACTGGGCTTAATTTTTTGTAGAAGAAAAAAGCTGGTCCCTTTAAATATCTGATTACTGAGTCTTGCTAAATCATTCACACACAGAAAGCCTTGGGGGATGGGGAAAGGGAAGTGACAGGGTAATTGAAAATAGCTGAGGAATAGTGACATCAAATGCTTCCAACAGAAAAGACAGAGGACGCCAGCCACAGGAGAAGATTTAGAAGTGGAGGGAAAGGAACTGGAGCATGTTTATGTTTTGCAGAGTGCAGTTTGCTCCAGAAATGGAAATTATTCCAGGAAGGTCAGAGAGAAGACACCACTGCAGTTAGAAAGGACAGTTGAGCAGGAACCCCAAGATCAAAAAAAGAATCACATCAGGTAAATCCACAACACTGTAATTCTATGTAATACATTGATGGCAAAGTGGAATTTACACAGTGTTTCTGCCGAGGCTCTGCCTATTAAGAAATGGCTAAGAAGGTCATAGCCAAGGTGTCATAATATATCTTTTTTATTGTACACTTTTATTTTCTTGTTTCACTTGCATATGTTACTTATTTTCGGTTTTTAAAAACTGAAGTATAAAATACATAAAAAGTGTAATGTGTGAAGGACACAAACAAATCTCACCTGCATAGCTTCATGAATTTTTACATGCACATATCTATTTCAGTGTAACCAATCTCCAGATCAAGATACAAAATATTCCCACTACCTCACAAAGTTCCCAGGCAGTACCCACCAACCTCTGCCTGAATGAAAAACTATTCTTACTTCTAACAGCATAAGTGAGTTTTGCCTGTTCTTGATAAATTACAGAAATGAAATCAGGCTGTATATGCTCTTTGGGTTCTGGCTCTTTCACTCAACATAATGTAAGTTTCAACCACATTCTTGTACCCATCAGCAGTTTGTTCTTCCATGTTGTGGTTTCCTCTTCCATTGTGTGACGATGCTCCTAATTCATTCATCTTCTCCCCTGCTCACAGACATTTGTGTTGTTTCAAGCTTGGGGCTGTTAGGAATAAAGCTGCTATGAAAATTGCTATATCTTTCTTTGTTGTTGTTGGACAAAGGCACTCATTTCTCTTCCATGTTTACCTAAGAGAGGAATGTCTGGGTGATAAGGTAGGTATATCTTTAGCCGCAGTTGATAATTTTGTTGGACACTACAGCACATCCTTCATTCTCCTCCAAGACATTCCTCCTGGCTGCTGGGACGAGGGCCAGCTGTCAGCCCTCGTTGGAAACGGCTGCAGCTGAAGAGTGCTTTTCCTCCAGCTCATACCTGTGGCCATGTGGGGGATCTGTGATGACCAGGTAACAAAGAGAAAAGAAGCCCAAGTTCATAGATGGGTGGGTTTGGATGTACATGCATGCGTGCCTGTGTGCTAAGCCGCTTCAGTCGTGTCTGACTCTTTGCAACCTATGGATTGTAGGCCACCAGGCTCCTCTGTCCATGGGAGCCTCCAGGCAAGAATACTGGAGTGGGTTATCATGCCCTCCTCCAGGGGATCTTCCCAACCCAGGGATTGAACTCGCCTCTCTTACGTCTCCAGCATTGGCAAGCAGGATCTTTACTACTAGCGCCACCCAGGAAGCCCAGGTTTGGATGTGGGTCTAAGCAAAATATGGGTGAACCTGAAGATAGTTGTGAGGGAAAATCCTCTCAAAGAGCAGAGCCTGGTAGTGAATCTGGCCATCTACTTCATGTGACAAGAGAAACACTCAGAAGTTAGAACTTACAGAGACCCATGGGCAGTGGCCGATGGCATAGCCAACAGATCAAAGGTGTGGGAGGAGACAGATGGGAAGGTCAGGGACAAAGAAGAAGTAGAGGGCAGAGGGATGTGGATAGACATGGGAATGAGCTTGAAACATGGAGACGTCATGCTAATAACATTGGCCATGCCAGGGCCAGTTCAATGGATGTATGAATACAGTAATCATGGTAGGATGAAGACTATATGGTACCAACAGCATCTCTCCCACTTGCAAAGGCTGACCTTGCCCATGCTGCTGTTGAATGTCCAACCTGTTAGGCTCAGGGACCAAGGATATGTCCCTGAAATGGCACCATCCCTCAAACAGGTCAGTCACTTGGTGGCAGGTTTATTACATTGGACCTCTGCCCTCCGGGAAGGGGAAGCACTTCACTGACAATAGCAGATACATACTCAGATATGGGTTTTTCTTTCCTGCCCACAGAGTCTAAGCCAACTCTACTACCAAAGTTTTACAGAGTAAGTCATCACTATACAGCAGAGACTCTGTGTGAGTGGGATCCCCCTGATTATATCAAGTGCCATTCAACTCAAAAGCAGCTAGCCTGATAGAGTGATGGAAGATTTACTGGAGGAACAGCTAAAGTGCAAATTTGGAAATGGTACCTTGCAATGATGTGATGTCATCCTTTAGGACACAATGTATGCCCTAAATCAGTGACTTTTGTATGGTGCTGTGTCCCCAGTAGATTGAATACATTGGTGCAGGAACCAAGGACTGGAAGGAGGAAAGGTCTCATGGAACATGACTCCCAGTGATGCACTGAGAGACTCTGTGCTCTCCTTCCCTCTGGCTCTGGGCTCTGCAGGTTTAGAGGTTATGGAGCCCTTCCATGAGGGGACACGTCAAGAGAACCAGTGAACTAGGGCTGCTGCCTGGGCACTGTATGCTCCTTCTCCCAAGAGAGCAACTGGTGAGTAAAGGAATCACCATTCTGGGAGAAACAACTGTCCCAGGTCATCAGGAGGAGGGCAGAGAGGAATATATTTGACATGCAGGCAATCCATTTGGTGCCTCTTGATACCCCGTGCCCAATTTTAGTGGTAAAATGATGAGTGCGGTGACCATAGCCTGAGAAGGGAGTGGTAACCAGGACTCAGGAGTGAAGGTCTGCATCATCAGTTCAGTTCAGTTCAGTTCAGTCGCTCAGTCGTGTCTGACTCTTTGTGATCCCATGAATCGCAGCACGCCAGGCCTCCCTGTCCATCACAAACTCCCGGAGTTTACTCAAACTCATGTTCATCGAGTCGGAGATGCCATCCAGCCATCTCATCCTCTGTCGTCCCCTTCTCCTCCTGCCCCAATCCCTCCCAGCCTCCGGGTCTTTTCCAATGAGTCAACTCTTCCCACGAGGTGGCCAGAGTATTGGAGTTTCAGCTTCAGCATCAGTCCTTCCAATGAACATCCAGGACTGATCTCCTTCAGGATGGACTGGTTGGATCTCCTTGCAGTCCAAGGGACTCTCAAGAGTCTTCTCCAACACCACAGGTCAAAAGCATCAATTTTTCGGCACTCAGCTTTCTTCACAGTCCAACTCTCACATCCATACATGACCAATGGAAAAACCATAGCCTTGACTAGATGGACCTTTGTTGGCAAAGTAATGTCTTTGCTTTTTAATATGCTGTATAGGTTGGTCATAACTTTCCTTCCAAGGAGTAAGCGTCTTTTAATTTCATGGCTGCAATCACCATCTGCAGTGATTTTGAAGCCCAAAAGAATAAAGTCTGACACTGTTTCCACTGTCTCCCCATCTATTTCCCATGAGGTGATGGGACCAGATGCCATGATCTTAGTTTTCTGAATGTTGAGCTTTAAGCCAAATTTTTCACTCTCCTCTTTCACTTTCATCAAGAGGCTTTTTAGTTCCTCTTCACTTTCTGCCATAAGGGTGGTGTCATCTGCATATCCGAGGTTAATGATATTTCTCCTGGCAATCTTGATTCCAGCTTGTTCTTCTTCCAGCCCAGTGTTTCTCATGATGTACTCTGCATATAAGTTAAATAAGCAGGGTGACAATGTACAGCCTTGACATACTCCTTTTCCTATTTGGAACCAATCTGTTGTTACATGTCCAGTTCTAACTATTGCTTCCTGACCTGCATACAGGTTTCTCAAGAGGCAAGTCAGGTGTTCTGGTATTCCCATCTCCCTTAGAATTTTCCACAGTTCATTGTGATCCACACAGTCGAAGGCTTTGGCATAGTCAATAAGGCAGAAATAGATGTTTTTCTGGAACTCTCTTGCTTTTTTCGATGATCCAGTGGATGTTGGCAATTTGATCTCTGGTTCCTCTGCCTTTTCTAAAACCAACTTGAACATCTGGAAGTTCTCGGTTCACGTATTGCTGAAACCTGGCTTGGAGAATTTTGAGCATTACTTTACTAGCGTGTAAGATGAGTGCAATTGTGTGGTAGTGTGACCATTCTTTGGGATTGCCTTTCTTAGGGATTGGAATGAAAACTGACCTTTTCCAGTCCTGTGGCCACTGCTGAGTTTTCCAAATTTGCTGGTATATTGAGTGCAGCACTTTCACAGCATCATCTTTCAGGATTTGAAATAGCTTAACTGGAATTCCATCACCTCCACTAGCTTTGTTCATAGTGATGCTTTCTAAGGCCCACTTGACTTCACATTCCAGGATGTCTGGCTCTAGGTGAGTGATCACACCATCGGATTATCTGGGTCATGAAGACCTTTTTTGTACAGTTCTTCTGTGTATTCTTGCCACCTCTTCTTAATCTTCTGCTTCTGTTAGGCCTATACCATTTCTGTCCTTTATCGAACACATCTTTGCATGAAATATTCCCTTGGTATCTCTAATTTTCTTGAAGAGATCTCTAGTCTTTCCCATTCTGTTGTTTTCCTTTATTTCTTTGCATTGATCTCTGAGGAAGGCTTTCTTATCTCTCCTGGCTATTCTTTGGAACTCTGCATTCAAATGGGAATATCTTTCCTTTTCTCCTTTGCTTTTCGCTTCTCTTCATTTCACAGCTATTTGTAAGGCCTCCTCAGACAACCGTTTTGCCTTTTTGCATTTCTTTTCCACGGGGGTGGTCTTGATCCCTGTCTCCTGTACAGTGTCCCGAACCTCCATCCATAGTTCATCAGGCTCTCTATCAG
This sequence comes from Dama dama, assembly GCF_033118175.1. Taxonomy (NCBI): domain Eukaryota; kingdom Metazoa; phylum Chordata; class Mammalia; order Artiodactyla; family Cervidae; genus Dama; species Dama dama. The sequence continues at coordinate 17,964,684 of NC_083705.1, forward strand.
ATCTAGTCCCTTAAATCTATTTCTCACTTCCACTGTATAGTCATAAGGGATTTGATTTAGGTCATACCTGAATGGTCTAGTGGTTATCCCTACTCTCTTCAGTTTAAGTCTGAATTTGGCAATAAGAAGTTCATGATCTGAGCCACAATCAGCTCCTGGTCTTGTTTTTGCTGACTGTATAGACCTTCTCCATCTTTGGCTGCAAAGAATATAATCAATCTGATTTTGGTGTTGACCATCTGGTAATGTCCATGTGTAGAGTCTTCTCTTGTGTTGTTGGAAGAGGGTGTTTACTATGACCCGTGTGTTCTCTTGGCAAAACTCTATTAGCCTTTGCCCTGCTTCATTCCGTACTCCAAGGCCAAATTTGCCTGTTACTCCAGGTGTTTCTTGACTTCCTACTTTTGCATTCCAGTCCCCTATAATGAAAAGGACATCTTTTTTGGGTGTTAATTCTAAAAGGTATGATGCAGACCTTCTTGGAACCTAACCTAGAAGGTCTGCATGATAGCTTCAGATAAGCCACTGAGACTAGCAGAGGGGATAACCGAGAGTGAAAGGAAGACTGGGTGTAGGATATGAGGAAGGTATCTGTCCCAGTTGAAACAGCAGAGACTACAGTTTGTGCAAAATGAAGTCCATCAGAATTCTGGAGAGTTTATGAAATGAATTCAAAACTTTATGAAATGAATCCAAGCAGTGCAAGCAGTGGACTGTGGTGAAGCTATGATGTGCCCCTCAGACCCCGCTTCAGAGCTGAAGGACTATTTTCCTAGCTGTTGGGTGTGCAGCTGGAGGTCAACCCCCTTCAGGGATTGCCTTGGCTAGGGAAAGGGACACCACCTTCCTCCAAAGGTCACACAAGGTCACATATCCTTCTCAAGCCAGCCCACATCCAGTGACTTATCAGTCATTGATGACTGAAGTGAAGTGAAGTCAAAGTCACTCAGTTGTGTGCAACTCCGCAACACCGTGGACTATACAGTCCGTGGAATTCTCCAGGTCAGAACACTGGAGTGGGTAGCCTTTCCCTTCTCCAGGGATTAGTGACTGATCAGGGGTATAAAGCGGAGGTCCCTTGCCCCACCTCATAACAACTGAAGGGTCATCCTTCCCAGATTTAGAGCTTCTATCCTGAGGCTGCCTTGTAGGCCAGCTTTTCTTTCTGCCCAAAGCTCCTTCCTGTTCTTCCTCTTCTTCCCCTTTCCCTGGTGTTGGCTCCAAAAGTGCTCCCTAATAAACTGTCTACATGCTAATCTTCATCACAGAATTTGCTTCCTGGGGAGTTCAACCTCCATAGTTTTCGGAAGTGGCTTATCCAGTTTACATTCCCTTCTGCAGTACATCAAAATTCTAACTGCTGTATATCCTTCTGACACTAGGTACTGTTAGTCTTCTTAATTTTAGTCATTCTTATGGGTATGCAGTAGTATCTTATTGTGGTTTTAATTTCCATTTTTCTCATGAATAACCATGTTGAACACATTTTCAAATGGTCATTGGACATTTGGATATCCTCTTTGTCTCACTTATTTATAGGTATTCCTTACATATTCATATTTAGATATGAGACCCCTTGTCAGATAAAGGTACTGCAAAAAAAAAAAAAAAAATGTTCCCAGAAAGTGAAGGTTGCTCAGTCATGTCCAACTCTTTGTGACCCCCATGGACTATACAGTCCATGGAATTCTCCAGGCCAGAATACTGGAATGGGTAGCCTTTCCCTTCTCCAGGTGATCTTCCCAACCCAGGTCTCCCACATTGCAGGCAGATTCTTTATCAGCTGAGCCACAGAGGAAGCCCAAGAATACTGGAAAGGGTAGCCTATCCCTTCTCCAGCAGATCTTCACAATCCAGGAATCAAACCAGGGTCTCCTGCAGTGCAGGCAGATTCTTTACCTACTGAGCTATAAGGCAAGCCCCAATGTGGGGCTTAAATTTCACTCTCTTAATTGCAGTATCTTAGTTTTCTTTAAAAGAAAAAATTAAGCCTTCTATCTTTGAAATAATTATATATTCACAGGACATTGCATGGAGAGATCACCCAGTTTCCCCAATGGTTACAGCTGACATTACTATAGTACAATATCAAACCCAGGAAATTGATGTTATATAATATGTGTACAGTTCTAGGTCATTTGATCACATGTATAGTTTTGTGCCCTCCCTCATCTACAGATTAACTGCTCCCATTTCACCACCATCACCAGTCTGACCATTGGCAAGAAGAAGAACTGAGAGATATGGGGCATCAAATGCCAACTGTCACTGGAGAAGCCCAGTTGTCTATGAAGCCTCTATTGCAAGATGGTGTCTCTTCTTTTCTTTGAACAGGGAAAGTAAGCAGGAAGGCCAATTGTGGAGAGCTCAGCTATTTTTATTCTTGGTTTTCTGTTGCCTTCCTTCTACAAGTATATTAGAGAACCATTGGAGAGAAAAAACTATGAAGTGTTGCTTTTTAGAAATGACTATGAAAGCTTTTATCACTGCTATACCCTGAAGAGCCTAAGCTCTACGCTTTTTGAAATTTTAGGGAGAGTGATCCTATAATTTCAGGATACCTAGCAAAATATGAACCACGTCTTCCAAGTGCCATGCTTCATAAATCTATTTAGAATCAAGCTTAAAAATCACCACCAGCAAATCATTTGCATAGCCTACATGGCAGCTGAACTTTCTTCTATTTAATTTTTCAGCACTGCTTTATTATAAGACATAGGTTGCAAAAAATAATAAGCTATTTGTACTGTAAGCTGAAAAGAATGAGAACCATAGAGGAGATGTGCAGCAATCTCTTCTGAGGATAGCAAGAAAAATAGACATTTCAACGGTGCCTTTAGATTTGCAATCAGGTTGATGGAAACAAATAGCCCCAGGTCATTCACCTTAAAACCTAAACAAAGAAGCAAACAATCAGCCAACCAGAGGTATAGAATTGGTATAGAAGTCAAAGACTCAAAAGACAGTTTTCTATAACAGGTTAACCTGGGGTATCCTCTAACGCACATTAATGAAGTCTCCTTTATGTACAGTTGGGAAGGTCCCCTGGAGGAGGAAATGGCCACCCACTCCAGTATTCTTGCCTGGAGAATCCCATGGACAGAGGAGCCTGGTGGGCTACAGTCCATGGTGTCACAAAAAGTCGGACACGACTGAGCGACAAATACTATGGTTTTGTGCAACTACAACTGTAGCTAAGATACAGAACTATTCCATCACTGTAAAGATCTCCTTTGTGCCATCCCTTTATAGTTATATATATCCCCTGTAACCTCTGGTGATCACTCACGTGTACTCCATCTCTATAATTTAGTCATTTTAAGGATGTGACATAAATGGGACTGTACAGAATACAACCTTTTGAAATCGACTTTTTTTTTTTTTAGCTCACCATTATGCCCTTGAGGTCCATCTCAACCTTTTTTACATTTAGAAAATTATGTTACTCAGGCTACTTTGCATTATTTGAGCTATCTATTTATGTTTGGCAAGGGAAAAAACAGTTTTTGCTATTAAAAATAAGATTCACATCTTATATATCCCACACTGGAGTGATAATTCCTTGGGGGCTATGTCCAGGCCACTCTGCCAGGCTGTATGCTCCATACACTCCTCTCCCACACGTCTTGATTACAGCTTCCATTATTGCCTGTGGCCCACAGGGCCCCCTGACTTCACAGGTGTGTAGAATAAGAACATATGATGGAACCATTTGAAATTTCTCTTTTTATTGTTCAGGGATGATGAGAAAAACAAATGATTCATTTTGCTTCTAAAAATGATGAAACAATTTTTTAAATGGGGCATATTAATAACCTTCTTTATTATGATTACTTTCAGAAGAAATTAGAATATCACCTCTGAATGCACAAGTGGTGTTTTTAACCACAGGAGACAATATTTCTCTGAAGCCTGGTGTCCCCTTCTGCCCTCCATGCCTCTGCATCTTCCGCCTTAGGAAACCATGTCCTGGCACCTTCTTTAAGTTGTCTGCCATGAATACTGACTCTCGAGCCTGCGTCTGTGACTGTGCATGCTAATCAACAGCCTGCAAAACACCTCTGCCTTTCACTTTGAAAGGGACACACTTGGTGGTGTCTTATTTCAATTGATTCTCTACGCATTTCAACTGTATATTGCAAGATCACAGAAGGTCACCAAAATAAAGTGAGGTTTATTTTGCTGCTCCTCTCTCAATCAGAGCCAGGAAGATGCAGGGGAGGATGGATTGAGCAGGTTTTTTAGGCTGGATGGGACGTGTGCAAGGAATAGAACATTTCTGAGTTAGCTTGCGTGAGTGTGGGGCTTGTCTGGAAGGCTGTCTGTTGAGCAATAACGGAAAGAGCATCTCAAGAACTTCTCAGAACAGAAAGTGCCTGGGCGCCAAGCTTCCTGGGTAGAGGAGCTGGAGGGCAGCATGGGGTCCCCTGCAGGAGGGCTTCCTGGATCTTCATCCTGCAGCTGTCTAGTCACGCCTTAAGCACACTGTGCCTCTTCTCTGCTTCTTTTCTATTTTTCTCTGCATCTCTACTTCAACAACCAAGTAAGTTTCTGTACTTCCTAGTTCAAACTTTGGAAGGACTTGATTGGCTGAGCTAATCTTTTTTTTCAGGCCAGCCTATGGGTCAGCTGTTCTTAGGTCAGGTGTCTGCCCTTGGTCCAATCAGATGTAACTGGAAGAAGTTGGGTTATACTAGAATGTGGCTGCCTAAGTCTGCCCCTCTGCCAGTGGCTGCAATGCGTTTTGTGCTACATGGCTGCGGCAGTCATCATGGCTGACAAGTCTAATACAAAAGAAGAAAAGGGAAAGGATGGATATGCAGCTGGTTTTCTCTTCTTCCAAGAGTAGTTTCAAAGTGTGGCTCCAAGGGGAAAGACACTGGATATTAACTGGGACTGCACTGAACTGACCTGTCTTGATTCACAGATAGCTATTGCCTGTCAACTTGTTATTTCTAAGATGATTACTACAATTTCCCACCACATTTGTGAATTTTCAGGTGATATTTCCTATGTGGATTCATCAGCTCTTTTCATAATAATGCTGCATATCAACTCCAACAACCTCAGTGACTTAAACAACAAACACTTCTCTCTTATTCATAGATCTGATTTGAGGCTCTGTTGGGATCAACTGAACTCAAGTGGAGTCAGTCAGCCGTGACCCAAGGCTGAAAGTCAGAGTTGGGTCTAGTCCCTGTGTCTCGCATTTGGGGACAGGCTAAAGAGGCTCCCAGGGATGTGTTCTTTTCATGGTGGGTGGAAAAAATGCAAAAGACCAAGCCAAACTCTGCAAGCACAGTAAGAGCCTCTGCTCATGCTGCATCTGCCAATATTTTGGTAGCCAAAGCAGGTGACATGGCCAAACCCAGCATGGGCAGGGAAGTATACTCTTCCCATGGGTTGGGGGGAAGGTGTCAGGAAGAGTGAATATTTGCTGACCAATAATATATCTACTGGGCCATGCATTTCTCCTTAAAGCCCTAACGTGGTAGAACTGCCAAACTAGACATGTGGTGGCACATTTGCTGACACTGTAACCTCCCCAAATGAAGAAACCACACCTCATCTTCTTTTGTGCCTAATTTCAAAGTATCTAAGCCCATGTATCACTCTGAGAAGGTGCCCAGTAAAATTCCCTTTAGTTGACACAAATTATCAGAATTCTAGACTAGGATCAATATCAGTCCACATGTGACTATGGTCAAATAAATTCATATTTTCTCTGCTCGAAGGATTGTGTATGTAGAAGATGAAATGGCAGAATGTAGCAGTTAAGAGCATGAATTCTAAGGTCAAAAAGCCTGAGTTCCAATTCTAATTCACAGCTTCCTAGCTGTATGATGTGGGACAAGTTGCTTAGCCTCTCTATATCAGCTTCCTCATCTACAGAGTGAGGATACTAATAGTAACTTCCTGATAGGGTTGTTCTGAGGTTTATGTGGTGTATTCATGGAAAGACCATCCAGGAGGGCCTGACTCATGGGAATTATTTCACTGTTGTAACATGACTGGAGCGACTTAGCACACACACATGCATGCACGCAAGCAAGCTAAAAAAAAAAAAAAAAACAACAAAAAAGCAATGTCTGCCTTTTATGAGAGCTGGGACCTGGAGTTAAAACAAAACTCGTGTTGAGTCCCAGCTCCTCTCTTCACACTACCTGTGATCTTGACCGAATCCCAGCTTCCTCACCTATGAAATAATGGCTCCCTCCCCTGTCCATGTGGGGATCAGGTGACACATGTGAAGACACTTTTGGAAAGTGAAAACCAACAGAAAATGTGAGCTGCTTTTGTCAAATTATTCCACTTTTTGCCTTGCTTATCTGATGACAGCCAATGGCCAGTCAGTAAAGAGTCAACTCATTGGAAAAGATCCTGATGTTCAGAAAGATTGAGGGCAGGAGGAGAAGGGGGCGACAAATGATGATATGGTTGGACGGCATCACTGACTCAATGGGCATGAGTTTGAGCAAACTCCGGGAGATGGTGAAGGACAGGGAAGCTTGGAGTGCTGCAGTCCATGGGGTCAAAAAGAGTCGGACACGACTGAGAGACTGAACAACAAAGGCTAGTAAAGGGGTTCTCTGCTGGACACCACTGATCCCATCTTTACACACATAAGAATTTCTCTGCAGCTCTCAGTGGGGTGAATCATCCCCTCCCTGATCTAGCAGACACCCAGCAAGCTGATCCTCACAGACACCCAGAGACAAGAGTGAGCTCCTTTTTCCTGACTGAATACTCTGACTTCTCATAATTCCACTGCATCAACAGTGAACGCCTTGAAGCTACTCTTTGGCCTCTACCTGTCATCTACCCTTCCTCTCCTCCCATCCCCTCATGAGCCCCCTGCACTTCCAATTTTCCACTGCAGCTGCTCTCATCAAAGTCACTGTTGACTTCAGCACTGCCAAAGCCAGTGGTCATTGCTCAGCAAATCTGACTCAACCCATCAGCAGTTTTGATTTGATGGTTGATCACTGCCTCCCTCTTGGAAGATTTTCTTCAACTGACCTCTGAGACACCACCCTCTTGCTTCCCCTCCTCCTGCCCTGGCTGCTACTTCTCGAGCTCCCCTGATGTCATCCTCAGATCTCGTCTCTATGTGTACTCACTCTTGGGGTGATCTCACTCAGCCCAGTGGCCTCAAATGCCAGCTCCATGTTGACAACTCCAAAATTTAATTCTGTAGCCCAGACATCACCCCAAACTGCACAGTCATAAATCCAACTGCCCACTTGTTAACCTCCACTTGGATGTCGAAGTGACATCTCAAATGTGATGTATCCAAAGCTAAGCTCCTGTTGTCCTGACTTTAATCTGCTTTCCTCTGGTCTCCCACTTCTCAGTAAACAAGCGATGCCTTCTTGTTGCTCAGGACAGAAACATAGAAGCCATTCTCACCTCCTCTCTCTTGTCCTCTACAGGCCATTTATCAGTAAAACTTTAGGCTCTGCCTTTGAGTTACATCTGGAATCTAACACACACACCCCCGCCCTTTTTTTAACCACCTCTACCACTGGCATCCTCACCTGAGTCAGCATCATATCTTGACTATGTCTACCCTTGTGCTACTGGCCTCCCCTCTCCCAAGAAGCATCAGGCATATTATGTACTCCCTTGATAAATACCCTTCAGTGGCTCCCTGTCTCAGAATGAAATGCCCAATCCTTGCTCTGACCTGCAGAACCGCTCAATTCTGCCCCCCATTGTCTCTCTGACCTTCCCCCCAGCATCCTCCTTCTTGCTGTTGGGTTATTCTGCTCCAGCCACAGCAGTCAACTTGCTCCTCAGGGACAAACGAGCCTGCTCTCCCCACACAGCCTTTTCACTTTCCAGCAAGCATTGTCCTTCTTTGGAAACAACCTCATCAGACAGAGGGAGATGTTACCAGTGTGAATCTCCAGAGGAAGGATGTGGCAAGTTACTATTTTATCCTTTGTGCTTAAAAAATGTTCTAGTTATTTTCAAAGAATATTGTTTGTAATTTATTTTGTAATCAGAAAATAAACATGATTTAAATTAAAGCCAAAATCATGTTTGAAGAACTGTTGCTTAGATGCACTGAGAGACGGCTGCCTCGTCTCCAGGGCAGACTCCTCACGTAGCCCAGAGGCCAGATCCACAGATGGGCCCGCTCAAAGCCCATGGGTCTCCTCCACCCCATCTTCTCTGCTTGTTCCCCTTTCCCCCCAGTTAATGAGCTTCATACCAGGATGATGATAACTGATCTCTGGATGAAGACTCTGACTCACCAGTTAAATTGCAATGAAATGCTTTTTAATTCCTAATCTAGGATAATAAATAAATTGTTATTTTCCCCTTGTGAGTGGCATTACCTGTCATTCTAAAAATTAATCTTATTTAAGTGATGCTTAAAATATGCAGCAATAACATGGTTCTTGAGACCAAGCAGTTATAGGATAATTTAATCTGTGTGAATTATGAATCTTGATTTTTTCAATGCTATTTTCCTTTAGAGCTATGAGCAACTCTCTTCTTTTCTGTTACTGAGATTTACATTCCGATTTTACAGAGTCCTCTCTATAAGGCAGAGAAAACACTACTGACCTACTTGAATTTAAACAACAAACATTTCTTTTGGTGTAGTGATTGATAAAGTTCAGGACAGCATAGAGGAAGCGTCTCCCTAAGGTTTGGCAGGTGGGTGTCAAGAACACACAAAAAAGGTGACTCTTACTTCCTTTGAAAGAAAAATGACTTGAGGTACCAGGTATCATAGCATTGCTAGAAGTCCTAGTTGCAATTTCATTTTTAAACTTCACATGTTCCCTGGAAGATAACTGGACAAAGAATTGTGGCAAGTGGTGAGAGATGGAGTGAGGATATCTATTTATCATGGATCTTATTATGTGTTTCAGACTTTTTGTGTATGTCTTTAAGGCCCTTCAGAAGTATTAAATTGAAATCTGCTTTTAAATGTCCACAGTCCTAACACTACTCTGCAGTCTGTCCTGTTTCTTGGAGAGACAGGTAGAGAGGAGCAGGCTCGATAGCCTTGGTTCAGTTCCAGGCCCCGTTTCCATGTTTGTACCTGTGGCTGCCACCCAAGGCCCGGGAGCCTGTGACATAAAGATGGAGACACCTTTGCTGGCGTCAGCATAGCCCAGCCGTCCTGTGCTTAGAAGCGGGACAGGAGCACACCGTGGGACTGGCCCCGTGGTTTAAACAGCTCCACCAGACCTCACCCAACTGTGCTGGCTCTGCTCAAGAGGAATACCGGATTTGGACTGTCTCCCTTTCTGCAGGAGGTCTGACCTCTCGGCTGCTGTCAGTAGCTCAGAACCTCTACGTTCCTCTTCCTAAGTGGTCTGTGCTCCACCTTCCCTCCCACAATGCTGCCACCGTATGTAATGGCCTGTCAGCAGCCCAGGAACCACGTCCGCCTCGTGTGTTACTGAAATCCAGGGCCCCGCACAGAGTTTGGCACATGAAAACGCTCAGTAAAGATTCGGTGAGTAAGTGGCTGGGTGAATTGACAGATGGATGCTGCCACGCCTCCTGCGCAAGCCCCAGCAAACGCGTTCTCTAACCTTCCCTCCAGGTGCCAGCAGCTCTGCACTGTCTTCATGTGCAGTCTTCTTGGAGGAGGCTGGAACCAGCCAGACCACCCACACTGGCTTCTCATCACTTGGGCTTGGTCTCTGCAAGTGCAAAGAGCCCTGATCCTGTCACTCCTACCCAGGCTCAGAAACGCTGCTTGGTAGTTCCCAGTGAAACTGAACAAAAGCAAGGGCTTTGTAAGCATGTAAGCAATAAGCTGACCAACTAATGATTCAAAATTTACTAGACACGTACCCCAGCACTGCCATCTAAGCCTTCATGGTTGTTTCTTTTAATTACCACAGGTGGTTACAATGGGGAAGTCCCTCAGCTGGCATGAGGCAAAGGAACCCAAGAAAATTCATATCCTAGTCTTTATTCTGTGACCCTAGTCACCACTGGGATCTACTCTTATCATGTGTTCCTAAATTTTTATTGCATCCTGGACACTGGTGTCTCTTCTCTAGTGTTCACTTTGCAACCAAGATTTCATTTTGAACATGATTATAATGTGACAGAATCTCCATCTGTCATCACACGCAACAGCAGTACCCAAGAACCTCTCATCAGCCCATGAGTGACCCTGAGGTACTTGGGCCTGACATTGGCAGCTCACTAATTAATTTTGTCAGTCAAATACTCACTCCTATGTTAGCTTCTTTGCATTTATAATTCAGAAATTTCTCTGGTGGCTCAGTCGGTAAAGAGTCTGCCTGCAATGTGGGAGACCTGGGTTCGATCCCTGGGTCATAAAGATCCCCTGGAAAAGGAAATGGCAACCCACTCCAGGATTCTTGCCTGGAGAATTCCATGGACAGAGGAGCCTGGTGGTCTACAGTTCATGGGGTCACAAAGAGTCAGACATGACTGAGTGACTCACTTGCACTTTCAAGTTAAGTATATATGTGAAACAACAAAACAATAACACCATAAAAATAGCTGGTACCACGTAGAAGTTACTACGTGCCAGACACTGTTTTCAATGTTTTAAGTACTAACTCATTTACATCTAATAACAGTCCTAAGTGATAGGTATGATTGTAATCACTCCCATTTACAAATGAGCAAACCCAAGTACAAGGAGGTAAATAACTTGCTGAACACATCTATTATGAGGCAGAGTCAGGATATAAACCCAGACTGTCTTAGTCTGAGTCCTAGCTGAAAACCCTGCACCTTCAATACTTACCTAAGACAATAAGAATCCCCACAGAGCCTCACTGTTAAATTCAATGTCTCTAAATCTACATATGTTCTTATCATCCACCTAGGCCCCTCCCCACCATCTCAAGCTTATCAACTGACACTGATACTAATATTTGTGGAGCACTCATTGTCAGGCAGTGTGGCAAATAGTTTTGCATTCAGTACCTCATTTGATTTTCACAGTTACTTTTAAATATACATGCTACTATCGTCCCTCATTTTGTAGAACAGGAGATTGAAGTCAGGTGAGGTGAAGTAACTTCCCCAAAGCCTCCCAGCTGAGCCAGGATTCCAGCCAGGTCTGAGCGGCCCTGAGATCAACACCCTGTGTTTTCTATGGAGGCTTTCTGAACCACACCCTCAGAACCTATTGCTGACCTGCTTGATAATCTTGACAATCATGACCTCCAAGACAACCTTCCCTTTACCACCTCTCTACTAGTTCTATTTCTTTGCAGCCCACTGAGGTCTTTTTCCACCCAGATCTCTGATCTCCAGCCCCATTCACCACACATAGCATGTGAGTGACTGGAAGACGAATCCCACTATCTTATTTTCATTTCTTTTGCGGTCCCTCCCTGGACACTAGAGACACAGCATACCCACCACACGTACGCTGACTTGCTCACTTGGCCATGGCACTTGACTCAAGCAGAGAGGGCCAACTTGTCAGGGATGCCCCTTCACTACAGCACTGTGGTCCTTTCTCCTCATTAGCTTTTCCTCCCTCGGCTCAACGTTTGGGTTTACCGTTGTTCGGGATAAATGTCCCCCTCCTCTGCGGCCTGTTCAACTCCACCCTATGGGGTCAGCGGGCTCTAGTCAAGGCACTGGCCATCACCCCAGACCTGAAGACTTTACTGAAAGCATTCAGAATTCTCTCCAGATGTAGGTCAAGCATAGTGGTCAGAGCAGCTCTTCTTCAAGAAGGAAAGTCCCAGAGGAAATCAGCTCTAAGCTCCAGATAAGCAGAAGAGAAGAAAGCCAAGTTTGATTACCAGTCCCCACTAAAAGCTACAGAAGCAATCAACCAACACGCTCCCCAACCAGATGGTGAGCGCAGAGTATCCACACAAGACCCCTTCCCTTGGTGGCAGCATTTCCCGGCAACCCCAAACAACCTGCTTTAGAAACCTTCATAGTGCATATGTCCTGGGCTAGACACACAGCTGAGGTTCAAGCATATCCATGTAAACAAGGCTGATCTCCTTCCACTGATGCCATCATTACTATGCACAGAGCATATGTCAAGCTACCTTTATGCTGGACGTGCATCCTCAGCAGTTCATTTAGCCAACATGATAAACTTGCCAAGTCTCTTAGCCCTGTGTTTCCATTCTGGGGCACAACCCATCACCTCTCTGCAAAGCAACCTTTCAATTGATCCATGGTTTATATTCCCCTATATTGCCTGTTTAGGGATATATTTCTGCTATTTTTATAGGATACTCTCAGTCAAGTATTATTATTGACTGGATTATTCTTAGTGACATACAATAAAAATAAAGTCACAGTCCCTGTCCTTCCTCATGACATCTATCTGATATAGATTTTGCAGATGAAGTGAGGTGCATTGACTGATATTCTAGGTGCCCTGTGCATGTCATTAGGCTGAGGACTGGAATGTCCAGAGCATTTACAAGAGAAATGATTATCCCAGCACTGCCTAGTTAGATTATATAAATAAATATTTGCCCATAATATGGCAGATTTATGAGCTGCATTTAATACTGTAATGAAAAAATCTATCACTGTGCGTGAGAGCGAGAGAAAGGAGAAGAGTTAAGGTTGCCATGGGAGCCTTTGGCACTTCAGAAGCTTTATGATTACGAACAATAATTAGCAGTAATGCTTTACGGTGGCAGAGCACCTCATGGGCTCCTGATAATTGTAAAGTGTTTGGCAATTAACTCACCCTCCCTGAGATTCAGGTTGATGTAATTAACCCCACAAGGAGAAGCAGCCTCGGGGAAGCGGAGTCACGTGGCGAGAGTCACCCCTCTTTGCGGTGGCACAGACAAAGGGGTTTATCCCCCGTCCTTGCCCACACCCGCTCCATCACACGTCTCTGCCGCAGACCCCTTCCTGGCCAGAGGCACTTTGCTCATGGCTGGGTCGGGTCCGTGGGAATGCTTGCCTGCACTGTGGAGAGGTGGGTAGGACCAAAGCCCAGGCGTCAGTCAGGGTTTCATTTCCCGGGGCATGGACGGGCAGCCCTGCACAGCTGTGGCAAGAGGAATGCAGAAAGCCACCTGGGGAAAAGGAAGTTGGAGATATGCTGCTTGGCTGTGATCAGCTAAACCTTCACGAAATCAGTACTCCTGTCCTCTCTCTCCCAAGCAGCTGCAACCTGGGATCCGTCTTTAGTCAGCCAACTTCTCTATTTATTGTTTCATGACACAAACTTGCTATTAGACCCTGACAGGAGGCTGGAGAGAGCGGGTTGTCTTAAAGCAAAGTGTTACTGACATTATATGAAGTGAAATGAAGTGAAAGTCGCTCGGTTGTGTCTGCCTCTTTGCGACCCCGTGGACTGCAGCCCATCAGGCTCCTCCATGCTTGGAATTCTCCAGGCAAGAATACTGGAGTGGGTAGCCATTCCGTTCTCCAGGGGATCTTCCTGACCCAGGGATCGAACCTCGGGTCTCCCACATTGCAGGCAGATACTTTTTCCCTGCAGGCAGGGAAGCCATATGTATGTATGTATATGTATATTTGTTGATGTTTAGTCGCTAAGTCCTGTGTGACTCACTGGCGACCCTGGACTGCAGTCTTGTAACCCCATGGTCTGCAGCCCACCAGGCTCCTCTGTCGATGTATAGTATACTACAGTATAGTATATGTCTCTATATTATATAAAGGCATCGATGTCATTATATCATATTGTTTTATGTATATTGTATAAATATATTACAAATATATATGTGTGTGGATACATATATATATATCAGCAGGTAAATCCCTAAAATAAGTGGGTCATATGCTTCAGCTTTATATCAACCAAAACTTAGCTCTCCATTTTCTCCAAGAAAAATGGCTTATAACTCTTGAAAATATCACCCAACACCCCCTTTTGTTTCAACTTGAGTTTCCATAGGCTAGTTGAAACATTTCATTTTCTTGGTTGAAAGCTACTACCTTTTGTATCTGACAGATTCCAGTGAGGGAAGGTGTTGGATTACTGCCACTGACAAACATCACCCCATTTCCCAATCTCTGTCCGAACCCCCAGCCCCGCACCTCACACAGTTTGGAGAAGGTTTGGTAATGGATCACTGCCGGACTCGAGATGTGAGGGCCACAGAATCACAAAGCCGGCACGGAGGACGCTCTCTGCCAGCGCTGTGCTGAGGGGGAAGACGACATGAGCGCGTTCCCTCCACGCCGTGGTCCCGTTCATACCTGCTCCCAAGAATAATACCCGATCTCATTAGAGGCCACAGCTGCACTGGCATCTGAGCCAGGGCTGCAGAGAAGAGATGAGGTAAGCCACATCTTTTACTTCCCTCCAAGGAAGAATCTGTGCAGCACAAGGTCTCTAGCATTTTTGAGAGAATGTTTTGTACCAGAAAAGTTAATTTGCTGTGATTAGTTCCATTACATCTGGGAGATTTTTGCTCTGTATTTATTTGGAGGCCAGTTTGGAGTCCTCTTTGGTGATTTTCCTCTATGCACCCAAGGCATTCTCTGAAACTTCTAACATGAATAAGAAAACCCAAATGCAATGAGTAATACCTCTTGGGTTCTAGGAAAAAGAAGTGCTTGTGTGACACAAGAAGGGTCCTGAGTCATTTGCAAGTGCCCTGGACAGGAATTCAGAGGGTGGGAAGGGGGAAATGGAGGGCCAGGTGTGGGGCTGGGGTCTAGGAGAGAGGAGGGTGGGGTCATTTGCTTTCCACCTTCCACACTTTTCTCCTGTCTGGGACACTTACAAGTTTCTTTCTGTTGACAAGAACAAATGTTGGTTATTTAGGATTCCTACTGCTTCTGAAGCAGCCAGGGGTACATTATTCGCTGAACCGGTGGACAGGGAAGATGCAAGCTGCAGGGACGGGGCCGGAGCCAAGCACCAGATCAGACAGGAAGGCACAGAGACGTCCTCCGGGAAGGTCTGAGCGGTAGACATGAGTGTGGGAGAATTAGAGGCTTCATGGGGCAGGATCAGGGAGAGAAGTGGAGGCTGTGGCTGAAGGCTGAGAAGTAAGATGAGGAAAGCAAATCCCGAATGAGGTCTCCCTCTCTCCCTCCCTCCAGCTCTCCTCCCTCCCTTCTTTCCTCTCTTTCTCATGAAATTCTCTGTTCCAGGCAATATAAACCCCACGATAGGCCATGATGGACATGAATTTAAGTAAGCTCTGGGAGTTGGTGATGGACAGGGAAGCCTGGCATGCTGCCGTCCATGGGGTCACAAAGAGTCGGACACGACTGAGTGACTGAACTGAACTTCTAGACCATTAGTAACGTCTACAGTTCTCACTAATGTCTCTTGGAGTGGGTTTCCTTTTTAAGTGTTGCAGGAAAATGCTAAATCCTGCTTGGGGGTGACATGAAGGAAAACTAGGGGCAGCTACATACATACCCACTGGGTTTCTACAGTCATAAAAGATGGTTGGCATAATGGAAGGGAGTAAGGAGAGACGGTGGAAGTTTGGAATTCTGACCCCGCGTTCCTCTACCCCTACTTAGCTGCCCTGGCCTCGGTCCTTCACATTCTGTAATGTCCCCTCCCCCGACACCTCCCCACCGCCCTTCTCCCAAGGAGAGTCCACCCACATGGTGTTCTCAGGGGCAGTGCCCAGGACTGGGGGCAAACACTAGCCCTACCACATGGGCCCACACTGCCAGGGACCCAGGTGAAGGCAGCCCCAGCTCTCCCAGGTGCCGGGGACAGCCAGCTAGGCCTGGCCCTTCCGATTCTGCACAAACTCATTAGACAGGGACTTGGGTGGGAGCCGGAAGTAGGAGAGCTGTTCCCAGGGCAAGCAGCAGTGGTCTGGGCCATCTGGGCACCGGCAACAAAGGACAAAATGCTCTGAAACCCAACTCGGGTGCAGAAGCTGGCGTCAAAGGAGGCAGAACCTCCTGCATATTCTTAACACGTCTTTGCACATCATCTCATGGTGCTGATCAAAAGAGCTTTTTTGAGAGATTAGAAAAGAAAAGAAAGAAAAGAAAAGCCAAGCGTTCACACATGCAGTCTTCCTAATTAACACTGCAGGCCCAGAGGGAGAGAGAAAGCACATCGGATTTTTCTGAAGCAGCTGTGCTCCCCACAGCAGTCTCTTCTCGGGGAAGCTTCAGGCTACTGCTCATTGAGTCTCTGAATTTGGAGAGAGGCCTCTGACTGCTTCCAGGGAAGGGCTAGCTGATGTCTGGGGCAAAGTAGACACTCTCAAAGCCAGCTGCACAGGCAGCTGGAGTCTCGTAACCTAGAATTCACAGGGGCCACAAGGTCTTGTGCCGTGCTCTCTGCTTTCATCTTCCCAACACCTCCATGCAGTCTTTGCCTCCCTTGCCAGTGAGGACAGTCACTGCCCGTGGTCACACGGTAAGGAGGGGATAGACACAAACTTCAAAGACAGATTGTGTGGGGCTTCCCTGGTGGCTCAGTGGTAAAGAATCTGCCTGTCAATGCAGGAGACACAGGTTCCATCCCCGATCTGGGAAGATCCCATGTGCCTTGAAGCAACTAAGCCCTAGCTCGGGAGCCTCAACTACTGAGCCCCTGTGCTGCAGCTACTAAAGCCTGAGCAGCCTACAGCCCCTGCTGCCCGAGAGAAACCACCGCAATGGGAAGCCCTGCATCACAACCAGAGAGCAGCCCTGGCTCGCTGCAGCTAAAGAAAGCTCGTGCAGTGATGAAGACCCAGCACAGCCAAAAACAAATAAATAAAGTTATATTTAAAAAGACAGGTTTGTCTGAATCAAAGCCCAACTGTCGTCAGTTCCCGTCAGCATTCCACTAGCCTGCTGGGCTCTGCCTCCTAGCTCACCCTGCTTTAGACGCTGGGCTGTATCCAGGGCCTGGCCTTGTTGGGGCTGGATTCAAGCCTGATCATCATGGACCTGATACCATATGGGCCCTCCTTCATGAAGCTGTCCCTAACCCCAGGCCCCTCCTCTGTGCTCACAGCACACCCACTGGGGACCTAGCAGGGTTCACCTTGCATCTGTTGCCATTATTGACTCAAGCTGCCTTTTGTGTAATTCTGTTAGCTCCTTGAGAGGAGAGGGATAGTAACTGTGTATTTATTCCCAGCACCTAGGCAATGCCTAATACATAGCAGATGTTTATAGAATGAGTAAATGACCTAAATGAGTGACATTTCCTGAATAAATTAAGCAACAAAAGAACAATGGAGTTGTTTGCAACCCCATGGGCTCTTTGCAAACCCATGGACTCTTTGTGACCCCATGGACTGTAGCCCGCCAAGCTCCTCTGTCCATGGGGGTTTTCCAGGCAAGCATACTGGAGTGGGTTGCCATGCCCTCCTCCAGGGTATCTTCCCAATCCAGGGATTGAACCCAGGTCTCCCACATTGCAGGTGGATTCTTTACCAGCTGAGACACAAGGGAAGCCCAAGAATGGAGTAGCTTTCTGCCATGGAGAGGGCACCAGTTGCTGAATCAGAAATCCTGCCTTCAAGTCTAGCTACCTTTTCCTATAACTGTGTGCCTTTGGACACATCACTTAGCCTTTTTGGGCTTCTGCTGCCTTGTCTACAAGTGGAGGCAGTTGACATTGAGCTCCCCAAGGTCGTATCCAATGCTGACATTCTATGAGTTTAGGTTGAATAGAGTCCATCCTTTATGAAGCATCCTGCTCAAATAAGATGCTTCAACCTCAACGTGAAGAGATGGCCTTCCTCAGACCCAGAGTTCAAGGATTTCTTTCTTGGGCTGGAGAACCCCACAGTTATGCCCCTACTCATCCCCATCCCCCACTCCTGGTCCCTTGGCTACTTCTCTGCCTAGGTACCAACATGTCTACCACCACATCCCCTTGGCTTGGTCTTCACTTCAAGCTCTTTCTAATTTGAGTTCCTCCCTAACTACTTACTTTATATGGATCTGGTCCTCAAGCTAATACCCCCCACCCACCCCCTGCTTTGTGGGCAGGACCCACTCAAGAGCTTCAACACCTCTAATTAGAATGTCAGCCTCCATCTTAAACATCTTAAAATGATTCCTAGGCTTTAGGAATGATGGTGTGGTTAGTCACCCAGAGCCAGACATTCTGAAGTACAAAGTCCAGTCGGCCTTAAGAAGCACTACTGTTAATAAAGCTAGTGGATGTGATGAAATTCCAGCAGAACTATTCAAATCCCTAAAGGATGATACCATCAAGGTTTGCATTCACTATGTCAGCAAATCTGGAAGACCCAGTAGTGCCCACAAGACTGGAAAAGGTCAATCCTCTTCCCAATTCCCAAGAAGGGTAGTACTAAAGAATGTGCTAATCATCAGACAACTGCACTCATCTCCCATGCTAGTATGGTCATGCTTAAAATCTTTCATGCTAGGCTTCAGCTTTATGAGAACCATGAACTTCCAGATGTCCAAGCTGGGTTTAAAAAGGAAGAGGAACTAGAGATCAAATTGCCAACATTCACTGGATTATAGACAAAGCAAGGGAATTTCAGGAAAACATTTATTTCTGTTCCACTGACTACGCTAAAGCCTTTGACTGTATGGATCATGACAAACTGTAGAAAGCTCTTAGAGACGGGAATACCAGACCATCTTACCTGTCTCCTAAGAAACCTGTATGTGGGTCGAGAAGCAACAGTTAGAACCCTGTATGGAACAACTGATTGGTTCAAGAAAGAGAAAGGAGTATAACAGGGCTGTCTGCTGTTACCCTGTTTGTTTAACCTATACACTGAGCACATCATGAGATGATGTGCTACAAGCTGGGATCAAGATGGGTGGGAGAAACATCAACAACCTCAGATATGAGGCTGATACCACTCTAATGGCAGAAACTGAAGAGGAACTAAAGAGACTCTTGATGAGGGTGAAGGAAAAGAATGAAGGAGGAGGCTTAAGACTAAATATTTTAAAAAACTAAGATCATGGCATCTGGCCCCATTACTGCATAGCAGACTGAAGGGGAAAAGTTGGAAGCAGTGACAGATTTCCACTTCTCGGGCTTTAAAATCACTGCGGATGGTGACTGCAGCCATGAAATCAGAAGACGATTGCTTCTTGTCAGGAAAGTGATGACAAACTTAGACAGTGTGTTGAAAAGCAGAGACATTACTCTGCCGACAAAGGTCTGTATAGTCAAGGCTATGGTCTTCCCAGTGGTCATGTTCAGTTGTGAGAGATGGAGTGTAAAGAAGGCAGACACCAAAGAACTGATGCCTTCAAACTGTGGTGCTGGAGAAGACTCCTGAGAGTCCCTTGGATAGCAAGGAGATCAAACCAGTCAATCTTAAGGGAGATCAACCTGAATATTCACTGGAAGGACTGATGCTGAAGCTAAAGCTCCAGTATTCTGGTCATCTGATGTGAACAGCTGACTCACTGTAAAAGTCCCCGATGCTGGGAAAGATTGAGGGCAGAAGGAGAAGTGGGCGTCAGAAGATAACACGGCTGGACGGCATCACCGACGCAATGAACATGAACTTGGGCAAACTCCGGGAGATGGTGAGGGACAAGGAAGCCTGGTGTGCTGCAGTCCATGGGGCTGCAAAGAGTCGGGCAGGACTGGGCAGCTGAACAACAACAACAAAGGCTTGTAGCACATCAGGAAACCTTCATGAAAGGTCAATTTTTAAATTGCCCTTGTGAGGTGTTATTAATGGATTTGGGCAAGCAGATGGAAGGACAGGCTGCAACACAGATATTGCTAATTAACAGCATTCTAGCAGGTACGTGCTAACTGGGCACTTCCTATGCTGGAATCCACTCCCTTACCAAGTGGCTTTGATAAGAGAATGTGAGCCGGCTGTGAAGTCGTTTGCAGGGCCACTTGCTCAGCCACTGCCCGATGCATGCAGGCAAGCAGGTAGCTGGCAGGGCAGAGATGGAGCTTTTCAGACAGAAAACGCCTTTTCCACTTCCCCTTGCCTGAGTTTTGCAGTGAAATGATGGCAGAGACATAGCAACTGAGTCAGCAATAATGCAGGAATTCTAGTTTCTGAAACTGACATACTTGGAAAAAAATGACTTAAATTTGTCTTTGAAATGGGGAGGGAGTCACCCTGAGGCTTCTTTGCAAAGGGCTTGGTATTGCTGGAATAAAAGGAAGCCACCCAAACTGCCATGAGGAACCTAGGGGAGAAAAAGCCCAGGTTGGTGGGGGGCAGGGGAGGGCGGGAGGTGATGCAGTGTCAGGCCTTCACACACACACACACACACACACACACACACACACACACACATGGCGTGGCATGAGGACAAGGATCTGTCTGTTCCCCCTCCCTGCTCTGTGCAGGTCAGGGGCTGGAAGATTCCTGCTCTGTGTGGGGAGCACTCTGCAATGATTCAAGCTTTGACTAGCAAGCTTCCTGTCTCTGTTATGAGTCTGGATGGCCACATGGCTGGATGGTCACAAAGGGGCTTCCATCACACAGATGGGCTCCATCACACGTGGACAAGCTTCCATCTGACCCTGACATCAACCAGACATGCTCAGCCTCATAACTGCGACAGGGCAGCACTGATTTCCCACGTGGCTGGGGCACGGGAGTCTATCACAGGCCTGTGAGTCTTGGTTTTTCTAAATTCTTCCCACATTCATTGTTTATGGCAGATATATTGGTTCTCCATCACTTGATATCCAGATGTCATACCTGACTGAACAATGCCCACACTCTATGGATGCTAAAAATGTTTTACATGACCCTGCCTGGTAGGATGTCTCAGAGGACCTGGCAGAACCCTTTCCCTTGTCGGGGGGACTCACCAGTCCTTGGACAGTTCCAGTGGGACAGGAGGATGAGACGAATCCTGCAATTCACGGCCATCTGCCTATAGTTCATTGTTTGTGTCCTTTATATGCAGAAAAGTACACTTGGGTCCTTGATTCATGTTCTACACAATGTGTAAGAAACAATCCTGCCCGCAGGTGGCTTAAAATCTGGGGACATAAAGCAACATGTGTGCAGGGAAGAATTAGAGGACAACCAGACATTAAACTTTGTGGAAACAGCCTTATGGGGTATTGAAATGAAAGGCAGGCACTGGTCAGGAGGGTCAGGCAAACCACACTCAACATTCCAGTCCTGCTCTGTACTAAATGTTCAGTGACCTAGGATAGTTACTTAATCTCTCTAAGCCTCATTTTCCCTCTGTGTAAAATGGGAATAAGAATACTCACCTTTCTGAGCTCTTTTAAAGATTACAGGTAATATACATAAATTACCATATGGTGAGAACATTCTTACAGTGTTTGTTATCTGCCAGGTACTGTGAAGTAGATTCACTCTATGAGGTAAGGACTATTTGTTGCTTAGTCACTAAGTCATATCTGACTCTTCTCCAACCCCATGGACTGTAGCCCACCAGGGATTCTGTCCATGGGATTCTCCAGACAAGAACCCTGGAGTGGGCTGCCATTCCTACTCCAGGGGATTTTCCCAACCCAGGGATCCAACCCATATCTCCTGCATTATGGATTCTTTACCACTGAGCCACCAGGGAAGCCCAGATGGTAGAATTTTGAACTATGATAACTTGCTTCTGTCTAATTTGGCGTGCCCATCCCCAATATATAAAGCAGGCGTCTGAGTCTCTAAGATGTAAGTAACTTGCCCAAGGTCAGCAGCTAGTAGGTGACAGAACCCAATATATACCGAGACAGACTGGCTAAACACAGCCTTAAACACTGCCCTACATTGACTGATACAGTCGGCGCTCAATAATCTGCCATTGTTCCTAACAGGACCAGCATCCCCACCAAGACTACACAACCATCACTAGTGCGGGCTGGACAACCCAGCAGAGTTCCCATCAAAAGTAGCATCTAGGCCTAAAAAGCACAATAGCTTGCTTTTTTGATGCTGGTAAGTGGGAAGAATAGAGGACACACCAGGTAAAAGGACAGCAGGACCAAAGGCAGCAGGGCTGAGACAGGGCAGACCTGCCTGGCTGAAGTGTGCCATGGGCTGGGAGCCTAAAAAATGTCCCAGATCAGCGGGGCTGGGGCCAGAGCTTGGAGGCTCCTGCAACCCACATAGAAGACTAACTGGACTCAGTGACAGCCATAGGAGGCCAGGCCAGTGCTCAGGCTGGGCAATGTGACATGTTGAAATAGAAGCTGTGTTTTAGAAATCAGCTAAACAGCAGAGAGACCAGCCTTGGCAGGAAGGCCAGCAAGGACATTGCTGATAACAATGATGTCTAAAGTGATGACACCATGAAATTGGAGAAAAGGGCAGATGAGTGTCATTAGAAGGGTCTAAATTCAGTGACGGAGACAGAGGAATGAATGGAAGGGAATGAGAAGGAAACTTGAAAAGATGCCGCCAGCTTTACCAGTGATAACCCTTCAAAGAGCTATGGCCGCATTTTTCAACTCTCACTTGCCCACGAGTTCTCGCCTCTGCTCAGCGCGGTACACAAGCATTTATAAAGGAAGCGCCATCTGCGAAGACTGCACATGATGAGCAACTGGGGAATGTGCACTACGTGGGCCTGAGGTCTCTGACCTCAGAGCGTAGGATCCTTTCGCCTGGGAAAGCAGACCATGTCTCTGGCTCTCTGAAGCCCTTCCAAGATATGGGCTGCATATCAGCCATGACAGAGGAAATAAGAGGCTCTCTGAAAATCCTTTGTTAACAATCCTTCTGTTTAGAAATCACAACAGCTTGCTCTTTTGAGGCGACCCATCTGCCCACACATTTTCTGAAGCAAAGACGGGAGGAGAGCTTGACATTTGCACCCAGATAAGGTGAAAAGTGGTGGAGAGTAAGTGTCACGGGGCTCTTAGTTCCTGCCCTTGGTGAGACAGGAAACCGGTCAGAACACTCCCTGCCCTCAGAACCAGATTGCAGGGTCAGCTATTGCTAACTCAGAGCTCAGTTGCAGGCCATTGTTGCAAACCCCTCCGCAGTCTGTCCTCGTCACTGAGGGAGATGCCAGCTCTGAGAGTTTGAGAATGTCTGGAGGGCTGAATGAGCCCACCTTTGCACAGAGAGCTGAAGCAACATGGAAAATGTGTGTGTGTTAGTTGCTCAGTCCTGTCAGACCAACCCCATGGGCTTCAGTCCTCAGCGACCCCATGGACTGTAGACTGCCAAGCACCTCCGTCCATGGAATTCTCCAGGCAAGAATACTGGAGTGGGTAGCCATTCCCTTCTCCAGGGGATCTTCCTGACCCAGGGATCGAACCTGTGTCTCCTGCATTGCAGGCAGATTCTTTACTGTCTGAGCCACCAGAGAAGCCTAAAGTACTGGGAACTGAAGAAAAAGCAGGCAAAACCCTTTGTGCAAGTGAAACCTTTCATTCAGATTCAACTTTTTGGTATCTTGTATCCCATCTCCCGGAGAAGGCAATGGCAACCCACTCCAGTACTCTTGCCTGGAAAATCCCATGGACGGAGGAGCCTGGTGGGCTGCAGTCCATGGGGTTGCTAAGAGTTGGACACAACTGAACGACTTCACTTTTACTTTTCACTTTCATGCATTGGAGAAGGAAATGGCAACCCACTCCAGTATTCCTGCCTAGAGAATCCCAGGGACGGGGGAGCCTGGTGGGCTGCCGTCTATGGGGTCGCTCAGAGTCAGACACGACTGAAGCGACTTAGCAGCAGCAGCAGCATCCCATCTCCCTGTGGGCAGGACTCCCCTTCTGGGGATGGGAGAGGCTAGGGAATCTCCCCCAACTTGGTAACAAACTCCAGAGACACATGGGCCAGAGATGATGAGGGAGATCCTCAGAGGAGAGGCCCTGCTGGGTCCAGCTGAACCCCCACACAGCAAGTCTGTTTCCTTCTAATCAGCCAAGCCTGGTTCCCAGGCCAGGAGAAATTAGATTAGTCTGACAAGATTTGGGCTGTCAGAAAGCACATTTTATTTTTACCCTCAAGCCTGTGATCTTCTAGGTGTCTGCAAATTGGGGAATTATTTTTACCCAGATGTAGAAATTAAGTTATTCCACTTTGCTTTCCTGCATGCACTTCCCACATGGTGTTGGCTCTGCTGATTGGAGTAGCCTGACCTCTGCAGAGTCAGAGCTGAGCTGGAATCTTGCCTGTGCCACTTTCAAGCTATATGTTATTCTGGGTGAGTCTTTTTAACCCTCTCTGGAACTCAACCTCCTTATCTGTAAAACACACAGGGTTAGAGATGGCCTATATGGTGCGAAAGAATAAAAGGACAAAGCTTTTAAAAAATGCACCTATTTTAATACAATCCATTTTGTCTTTTCATCCTCCCATTTGTGAAAAGGGCAGCATCTTATTTCTGTAGATCCAAGGACTTTTGTCATGTTTTGGAAACGTATTGTCTTTACCAAATGGAGGGATGGGTGATGGCGGAAAAATTAAGAAACAGAGAATGCAAGAAATGAAATGGTTCAGTTTGTAGAGACTGAAACATCCAGACTGTAGCTTCAAAGGCTGAGTTTTACAGCCCCCCCACCCCGCCCCCGGCTGGCTCTCTCACTTACCCCTGGTAGGAGTCCCTCTTAGCCCTCAGGCTCCATACGAAGCACCATCTCAAGCTCCATCTCTCAGGCTCTGCCTCCCCAGTGATTTGACATCTTCAGGGTTGAGAGCAAATGAGTCAAGCTGCAAGGACATGAGGCGGCCTTGCTGGACTTTCTGAGGGACACAAGGGTGGTAATACAAGAATCCTGCCCTCCTGACCAGCCCATAGAGATCAACAGCAGGATAAAGCGACTTGCAGTCATTACAGACTTTGTGGGGCAATCACCATCTTTCTAGCACTTTGGAGGAAGGAGGTCAGGGGAGCCAGAACAGATACGCACAAGGAATACCAGCCATGCACAATGCTCCAAAAGCCAAGAAAGAAAGAGCATGTTACCTCTAGCAGTGACATTTGTGGCCGCATCATTCACTCATGCCTTTCTTCTACCAAGACTCCAACTTCATTATTTTTTCTGCAAACAAAAATTTTGCTTTTCCATACAAATTTAGGAATAGCTTGTTACTTTCTCTAAGAGAAAATAAAAGGTTGGCATTTTAATAGAAATTATAGAACAGTATGGAAGTAACTGCCATCTTAACACTACTGAGCCTTCCAATCCAGGAATGTGAAGTTTAGCTAGGTTAGATCTCTGATTTCCCTCAGCAGCATTTGGTAATTTTCAGCATATAATCTTGCACTTCTTTTGCCACATGTATTCCTAAGTATTTTATCCTTTTTAATGATATTGTGAATGAGATTGTTTTCTTTCTTTTAGCAAAAGTTACAAAGGAACAGGTGCACTAGGCAGAAATAGAGTCACATATGTAGAGAGCAAACTTATTACTAAGGGGGAAGGGGGTGGGTGTGAGCCGGGAGATCGGGACTAACATATGTACACTCCTAAGTATGAAATAGTTGACTAATGAGAACCTGCTGGGTAGCACAGTGCTCTGTGGTGACCTAAATGGAAGGAAATCTAAAAAAGAGCGGATAAATGAATATGTATGACTGATCCACCTCGCTGTACAACAAGAAACTAATGCAAACTCCAATAAAAATTAATAGCAATAAAAAAATAAGACCAAGATTTTTGAAAAACATCTCGACATTTTGCTTAAAAATGTAGGGATCTACTCTAAAGCTATTTATTCAGCTTAACTATTTTTTGGCTCATATAATAAAGATGTTTTGACAATTTGCTTTAATGTATATGGATATGTGTTGTTTTCTGTGGGTGTGTTACTTTTAGGTTTAAAGGAATTTTATTTTTGAATAGTTTTGAACGGAACTATTCTAGGCCGTCAATATTATACAATTAATTTGTCAGCCAATAAATCAATTCTTTTTTTTTAAAGAATTAGAAAAAAAGAAGCAGGTGCCCTAGTATCTCTAACAGATGATGTAGGTGAACAGTGAAGAGAACAGAAGGGAAAAAAGAAAAAAAAAAAACAATAGCAAAACAGAATTTCAGAGACTTAGCGTCTAGAACCATTCAGGGAAGGGTGAGCGACATCACACAACTCAGAAGACACTGGGTGTTAGCAGCCTGTGATAATTAGCCTCCCAAGAAAGAAAAAAATAATTAGGTTCAGTGACTGCTAGTCAAGAAAAATAAAGATACGCATCGGTCTATCCACCTGACATGGTCATATTTTTAGAGTTTGATGTTTGCTAGAATACATTGTTCTCTCCTAGAAGGCTCATTCGCTCGGAGATGCTCCCTGAAGTATCACTGTCTTCTCTTTCCCCTGAATCCAGGGTCACCCCGGCAGCCGCCAGGGCCACCAGGCCTTTTCCCAGTGGTCCCTGGGGTTCTGTGTATCATAGAACCTTTTCAAGTTAATGCACCTTGATTCACTTGAGAAGATCACCTCCTGCCAACACTGAGGAGTCTGCTGAATCTGGGTGGAGGTCTGATGCTGCCTGTCTGTGTTCTCGGCACAACAGCCTGTGAGCCAGGCCCAGGGAGAAAATTATGCAAAGGAAATTAATACTGCAGAATGGCCTCCAATCTGAAGGGAGAAGAAAGCCCGCTGAAGCCATTAAAGTGAGTTAAGTGCTCAAAGACACAGCGCTGTCCCTACCCCTGGGGCAGGCTCTCTCTGTCTGCCAGCTTCCCAGCAGCTCGGATGGAACAGATGGGCAGGGCCCCCGGGAACAAGGAGGCCAGGGTGTGCAAGAAGCAAATGCCGGCCAGTCCTTTGCAGAGTTCCAGGGAGAAAGAGCCCCTGGGGTGGGGATGGAGAGGAGAGCCAGCTGTCCCACAAGGTCCAGGGACCCTGCAGCGTGACCCTGAGAGAGGCAGGTGATCGATGAAGGGGCCCCTCCTGTTTCCATTGGTGACATTCAGGGTATGAACAGGGTGTCGCTCTCTCCCTCTCTACTTCAGATCCCAGAGTGGAGGAGAGAGGGGCTGGGGAAGACAGAGAATGCATGTGAGCAACAAAGATGCCATGTCATCGCTGAGCCTCCAGGCAGGACTGGGCTCCCCCCTGGCCCGGAGGTCCTTGGAGGATGCTTGTGCCTCCTCCCATCTCCTAGTTGTATCTGACCCCTGTCTCCCCAGACCCGCTCTTACTCTCCATTTCCCCTCTTTGACTTCTCACAGACGTCCTTGTAGCAAACAGCCAGAGCAAGGACCAGGTCGCGGTGGTGGTTCACAGCAACCCATGTGAATCGCAGCCGCCCCCATCTCCATCCTGAGGAGCCACTCAGCCTGCCTGGCTAACCCGCAGCTGCTGAGCCAGGTCCAGGCAGATCCAAGAGTGCTGACTCTGAGCTGCAGGCTCTGGTTTCCAACCCAGGGGGCTGCATGGGGCGGGTGGCCTGTGGGGTGGGGGAAGGGTGGGAGGAGGTGGGAACTACATGCTACTTTGCCTCTTAGGGAGCAGGAGGGGCCCAGGCCTGGGCGGGCCCAGCTGCCTGCCCCTGAGCCCCACCCATATGCATCAGAGCACTGGCTGAGCCTTTATTTACTCTGCTGATCTAACATCAAGGGCTTCCTTTATGGCTCAGCTGGTAAAGAATCCACCTGCAATACAGGAGACCTGGGTTTGATCCCTGGTTTGGGAAGATCTCCTGGAGAAGGGAAGGGCTACCCACTCCAGTATTCTGGCCTGGAGAATTCCACGGACTGTAGAGCCCATGAGGTGGCAAACAGTCGGACACGACTGGGCGACTTTCACTGACCTAACATCAAGCCAGGGTCAGGAGAAGGCAAGAGTGTCAGAGAGTCAATTCCTAGGCAGGTTGATAAGAAGTCTGGGGTCCCTGAGGAGGAGAAAGGGATCTGGGGCTCTCAAAGTGGAAATAGGGATCTGGAATTCTCAAGGAGGAGGAAAGGACAGACATCTTTTTTTTTTTTTTTTCTACATTCCTTAGTCTTAATCACATAAAACGTTTTTTTCTTTAACCTGGAACTGATGATTACAAAACAACCAATTCAGTTTAAACTCTGTACTAAGGATTATATAACAACAACTTATCCTGCTTGAGGACAGTTTCTCCTTCCTGAAAACCTTCTGGCTAATCCTATTATCTTAAAATGTAAATTATGGGAGTGGATCTAGTAAGATCTTTACAACCTTGAGACATTCTTTTGATTTATTGTAATAACTAATTATAAAAATATATGTAACTCCCTTGCTAAAGACTAGCAGGGGGGCACTCTCCGTCCCCCTTCTGATGTTTGTGTCAGAAGCTTTCTCGTTCCTTTTCATACTTTAATAAAACTCTGCTACACAAAAGCTCTTGAGTGATCAAGCCTGGTCCCTGGTCCTGAAGCTCAATCTTCTTCGGAGATCACGAATCAGACACCATTCACCATAAGCTATCAAGTGGATGCTGGTGCCCAGGACATGAATCAGGGTCATCACAACCAGAAAGAGTCTAGATTCTCACCCAGAAGGCCTTAGACAAAACCAGCAGCTCAAAACTGTTAGGCCTGCAAATAGGAAACCAAGCTGACAGGTAGAGAGGCTTCCTGAGTTAAGAAACTAGGGCTGCAGTCCCTGAGTTTGGGAACATAGAAGGAGTGAACTGGTGAAAGTACAGACTATTTGCTCTTAGACACCTGAGTGACTGACTAGTCGGGACCCAGGGCAGCAGAAGCAGGCTTGAGCGGGGCGGGGCAGACGGAGCACCAGCCCCGGGCATCTGTGGGAGAGCTAAATATGGGGATGGCACACAGAAGCACAGCTTGTCCCCTGCCAGACAGCCAATCAGGGTTCTCCAAACATCAGCTGTTTCAGTACCCGTGTAGAAACCTTCCCTGCTTCCAGCACTACAAAGGACCGAGTTGTTCCACCCGAGCGGGATCGCCCCACCAGTGACAGAACTTGTTCGTGTCAGTAACTTTCAATATCATGCTTCAACTCAACACTTGTGGCTCTTACCATTAAAAAGAAACAAAACAGATAAATCACAAAGCCTGTGATCCTCACAACTCATCTGTGCAGCCAGTGACCATGCACCAGGTTCTTCTCACGGGCCAAGCGCCAGAGCGGCTATAAAGCTGCCTTGGGCATGAACTCTGCTCTCTGAGAGCTGATGGGGTGGTAGGGAATATCCACTGTGTACACAGACAACCACAAAACAGGGTAGACAGTGACACCTCACAGGAGATTTCTTCCAGGAAAGATCTGAAAAAAATGCCATGAACACACGTGGTAGACATGTATGCACTTCCTAACTCTGTACCCAGAGAGAGCCCGGAAACAGTGACATCCTAGTGGCCACATCATCCCAGTGCCCAGATCTTAGTGTCTAAATGCCTTCTTCAATAAAAGAACCCAAGGCTACTTGGGAAAATAGCTAATTCTCCTGGGTATGGGGTGAGGAGGGTTGGAGGAGGCATATAGGAGCCAACCTGAAAAAGCTTTTAATAGCCAAACCTAGAACAACTTGAGTTACTAAATATATAAGGATAATATAAGATTATAATGTAAGCACAAAATATTGCATATACAAATTTAGTTATATTTATTTTTATATCAAATAAAGCCTGACATATGAAATAGAACAAAATAAATATCTGTGAGTCCATTCTGAACAGGATAGGTCTTCCTTAGCAAAGAATTACAATAAATAAATGTAGAAGGAATGAGCAAAACAGATCATCATTAGATCACCACAGTAATAATTGCTATAAGCAGGATCCACTGATAAATGCCAAAATTAGTGGGAGAAACTTAAGGGGAAACACAGCCTCAAAGTATTGCTCCCCAAATTCAATAATTAACATCACAAATTCTTTGGTTCCCTCCCCTCCAGGAAATGATGCTTAATTCCCTTCCTCTTCGATGTGGGCTGGGTGTAGAGACTCATGAATATTTATGGAAGGGGAAATATAGTAACATTACAGTGGAGAAACCTGGCAAACATGGTCTTAATGAAGGGATCAAGGTTAACATCACCAGTGATGTTAACACTCTGACATCATGTGCCCACAGATAACATGGGAGGAAAAGATACTTCTGTGATATTTTTCCAAAAATTTGTAACCTTAGCCTATGAATGAGAATATACCAGATAAACCCAAACTGAAGGATATTCTATGAAACATCTAACTACTACTTCTCAAGAGTGTTAAGGTCATGAAAATCAAAGAAAGACTGAGGAACTATCAAGGTTTGGGGGAGATTAAGAAAACATGATGACTAAATGTAATGTGGTACCTTGGACTGGAGTCTTCCCTGGTGGTTCAGTGGTAAAGAGCCTGCCTACCTGTGCAGGAGATGTGGGTTAGATCCCTGGGACTGGAAGACCCCCTGGAGAAGGAAATGGCAACCCACTTCAGTATTCTTAGCTGGGAAATCTCATAGACAGATGAACCTGGCAGACTACAATCCATGGGACCGCAGAGTCAGACATGACTTAACAACTAAACATCTTGGATTGGATCTTGGAACAGAAAAAAAGACATTAATGGAAAAGCTGAGGAAATTAATATAAAGTCTATAGTTTAGTTAATGGTATCATATCAACGTTGATTTTTTAACTAATGAACCATGGTTATATAAGATGTTAGCATAAATGGAAGCTAGGTAGGGGTAATACATTCCTATGTGTGAGCTGACACAAATCCTGTACGTACCGAGCATGCATGTGTAGAACGCACCCCAAGAAGCACAGCAAAGGCTTTGGGAAGTAAGCCACGAAAGTCACTGCTCAGTCCTCAACTACCCCTGAGGGATATAGACAAAAGGCAGTCTCCAACAGCAAAGCAAAGGCTTTGAAAACAATGCGAGCCCTGGAACCAACACCCTCAGGAAGTAAGACAGAACTTGCAGTGTAAACCTAATTGGTGTGATTGCCGGCTAAAACATAAAGCTCCACATTTCCCTGGAGGACTTTAACAGGGCCCAGAATCTCATGACTAAATATGCAAACTCTCCTAAATAGCATCCAAAATTATCCAACACACCAAGAACCACGAAAATCTGACCATTCTCAAAGGGAAAGAGACAATCAACAGATGCCAACCCTAACACAACCCAGATGTTGGAATTGTCAGATGAAGACTCTAAAGCATTAAATGAGGAAAAACTGAACATTCCTGAAATGAATGGGAAGTTCTCAACAGAGAAACACAAATCATAACAAGAGAATAAAATGGAATTTAAAATGAAAATACATTATCCAAAAGAAAAAAAATTCACTAGAGAGATTCAAATAATTGAAATCCATCTTCAAAAAAAAATTAGAGATGACAGAAAGAGAATGTCCATTAACTTGAGGATAGATAAATAGAAACTATCTAATCGAAAAAACACAGAAAAATCTGTTGAAAAAATGAACAGAGCCTTGGAGATTAAAAAGGATTTAAAAAATAATAATCACATGCAATAGTGACATTGTTTTGGATATGATTTCTACCAAAAAAAGTTGTAAAATGACATTTTCCCAATATCAGGTATTTGAATATGGATTGGATATTAGATGACTCAAAAATGTATTGTTAATTTTATTAATAATTACAGTCAAGAAGAATATAGGTTTTATGAATGTTTATAGTGTTTTAGCAAATATAAGAGAGGATAGACTTAAGAAAGCAAATGCAACAAAACAATGATTAATCTATCTTTTATATGAGAAGTTGTTTATAATGTCATATTCTTTAAAATGCTATGTGCATATATCATCTTTTTAAATGGTGGCCACCCTTTTTTCATGCTTTGGCAAGTATAGTTTTGTGTAAATTCATGCATATCAAAGTTTACGTAATTGTCAATCTCTAAACCAGTGTCAGTTACCAACATGCACCCAGAACAGTGGAGGATGATAAATAAATTAGAAAGTCAAAGGAAAAAAAGAAAGTGAACAGAGACCTGTGGGGCAATATAAAAAGGTCTAATGTATGTGTGGTTGGAGCCAATGAGGAGAGGAGACAGATAGTAGCCCAGAAAACAAAATTTTGAAGAAGTAATTACCAACAAATCCCAATTTCAGTGAAAGACAAAAATGTACAGATTCAAAGACACTC
Organism: Dama dama; assembly: GCF_033118175.1. Classification (NCBI taxonomy): domain Eukaryota; kingdom Metazoa; phylum Chordata; class Mammalia; order Artiodactyla; family Cervidae; genus Dama; species Dama dama. The sequence goes on from NC_083705.1 coordinate 17,996,542, forward strand.
AGAGAACATTAAACAGGATAAATTCAAATGAAATCATCATCATCAAACTGTGAAAACCAAAGGAAACAGAGCAATCTGAAAAGCAGCAAGAGAAAAACAGCACACTAAAAGTGGAATAAAAATGTGGTTGACTGTGGATTTCTCGTAGCAACCATGGAGGCCAGAAAGAAAAAAGCGGTCAACTGAGAATTCTACATCTCATGAAAACATCCTGGAAGTATGATGGTGAAATAGAGACAGTCTCAAATGAAAGAAAACTAAGAGGCTTCGTTGCCAACAGACCTGCACTAAAATACACGTTAAAGAAATTCTTCAGGGATCTGAGAGAAAAAATTAGAACTTTGGAAATAAAGGAAGAGCAACAGAAATGGTAAACATCTGATTAAATATAATACATTACTTTTCTCCTCTTGTATTTTAAAATATGTATGACCATGGAAGACCAAAACATGGTTGGGTGCTTCTGATATATGTAAGTATAATATATATAACACGTATATAATGCAAAGGGGGAAGAGTTAAGGGACATATACAGTTGTAAGGTCTCTACATTCTACTAGCAGTGGTCAAAGATTAAATCCAAACAGAATGTGAAAGTTAGGTATATATATTATAATCCCTGGAGCGGCTACCAGAGGTAAATACCAGGAAATATAGCTGTGAGCAGGGCTGCCTGATGCCCCCCCAATTCTGGCCTAGTCACTTCCCTATCAGAGGCTGTGAGGAGTGACTGATCCTCTATAGCTCCCCAGACCTTCCCTCTGGGGCTCTACCGGAGGCTCCTCCAGCCATCACGTTTTCTAATCCCCTCCAAAATATGACGACAGATTGGCTCATGGCCCAATCCACATCCCAATGTCATAAGATATATTCAGGCCCTTTCAATCCAGTCTTCTGATCTCACAGGTGGAGAGTCTGAAAGCAGAAAAGGAAAGCTACTATTTGCTCAAGACTCCACAGAAAGCCATTGTTAGAACCAGATCTAACACTATTATGAAACTAGAACTCTGGGGCTCCTGAGCTTTTGTGTCTGGCTATCCCCTAGGTCTGTTAATAACTGACATGTCCACAGACTATGTACCAGAAACTATTCTAAGTTTATCTGTCTGTCTAAAGATCAATCAATGGATCCATCTATTTTCCCTTTTTTGTATCTATTTTCCCCTTCTGTCATCTATATTCCCTTCTTTTTTTTAACCAATGTACTTTCTATTCTTCCGTCTTTCCTTTCTATCTATCCATCCATCTATCCATTCATCCACCCACCTATCCATCTATCTTCTATCCATCTATTTTACCTTCTTTCCTTCCTGTCTATCTTCACTTCTTCATATCGATCTTTTCTTCTGTCTTCTATCTTTCCTTCTGTGTTATTTTGGCCATGTCATGCAACTTGTGAGATGTTAGTTCCCTGACCAGGGACGGACCCCAGGCCCTGGCAGTGAAAGTGCCAAGTCCTAACCACTAGACTACCAGAGAATTCCCTCTTCTTTTTAAAAACATATTTATTTCCTATTTATTTTTCCTTCTTTCCTAGCTATTTATTTTCTATCCATCCAGTTTTCTTTCTTTTTATTCCAATCTTGGCTTTTTGTTATTTTTTAATTTTTATTGGAGTAGAGCTTATTTACAATGTTGTGCTAGGTTCAAGTGTACCGCAAAGTGAATCAGTTATATATATACATATGTTTTCACCCTTTTTTAGATTTTTTCCCATATACACCACAACAGAGTATAGAGTTCCCTTCACAGTGGGTTCTTATTAATTATCTATTTTATATATAGATCTCAATCTCACAATTTATCTCCCCCTATCCTTTGGTAACCATAAATTTGTTTTATAGATCTGTAACTCTATTTCTGTTTTGTAGATAAGTTCATTTGTACCCTATTTTCCCTTCTTTCCTTTCTGTTTTCTATTTTCTATCCATCTATTTTTCTTCTTTTCTGTCCATTTATCTTTCTACTTACCTATCTCTTCACTCTACATCCTCACATTGGCTCAATTCAGGTAGGTACTGTTATTCTCCCTGTTTTATAGGTGGAAAAACTATAAAATACTGAGAGGTTAAGAAATTCCTGAAGAGGACCTATCTGTAAGCATTGGTTCTGGAATCAGAGCTCAGACCTGGCTCCAGCATCTAAGTTCTGAACCATCACTGTCCTCCCCTCAGGAAGAACAATCCAGACCAAAAACTCTCTAAAACGTTCCTTGGTCCAGAGCAGAGTGTGTGCCGGCTGCCCCTGACCCATGTCCCACACCCTCGGGAGCATTTCTAACCAGAGGAAATTTGGCTAAAAGGCATATGAAAGGCAGCTTTGAAGGAGAAAATAAGGAGGTAGGAGCTGACAAGAGGCCCCAGATGCCTGGGAGGCACTGTTGCTAGGCAACCTACCCTCTGGTCCTCACAGGCCTAGAGTTTCCTCCCAGGCTCCTCTGCTCTTTCTTAACAACAGCTGACGACACCAGCTCCTTCTCCCCTTCCAGCGTGCCACCCCCCCGAGTCACTGCCATGCCCAGTCTCACGCTGAAGGCAGCTTGGCTCTGCCCCAAGACCCCTGGTGAGGCCAGATAAGCAGCCTTCAGCCATGCTGGAATCCAGCCTCCCTTCCTTCCTGGGAAAGTTCAGTCCCCTATGGCTACCAGGGAAGGAGGGCTTCAACCAAGAAGGGGGTTTAGCTGAGCATCAGCCAACCATTTTGCAGCTGAGCTCAGTCTGACTGGGGGCACTGGTTAGTGGCTTGCATGTTGGTCAGGGGGAAGACAGCCTCCTTGTCCTGCTTCTTTTTCACCTTCCTCAAAGGTATCTGCTTTGCCACCAGTTCTGTCCAGGGACCAATAAAGTGTTGTTGGAGCCTCACAAATGTACCCCTTGGATTCACTAGGAAGTCCAAAAGGACACAGATTAATCATCCTGCTCTCTAAACTCCTTTCCTGGTTTCCCTGTGACTCACTGAAGGTGAAAGGCTATTTTCCCAGCCCACTATAAAAGGCTAGAAAAATGAGATCATCATGACCCAGCAGAGGGGCAGACTCTGCCCCCACCCCCAGGAAAGCCATCAAAGCTGTCGGTGCTCCGAGTGCCTTCTCTGCCAACAAGTCCACTCGTGGGAGCAACTCACGGTCCAGTCCCCTCCCACAGAGGCCCCTCCTTCCACCACTCTGTCCCAGTCAGCTCACAAACCGTTTAGCCACCTTCAGAAACACGGAACTCTGCCACTTTCAGTAAACAGCCTCATTGGATGCCTTGTATGGGCCAGATTCTTGACTTCAATAACTTAAGAGTGTGGCAGCCAACACATGCCAGAAATCATTCACTACTTATGTAGTTAGTTATACAAATATTCATTTAGTTACATAAATGTTAATATTTAGTCAATATTATTAGGAAACCTGCCAATTTTTGTGCACAGGAAGGATTAGGAAGGGGAGCCCAGGAAAACAGCTCCCACCGTAAATGCATCCTGATGACAAGTTGCTCAAATACCAGTTTGCAGCGGTAAAGGTGTCAGGTTGGGTCTTCACATCACCCAGGCCTGGAAAGGCACTGAGAAACCCAAAGCTGCTTCCTGGTGGAGGCGAAAAGCATCCTTCAGGGGCACTTCAACATCTTCTCCAAGGTCATTTCCAAAAATAGGCTGCAGGGTCAGGGTCACTGGGGAATGCTGATGGGGTCTCAAGCCCACTTCCCACTCCTCTCTTCTGGAACCCAGAGCTCTCCTGTGGGTCTTTCAAAGAAGGGGGAGACACAGGTGGAGGAGGAGGAGGGCAAGACCCATGAGGTGTTCAGAACCCTAAACCCCTCCCATTTGATGCAGGAAGAAGTTGTGTTTCTAACATACTGTCAATTTTCCAGAAACCAGCAAGTAACTGTTTGCATTTTTCCTAACCCGATATCCCAGGTTTGGACACTTGCCCCAAGAGGCATGGAGTAATTTTCACCAGTGTGTTGGCGGAGTTCTCATGCAGAGGGAGCAGAGATCTCATCATTATTCCATCCTTCTGGTGAAACACAAAAGGGCTAGTTTGTTTCGGTCAGCTAAGCTTAGAGTTCTCACTTGGTTGCCTACCCCTTAAGAAGATATCTTCAGTCAATGAGTCCTAGGGGCTCTGAGCGGTCATACTGGGTAAATCTGCACTGGGGTGAAAGAAAGGAGATTCTGGATAACTCCTGTGCCCAGGGAGAGGAGCAGGGAAGTTGTTTAACTTCTAATCTCAATGGCACTCCTCCAACCCTCCATCACACAGACACAAGTACACACCATCATAGGTATAATAGTTTGTTTTCCTTAGAATGAAAAAAGTCCTGCCCAGTTCATCAGATCCTGTCCTCTATCATCACCTCATATCCTCTGAAACCATAAATGAGGCCTGGAGGAGTGGACGAAAGAAGGCGTCTTCCTGTGTCATACTCATAGCAGAAACCAAGGAAGAAGGAGGCAAAGCATGATACCAGAGTGTGTGGTCTTGGGGAACCTCATCCACAAACTTCAAGAAGCCTCTCAGGCCCTGGAATTCTGTTCCTAAAACATATCTGTTGAAAATATCCCTAGATAAATCGTCAAGCCCCTCAGTACCTACATATCACATTCACAACCAATGGCATTTAATCATCTCCTCTGAATACCCAGAAGAATCAGGAGATCTGGGGAAGAGCAGCAACATTTCCTAGGACATCTGGTATTTTTCTTGGTGTTGATGTTGAGGCTTAGGAGTTGACATGAGCAGGAGGAAAATTCCTTTTTTGGAGATTAATAAAAAATAATATTGCTCCAGTTACCATTGCTAACTAACGAGACACCCCAAACTTGGTGGTTTAAATGACAACAATCACGTATTTGGCTCACGAATCTGCCAATTGAACACAGTTCAGTGGAGCCAACTCGTTTCTCTCCATTTAGCATCAGCTTCACTAGAACAGGAGGTTCCCCTCCTATAGCGAGTGGCCCCTTCATATGACTGGCCATTTTGTGGTGTCAGTTCCTTTTCAAAGGGGCTACTCCACAGTGTGACTTGGGCTTCCTCACAGCATGGAAGCTCGGTTTCATGGGGAACATCTTAACAGAAGCAAGAAGCTGTATCATTCCTTTATGAACCAGCCACAGAAGTCATAAAGTGTCACTCCCCCCATAACCATATGTCCACCCACATACATGAAAAGACAGATCCCACTTTCTGATGGGAGAATTACTATTGCATTGTAAGATGAACATGTTGAGTGAGAGATACTGTGGCAGCCATTTGGGGAAAATATAACCTGTCATAAACATTAGCTATAACTTGATCCTTACAATATTCTAGACTCTGAGCTAAAGTATTTAATATGAGTTCTCATTCTAAATCTCACAGTCTATAAATCAGTATAATTAATAGCATTATCCCATTTTACAGATGAGAAAAACTGAGGTTTAGTGATAGATTAAGTAATTTATCAGCACTGGACTTGGAATCCACCTGGGTCACAACCACTGTACTATAAGCTTCTCAGCTTATAGTCATGGGTCAGGACTCATTAAAATGACCTAGAGAATAGAACTTGCAGATAGGAGCCAAGATTTTAGTTTCATCTCTGCTGATCATAATTAAGGGTGTCATTTATTATAGGCCATGTGCTATGTTAAGCACTTTACATGCATTATCTCACATATTCCTTAAAATTATTCTATGAGGGAGTTATTACAGGAGGTCTATTTAGTAAGTGAGAGAATTAAGGTTCCAAAAGGTGAAGTAATTCACCCAAGTTCATAGAAGTTAACTAACTGAACTGGGATTTAATAATTATTCTGTCTTACTCCAAGGCCCTTAATCACCTCAATCTAAGACCTGGGTCCCTGGACAAACCCTTTCATTCTCTGAACCTCAAACCCCTCACCTATAGCAAGGGAAGACTGATTTCTACCGTCCTTTTGGCTCTACCATAGGTAGGTGGCCCTGGGCAGTAGGTACTGGAGTCTTTAGCATTAAATCTCTTTAGGGCATGGTGTTAAAGAATCTGCCTGCAATGCGGGAGACCTGGGTTCGATTCCTGGGTTGTAAAGATTGGACATGACTTTTCAAGGTTGAGAAAGTGAAAGAGAAAGTTGCTCAGTCTTGTCCGACTCTTTGCAACCCCATGGACTGTAGCCTGCAGGCTCCTCTGTCCATGGAATTCTCCAGGCCAGGATACTGGAATGGTTAGTTATTCCCTTCTCCAGGGGATCTTCCCAACTCAGGGATCGAACTTAGCACAAATGACATTTTGGGTCGGACAGTTCTTTGTTCTCAGGGCTGTCCTGTGGATTATAGGAATTTTAGCAGCATCCCTGGTCTCTACCCATTAGGTACCAGTCACATACCTCTCCCTAAGTGGTGACAGCTAAAGATGTCTCCAGGGACTTCCCTGGCAGTCCAGAGATTAAGGCTTGGCCTTTCAAGGTAGGGAGTGTGGGTTTGATCCCTAGTTGGGGAGCTAAGATCCCAACATGCCTCTCAGCCAAAAAACCAAAACATCAAACAGAAGCAATATTGTAACAAATTCAATAAAAACTTTAAAAATGGTCCACATCAAAACAACCTTTTAAAAGAGATGTCCCCAAACCTTGCAAAATGTCCCCCGAGGAGGCAACCTTGCTCCGCCCCTTCCCCACCCCCATTCAGAATCTCTGTGTTACGGTAATTTCCAGGGGCCCAATTCTCAGTCTTCACAGAAGGCCTGGTGGGCAGCATCTCCTTCCTCAGAAGTCCCTGTCCTCTTACTGGCAACATCCCTGACTGGGAGAATCAAGGAGAGATCCGGATGGTTTAACAAACCCTTTTGTTTCCCTTTGCAGGGCTATGCGTTTGCTTTACACTTAGACTCTCATTGGTTCAGAAATTGGTGGCCCTCAGATGCCAGCAAGTGCCAAGTGTCAGACTACAGTGCAGAGGTCTTTTCCCCTCCTCCCTCCCCACTTCCTCTCTCCATCCGTCCTGCTACCCTGGACTCTGCTTCTCTCTCCTATTCTGCCCCCTCCCCGCCCTTTCTCATCAGACACTGGCAGAGCAGGGGAGACGCTGTTGCCAGGAAACTGTTCGCACACTATTCCCAGCAGGCCCTTCCTCTGAGTGGAGCCTGAGGAGAGCCAACGATGGCCCCCCAGCACCAGAGGGACACAACTCCCCCGCTAAGTCCCCCACAGACTCTGCTCACAGAAGCACTCCTGCTGTCACACACTGCAGGGGACATACCTGGAGCAATGGGGGACACCCCAGGACCTCAGGCTTCCAAAGCACAGAGCACTAGAGTGTGGGAGATGCAAGAAAGAAAGCCCCTCGCCAGCAGCCTGAGGCTCTGCCCTCTGCTCCTGGAGTCCAGCCAGGTTCCCACCCCCTCACTGGGCAGCTGGGATGCAAGCACAGGTCAGAGGTGTCCGGTTTAGAGCCTGAATCTGGCAGCTTTTCTCTTCGGCTCCCACACCTGCCCTTGTGAGAAGGAGGCTGATCTCCCTCCTGCATGACAGCCTGGAAAACACTGGGAGCATTACCATGCTTATCGGCTCCTCTCTCTCACAGGTTAACTGCCCCCAGTTCTTTTGAAGAACAATCCTGAGATATGATTTGCAGACACGGAACCAGCCTGGGTGTATTTCCTTGCCAGTGGTACCTCCAAAGAAATATACTCAGATTATTCTCTCCTTTCTCTTTTTTTTTTTTTTTTTTATCATTTTCCTATTGCTGATTCCAGCAACTTGTATAACAAATAACCTAGACATGGTGTATTATATTTTTGCAAGCTTCAGCACATTCTATGATGTAACTGTCTTGACATAATTACTTCAGGTTTGTGTCATCATTGGGACATTGGGATTTCTCCCCATGCCCTTAATCAGTGGGATCATTACTTCTCTTAATACTTCTTGAGTATTCTTAAGACTTTTCCTGAGTCTCTATTTTTATTAACGCAACTGACTGCAACTTGCAGTGTTTCTGCAGGCCCTGTGCTGGCCCAAAGGATCACCACTCCTTTTCTAAGTGCTGCCAGATTATCTAATTTATCATCTCTTCTAGGATTTTGCAAGGGATGAACATCTGTGGTTTCTGGAAAAAAAAAAAAAAAAAAACTTTAGGAAAAACCAGGAGATGTGCTTGCCTCCAGTCATTTGACATCTCTTTCTCCATAGACTTTAAAGATAACCAATGACAACAGATTTATATTGCCAGTTTTTGGTGCTGTGTGACATAAGTCATCTGGTCTTAAAAGTTGTCCTCACTTTGTGCCATTAGATCTTCCTTCCCACCCCTTCTTCTATCTTTGGATGATGTTTTCCCTAAGCCATATTTATTCTGCAAATTTTCAGTTTGGAAGATCCTTCTCTCTGAAGCAGTGGAGAAGAAAAACAGGAAATGAGCAGGGCCGCTGGCCCCGTCATCTGTCGACATTACATCATCTGCTCCTGGCCCTTATTTCTTCATTGTTTTTGATCCCTGTGCAGCTTCTTAAATGCTCTTGTTTTTTCCCTTAGCATTTTCTGCGAGCCTCAGCTTGTTCTGGAATCTCTCTCACCTTTCTAGCATGATTCCTGCGGGTTTGGTGTCACTCCTTTGAGTTTGTCTCTGACTCTTTGCCCATTTTGTTTTTAACAGAAAATTATTATACTACTAATATTTTATTTAGCAGCCTCTTCCACCCCTCCTGACAAAGGCTGCTTATAGCCACAGGCTCCACCCCATAAGATCTATAAGATCTTACCTCCATTTTTTTGGCTTCAGTCTTGAGCCCTCGTAAGCTCAGACCATACACGACCAGAGCAGTTTTAGAGGTGTAAAGAACCGAAGAGTATGGCTTAAAAAAGAAATCTCAAAAAATAAAAAAAATTAAAAAAAAAAAGAAATATTGACCCCAAGAGAGATTAAAAAAAAAAAAAGGGAAATGAGAGTAATAAGGAATATTAGGGCTCTTGCAAAACCAAATTTCCCTGATCACCTGGGATGTTTGTGGAAAGTGCAGATTCTTGTCATCACCCTGGACTTCCTGAGTCTCTAGGGTGGAAGCCAAGGTGTTCATTTTTAAACAGTTTCATCAGATGTTTGTCATGTAAACCAAAGTTTGACAGTCACTTTACTAGAGGCCAGAGAGAAGAGAACAGAGTAAGCTTTGATGGCTGAGATGAATTGGAAAATCCAGGCCTGCCCATCCTCTGTATTGCCACATCACTCTGAACTGATGTGATTTCAAAGGAATCTTTTAATGGGGATCAGAAGGGAGCTGAACATCAGAAGAAATAAGACCCTAACTGAAATATTAACAGAGAAATTTCTAGGACTCAGTTGTAGAACTAGAATTTCATGCTGACATTAGAATAGTCATTCTTGCATTATTTGTCTTCTTAAATCACACCATGTAAGGGCATACCTTGGGGGCATACATTTTGAATTCAGTTCCAGACCACCATGATAAAGTAAATATCACAATAAAGTTAGCACACAAATTTTTTGGCTCCCAGTACCTATAAAAGTTGTTTACACAACATTGTAATCCTTTAAGTATGCAATAGTACTATGTATAAAAAAAAACACTGTATGTACCTTAACTTAAAAAGTTAATTGCTACCTAAATATAAGGCTGGATACTATAAAAGTCTTAGAAGAAAACATAGGCAGAACACTCTTTGACATAAATTGCAGCAATATCTTTTTGGATCTACCTCCTAGAGTAATGAAAACAAAAATTTTAATGGTACCTAATTAAACTTAAAAGCTTTTGCACAGCAAAGGAAGCAATAAACAAAATGAAAAGACAACCCACAGAACAGGAGAAAACATTTGCTAACAAAGTGACCAACAAGGGATTAATCTCAAACAGTTCACGCAGCTCAATATCAACAAAAAAACATACAACTCAATCAAAAAATAGGCAGAAGATCTAATTATAGACATTTCCCCAAAGAAGACATATAGGTAGCCAAAAAGCACATAAAAAGATGCTGAGCATCACTAATTATTAGAAAAGTGAAAATCAAAACTATAGTGAGATATCACCTCACACCAGTCAGAATAACCATCATCAGAAAACTCATAAGTAATAAAAGTTGAAGAGGGAAAAGGGAGCCTTCCTACTCTGTTCAAGGGAATGTAAATTGGTACAACTGCTATGGAGAAGAGTATGGAGGTTCCTTAAAAAACTAAAAATAGAGCTACCATATGGTCCAGCAATTTCAATCCTGGGCATAGATCTGGAGAAAACCACCCCAGTGTTCACTTCAGCATTATTTGCAAAAGCCAAGACAGGGAAGCAACCCAAATGTCCATCAACTGAGGAAAGAAGATGTGGTACATATATACAATGGAATATTATTCAGCCATAGAAAAGAATGAAATAATGCCATTTGCAATAACATAGATGGACCTAGAGACTATCACACTAAGTACGACAGAGAAAGACAAATATCATATATCACTTATGTGTAGAACCTAAAAAAATGTTATACAAATGAACTTATTTATAAAACAGAAACAGACTCATAAACTTCCAAAACAAATTTATGGTTACCAAAGGGAAAATGGGGAGGGGGGGTGGGGGGAAGTGATAAATTATAAGTTTGAGATTAACATATATTAATTACTATATATGAAATAGATAATCAACAAGTAGTAGTGGTAGTGAAGTCACTCAGTCGTGTCCAACTCCTTGCGACCCTGTGGACTGTAGCCCACCAGGCTCCTCCGTCCATGGGATTCTCCAGGCAAGAATCCTGGAGTGGGTTGCCATTTCCTTCTCCAGGGGATCTTCCCGACCCAGGGATCGAACCCAGGTCTCCTGCATTGCAGGCAGATGCTTTAACCTCTGAGCCAGCAGGGAAGTCAAGGACCTGCTGTAGCACAGGTAACTCTACTTAATATTCTGTAAATGCCTACATGGGAAAAGAATCTGAAAAAGAAGAGATGTATGTATATATATCTATAATTGAATCACTTAGCTGTAACCTGAAACTAACACAATGTTGTAAATCCACTATACTCCAATATAAAATAAAAATTAAATTTAAAAAGATAGCTTATTGCTGGAGAAAAGACAGTCTCTTCAATAGTGGTGGTGGGAAAACTGGACAGCTACATATAAAACAATGAGATTAGAACATTCCTTAAAAAAAAAAAAAAGAACATTCCTTCACACTGTATACAAAAATAAACTCAAAATGGTTTAAAGACCTAAATGTAAAATGGAAATCATAAAACTCCTAGAAGAGAACATAGGCAGAACACTCTGCCATAAACTGTAGCAATATTTTCTTGGACTAGTCTAACATGAACGAAATAAAAGCAAAAATAAATGGGACCTAATTAAACTTACAAATTTAAAAGCCTTTGCATAGCAAAGGAAACCATCAACAAAACAAAAACAACACCTACAGAATGGGAGAAAATATTTGCAAAAACATGATCAAACCAGATGGCTCAGTGGTAAAGAATCTGCCTGTCAGTGCAGGAGACACCAAAGATTTGGGTTTGATCCCTGGGTCGGAAAGATCCTCTGGAAGAGGAAATGGCAACCCACTCCACTATTCTTGCCTGGGAAATGCCATGGACAGAGGACCCTGGTGGGGTTCCAGTCCATGGAGTCACAAAGAGTCTGACACAACTGAGCAACTGAGCATGCACGCACCCAAAAGATTTAAGACATCAATACGACTCAGTATAAAAAAAATGCAAAAAATGAGCAAAAGACCTGAATAGACATTTCTCCAAAGAAGACATACAGATGGCTAACAGGCACATGAAAAGATGTTCAACATTGATAATTATTACAGAAATGCAAATCAGAACCTCAAAGAGGTATCACCTGTCAGAATAACTATCATCAAAAAATCTACAAACAACAAATGTCAGATATAAACTATTATATTTTAAATGGATAAATAACAAGGATCTATTGTATAGCACAAGGAAGTATACCCATTATCTTATAATAACCTATAATGGAATATAATCTGCAAAAATACTGACTCACTATGCCGAATACTAAGACAATGTTGAAAATCTACTTTATTTCAATTTTAAAAGTTTATTGCTTAAAAATACTAATCATCATCTCAGCCTTCAGTGAGTCATTGTGTCAACAGTAACATTAAAGCTCATCAATCACACATCGCCACAACAAATACAGATAGTAATGAAAGTTTGAAATATTGTGAGAATTAACCAAAATGTGGTACAGAGACACAAACTGAGCAAATACTGCTGGAAAAATGATGCAGATAGCCTTGCTCTGCAAGGGTGGCTAAAAATCATCGATTTGTAAAAGATGCTGCATCTGTGAAACACAATAAAGTGAGGCACAATAAAACGAGGTATGCTTGTACTTGGACAAGAATTCAGTACACACACACTCTTTGGTAAATGTCATGGCACTGGACAGTGGAAACACATGAGTTTTGGAGTCTGGTGGACCTGCACAGGAGTACTAAGTCTTCCACTGAATAGCTGAACGAACTTATTCAAGTTGTTTAGCTATACATACAAAATGGGGACAATAACACTAATCTTGATTTTTCAGAAAATGAATGAGTAAATAATGTATTGCTAAAGCACCCAGGTTTCCCGCATTGCGGGCAGATTCTTCACCACCTGAGCCACAAGGGAAGCCCCCGTAAAGCACCTACTGCATATTAAATATTCAACACACATTCCTTTCCCTTCTTCCCTAAGGAAGATGTCAGATACTAACCATTTTTCCCGCTCCATGAAGAGTTCTTAAGGAAAACTTCACATCCAATTCAGGGAAACTGCTGTTATGTAACTGCTGTAAGCAGCCCAAACCTCCAGGACAAGAAGGACTGGATCTGTCCTAAGTGGAGTTCTAATTTAAGGCTTGACTTATTAATTATTTATTACCTGTCCAAAGTGCTTGTTAGTATGTTATACTTTCAGAGTGAGTTTTCCTAATAAGGATCTAAAAATCAGAGACTTCTCCATGCTGCAGTGTATCTTGGAATTCTTTTCATGGGAAAATGTTTTTTGGAATAAAAAGTTATGGGATTTTGGAATTCTCCTTCATATGAATTCCTTTCTTTTGACTAACATTTAATCTTTAATAACCACAGTTTGGGGGTATTCTAGGCGACTCTATCTATGATTATGGTTCTTCTTTTTTTTAAACTAACAATGCTGACCCACTGACAATCAAAGACTTTCTCTATTCATTTACACAGTATTTATGAAGTACATAGCATCTAGTTTGACTTGATGGGTCATTGCTCCAAATTCTACCCACCTCAGGATCCCTCCTGACACTTGTTTTCAGACTGCCAGAACTTTTCTCAGATCCCTTAAGAAGAAGCCTTGAATTTAGGGAACCTAATGAGGAGCTTTGGTTTATGGTTACATCTTATATTTACATAATGACTCCTTTGATGATAAGCCCTTCGACTAGAATCCAGGATTATAGCTTCCTGCCAAGCCCTTCAGTATGAGACACAAGTCAGGGAATGTAACTTTTTTCGCCTCCGTTGCTGGAGGGATGGTTAATGAGGTGACACACAGTTAAGGACCTGTCAAAGTGCTGTCCAAGGGTGGAAATATTTTTTTAGGCTTCAAGCAAGAAGTGATACTCTCTTCCAAATTTGAGTCTTAAGACTTCATTCTTACCACAAATTCAAAGAGAGGGCAGAAAGAGGGTCCTGGTAAGTGAGTCACTAACAGTCAGCCATTTTTTATTAATAGGTAACATTCATTAGTAAAATTCAGTACATAAGGTGAGGACATGAGGAAGGAAGGGAGGGAGGCTGGTTCTGGCAAATGACCTGGGGACAACAGTAGCTGAAACCCACAGAGGAGGATACAGGGACTTCCCTCATGGGCCAGTGGCTAAGACCCTGCATTCCCAACGCAGGGGGCCAGGGTTCGGTTCCTGGCCCGGGAACTAGATCTCACATGCCACAACTAAGAGTTCTCATGCTGCAGCTACAGATCTCGCGTGCTGAAATTAAGCCCTGGCGCAGCCAAATAAATAAATATTTTTTAAAGAAGAAGAGGATGCAGATTAGACTCTTTCCTCAACCTCTTTTGTCAAGGGTGACTGACTGTTCCATGAAAGTGAAATCCTCTCAGTTGTGTCCGACTCTTTATGACTCCATGGACTATACAGTCCATGGAATTCTTCAGGCCAGAATACTGGAGTGGGTAGCCATTCCTTTCAGGGGATCTTTCCAACCCAATCCAGGTATCAAACCCAGGTCTCCCACATCGTCGGCAGATTCTTTACCAGCTGAGCCACCAGGGAACTGTTCAGTAGTGAACAGGAATTAGGGATTGAAGTGAAAATCCACTGTGTGTTCTTTAAAGTTCTTGAAAAGAACTGTGTATACCAAATTGTATCTGAATTCTATTAATGATTTCAATCATTCTCAACTATGCCTTTCTTCATTTTCATGAACCCTTTTGAGTTATGCTCAAATGGATATGCATGGCTAGGTGAATTGTATTTGCTACAGTTAAGGCTTCGATGTCAAGATTAGTAAAATCTGGATAATCTGAGCCCTCCCACAACCACCTTCAAAATTCTGTCTTAATGAGGCTTAATTCCCAAGATTCCTGGGTCTTAGAAAATAAAAACAGAAGTGCTCCATAAAATCAATAGACACTCCCAAATGTTGATTTTGGTTTAGTTGGTCCCTCAAAAACCTTTATGTTTAACTCTTTTTTACTTGAGGGATTTTAAATAGGAAATGGGAAGCAAGGAAGGAATATTAGTTAAGGACAGAGCTGATCAATATGGCACTAGGCATTTAGAATTAGCTGCTGTAACAAATAACAAAATATAGAATGACTCAAATACAACAGAAGTTTACTTACCTTAGTCCAAGTTGGATGTTCCTTCTCAGAAGCTGGCTTCTCTCTGTCACCCAACTGTCATTCAAAGGTTCAGGCTGACAGGGGCTCTGCCATATTCATCATAATCATTTCCATCCTAAGGGAAAAAGCATGGAGTAGTATTTTATGGAAAATTTCTATGGACCAGGCCTGGAAATGGGACATATGGCTTCTGTTCCAATTCAGTTGGCTAGAATTTGGCATTACTTGACTGCAAGGGAGGCTGGGAAATGTGGTCTTAGTTGTATGCCCAGGAATATAAGGAAACAGATTAGTGAATAGTTAGCAATCTCTGACACAGAAGGTATGTATATATTTACTGCCCTCTCCCCTCCACAAATCTAGAATACTAATGCTTCATTTCCAGGACCACTACAGAAAGTCAAGAGATGGCTGTGTTTATTATAAGAGATAACAACAACAAGGTGAAAGGTACAGTTTCCTGAATGCTTACTGTGCGCTAGAACCTATGTTAGATGCACACTTTATTTTATTTAATGCTCCCGCCAACTCTGACTTTACAAACAAGGCGACTGAGAGAGGATAAGTCACCTGACCCAGGACTCATAGGTAGTCAGTGACAGAGCTGGGATGTGAACCCAGGCTATCTAACTCTGATGGCCGAGTGCTTTACTGCCTCATCATACAACCATCACCACGTTACAGAAGGACCAAAATATAAATTGCAATCTACTCCAAAGTTAAGCCAGGATTCTTCTATTTTCAACACAAGGAAAAGGAAGGAACAATCTTCAGATTTTGAAAATCCTCATGTGAATGAACTTGAAATAGAAAATCAGGAAAGCCTTTTGGCCAAGTTTAGAATTCCCTGGAACTCCTTCGATTCTGCCATTGAAACCTCATTTGCGCCTTTCCGGTTTATTTTTAGTTCTCACCAGGCACCATATCCTGGATCGGTAAAGCAGATTCAAACATCCTTATGAGGATTTTGGATATAAGTGAGATTTTTTAACCGAGGGCAAAAGAAATGCAGTTAAACTATGAGACAAGAATATCTAAAATAAATAAGAGCCCAATATTTAAGCAGTAAGTGTCTGCATATACTACAACCTGCTGGACTTTGCTGTGACTAAGGCTGAGATCCCCCAGAAACCTCACTTGTTCCCCAAGTATGTTGTCCCTGGCCTGAGCTTGGAACCTGAATGCTCTATAATTTAGTTAGCACCCTTTCCCAACACTGTCTGAAACCCCAGCAAGGACAGTGCAGATTCCTAAACTCTGCAAACACTCCTCTAATCTTTGTGGTTAACCTTGGTTGATTGCTTGTATGCATATAAGGAATATAAAACCTGGTTGATCATGCAGACCAAAATCAGAAGATGGAGATAGAGATACATGTCATAAATATCATGTGAGTTGGGTTAGTGAATTCTGCTCACCATGACCTGTAGTTAGCAGTTTTGGTACCTGTGAGCACTGGATCCAGGGACACCCTTGGGTTTATACTCAATATTCCATCACAGACAGTGGTCCTAAACCAAGACCATTTGTTTTGCTACTGGCATCTTGCTCACCTTTTGAGGCTATTTGGGAAAAACATTCACCCTCTACCTCTCCTGTAAATCTTCCAGAAACAGCCTCTCCAGCTATTTGTGTTAACATACATCACGCCACATGTGAATCATAACCATGGGAAGAAAAGAGGTAAAGGCAAACAAACTTTTCCTGTGACTACTGTGACAAGATCATCCTTTCCTAACACATAACTGTTTCCTCAAGAAAAGAAGTACAGTGAGGTGAGAACATTACTGTAGAGCGCAGGGAATAACATTCAATGTCTTATAATGACCTGTAGTGGAAAGTGAATGTTGCTCAGTTGTGTCCAACTCTTGGCAACCCCATGGACTATACAGTCCATGGAATTCTCCAGGCCAGAATACTGGAGTGGGTGTAGCCTTTCCCTTCTCCAGGGGATCTTCCTAGCCCAGGGATCGAACCCAGATTTCCCATATTGCAGATTCTTTACCAGCTGAGCCACAAGGGAAACCCCTACAATGGAAAAGAATCTGAAAAAGAATATGTGTGTATAACTGAATCACTTTGGGGTGCACTTGATACTAACACTACATTGTAAATTAACTGTACTTCAACTTTAAAAATTATTGGAATATGGCAAACTGTTTATAAAGTTGGGTAGGGTACAAGGGTGATCATTATATAATTATATGCAATCATTTCATGATTTTTCACTATTTCATAATAAACTAAATATTAAAGAGAAATAATTTGAACTGAGTTTCTTGCTATTTCCAGCTGTCCTACTCACCAGGGCATCCTGAGCTGCGAGGAACTGAATCCTACCAACAACCATGTGAGCTTGGACACAGATCCTTCCCCATTCAAACTTCCAGGTGAGACCTCAGCTCTGATTGTCACATTGAACACAACCTCATGAGAAATCTAAAAGCAGAGCCTCCAATTAAGCCATGCCTGCATTCCTGACACACAGAAACTATGAGATAATAAACGTGTGTTATTTAAGTCACTAAGGTTGTGGTAATATTGTTATACAGCAATAGATAATTGATGCAGTTTTTATTACCTGGAGATGGCAAGCCACCTCTCCTTTTGGGTCATCAGTGTAGGGGGTCTGGGGAATTTAAAGAATATTTTAGCTGAGTGCCACCCTTACTCAATTGCTTTGAGCTATGGCCTGGATATTAGAATTTTTTGAAACTACTTAGATGATTCTGATGTGTTACAAAATTTGCGAACCACTGCAAAGGTAGTAATCTCATGTTTCCCTTCTTTTTCAGCTGTCACCCTTTTACTATTCTCAGACTCTCTCCTAAAAGCATCTTGCCTCATTCTCACTTCTGACTCTTTAGTCTGCCTGGGTATGCACAGGTAACCAGCTGGGAAGGTAAAAGATGGCTGTATCTATCAGGAGAGAAGGATAACTTGGACATCTAGAATGAGGTATAAATTTTTGGATCTTTTAGTGACACACTGGCACTGATTAAGAAGTTGCAAGAAACCATCAAACATGCTAGCTTTTAACAAGTAATAGAGTAATAGACACCATCAGAGAATATACAGTAAATGCTGGGTCTGTAGCATCATTACCCAGTGAATGCTGTCTGAAACTTTTTGAGAAACCTGTGACCTTGCTCCTTCCTTTGATAAATCACCACATAACGAATATCTCTTCCTCAGTGCCTTATTTAAGCACACCTGTCTATGCATGTCTGGGTGTAACATATAAACATATCCATTGTTATTTTTGCTAGTTAGGATGGCTGGTGGCTGACTTGTTCTGACTGATAAATGTGTTTCTGATTTGTCTTTGCACTATGTCACAGGGGACACTGGGCAGAAATCCGCCCAGAGCAATATGATTATTACATTAATGATTTGGAACCTTGATGCCCCCCAAACCACAAGGGCATAATATCCTGACTTGGGGGAGAAAATACTGCCCTGGCTGGAGGCCAGGGGGACAGCTGACATGGAGCATGGCTTGCCTGTGTGCACCTGGCTTCCTGCTCTGCTCCATCACATCATGCTCTGCTGACCCCTGACCACAGAAGACCAGCCTTACTGCCCGTCTCTAATCACTGCTGCTTGCTTTGAATGAGCATTGCCTCCTCTCCTGACCCTGGCTGCTAAACTATGCTTGAGGTTAGACATTGATTTATGGATTGTTTGCAGTTAAAATTGGCCTATATAAAAAGGAAAGCAATTTTAACAGTGCCTTGCTGTGAGAGTTTTTAATTCCTCCTTAACCTTTCTCCTGAACAAAAGAACCTTGAGGTTAAGGCAGCAGTATAAAATATACCTCACTCCTCACAGAGCTCAACTGCTCTGCACCCCACCCAGAGTGCCATCTCCCAGTGGCAGTAAAGCACACTAGATGGGAACATGCACTTTGACATTAACAGAATAAGGTTTCCAGATCCACTGTCTACCAGCTTCATAACCTGCGGATGTGCCACTTCACCTCTCTAGACCTCTGCTTTCTCATCCACTCAGCACAGTACCTGCCACATGTTAGGTGTTCAATGAATAGGAACTATTATCATTGGTATTTATATTTTTTACCCCAAGGTGTGATGGATCCAGATACACATTCACAAACTGGGTTATAGTCCACCCAAATTGTAATTTACTATCTTTATCTCCAGCTATTCCGTCAAAGAGGAGGTCAAGCCCAGGACAGTGGTTTCATTCTTAGCTACCCCTACATATATTTCTATTTTGTTATTGTTGTTTAGTTGCCAAGTCACGTCCGACTCTTTTGTGGCACCATGGATTGTAGCCTGCCAGGCTCCTCTGTCCATGGGATTTCTCAGACAAGAATATTGGAGTGGGTTGCCATTTCCTTCTCCAGGCGATCTTCCTGACCCAGGGTCTAATTCGCACCTCCTGCTTGGCAGGCAGATTCTTTACCACTGAGCCACCTGGGAAGCCATATTTCTATTTATGGAAGTAAAAATCCCCATCAGTTCCTAACAAGTACCATTTGCAGGTGGCAAGCATACTGTTAGGTGCTGGAGGAGACAAAAACATAAGATTTGTGAGCTTGGAAGTAGATCCTTTCCCATTTATCTTTCAAATGAAATCTCAGCTCTGAAGACATTGATCACAGTCTGATAGGAGAACTTGAAGCAGAGCCCCAATGTAGTCATGCCTGACATTCCACTCCTGGTTATTTATCCAAGAAAAAATGAAAACCCTAATTCAAAAAGATACATGCACCCCAATGTTTATAGCAGCACTATTGCTATTTACAATTACTAAGATATGGAAACAACCAACAACAGATAAATGGGTAAAGAACATGTGGTATGTATATACAACGGAATATTAGCCATAAAAAGAAAGAAATTTTGCTATTTACAACAACATGAATGGTAAGCAAAATAAGTCAAAGACAAATACTGTATTATATCACTTATACGTGAAATCTACAACAAACTTGTGAATATTACAAAAAAACCTCAAAACACTCAGATATAGACAACAAACTAGTGGTTACCAATGAAGAGAAGGAAGCAGGGAGGAGCAAGATAGGAGTAGAGGATTCAGAGCTACAAAACTACTACCTACAAAATAAATAAGCCTCAAGGATAAATAGTACAAGACAGGAAACCAGGAAATATAGCCAATATTTTAAATAACTATAAATGGAATATAATCTTTAAGAACTGTGAATCACTATGTTGTACACCTGAAACTTAAGAGATAAATAAATAAATATGTACTGTTTAAGCCACTAAATCTGTAGTAATATTGTTACTAGTGGTACCTGCCTTAGTAGCGTATAATGTTAATTGGGGATATATTACATGTCTACTATGTTAACCAACAGTAGGAGGTAGAAATTGACAAGTGCTAGAAAAATATGGCTAATTCCCAAAGTGATCTATGGTTAATCAACATGTGGGGCTTCCCTGATGGTCTAGTGGTTAAGAATCCGCCTGCCAATGCAGAGGACACGGGATTAAGCTCTAGTCTGGGAAGATCCCGCATGCCATGGAGCAACTAAGCCATTCCACCACAACTACCAAGCCCACATGCCACAACTCCTGAAGCCCGAGCGCCTACAGCCTATGCTTTGCAACAAAAGAAGCCATTGCAATGAGAAGCCTGTGTACTGCAGTGAAGAGTTGCCCCTGCCCTCTGCAACTACAGAAAGCCTCTAGGCAGCAAACAAGACCCAGGCAAAAACAAATAAATAAATCTTTTTTTGTTGTTGTTAAGCTGCATGTGGAATTCTCACTATTCAATGATAAATGATAAATCCTAAAATACAGTATTGAGAGCCTAATTGTGTATGTTAAATTCAGATGATAATTGTTCAAAAACATTTCTAAACTTTGTAGCAGGTAAGTATTGTGCTATCTTTAGTCATCCAATAAATATACAAAATAAATAGATACACATGGTAGGATTCAAAAATCTACGGTGGTTTAGTCTCTAAGGCATGTCTGACTCTTAAGACCCCGTGGACTGTAGCCACCATGTTCCTCTGTCCAAGGGATCCTCCAGGAAAGAATATTGGAATACCATGCAAATTTTCATACTGTCACACTGTGAGCTTTGGCTTCCCACAGTCTAGGGAAGAGTACAGTTTTGACTTGTTTTGATTCATCAACCATTTTTTGGACTAAGAATATGCCTGGGTGGAGTTGAATCACGGTGCTATAGTGTCCACGTTGAGGAATGATGAGGGAAGAAGCCCTCTAATTCTAAGCAGCTTAACCCGATTTGGGCAAAGCCAAGTGTGAGAACTGTAAAGGCTTTCCTGGCCTCCCATAACCCTCTGCTAACTGTATAATGGAAATGATGGCAATTACTTCAAAGTTCATTGTCGATTCACCTCAGCCAACCAGCTGTCTCCTGGACTTGCCTTTTGTACCAAACCTTTAATGAAACTGGCATTTGTGTCAATAAACTTTAAGCCCATCTTTGCTGAGATAATTATCCAGGTCACTCAAATTTCAGCTACTTCAGATAATTATAGCCATTTAGCCTGGAATATAAGGTGATGATTAAAGGAGAAGGAATCAGGGGTCCCCATGCCTAAGTCAATTAGATGAAAATGCTGGCAGTTCTCAGCTCAGGCCTCTGATTTGAATGCACAAGCCTCAGGGCCTCACAAAGAATAACTCACTTATAAAATACACATTTGTTTGGCTGGACCATGATCTAATTTGCAGACATAACGATTTTACCACATTAGCTGTTAAGGGGGACAGCTCTCTCATGAACACCATCATAGAGACTGGAGCATCAACAACCAGAGTTACATTCCATTTTCTCATAGATGAGCAAAGGTGATAGCAAAAATCACCATATAGATTTCAAAACTATCCACATTCACAGATAAAAAACAAATTTTACAGTTTCACTAGATTTCTTTTCCATGGCTTGGTCAAACTTCAAGGGACCAACTTTTAGCCATTTCATGTATTTGTCCCTATATTCTTAATGTAACAAAATTCACTAATTACAAAAAGGACTCATGTTTTCACTTTGGTTAAAAGCTTGAAATATTCAGGAGAAAACAAAACAAAACCCTTTGGAGACCAGGAAATTATGACACTTAATTCCCTTTCCTTCTGTGGACCAGAAAGACAAAGCCCTTTACTAATCACCCCCACCCCCACTTCCATCTCCACCTGTCAACATTTAAAACTGGAGAGTAATGGTAGACAGGCTTCTCCTGCAGGTCATAATTGCCTTTCCAACAGAGAGGCCATCTCCAAAGCAACCAAGATACAGCTATGTATTCAAGCTGCGACTCTCTATGTAAATTGCTTCCAGTGAAATTGAAATTTCCCAAAAGAAAGCCTGTACCGATTCAGTCTATTAAATGTATTCCTATCTCAAATGCAGAGTTGTACTCTAGCAGCTAGGAAATTGTTGATGCTCCATACATTGTACACAGAGATAAGACCCAAGAGCTATATAATCTGACCCTAAATTTAAGAAGAAATCCTGTCATTATTCATAATTCAATAATGGTCGTTCAATACTTAAAGTAGCCCAACTGTCCACAGCTGCCTGCATTAGTCCCAAAATGAAATAATTGTGTTTTATACAACATCGTCTCACATTAGCTCTTTTTTTCTGTACTAGTTTTGAAATGCTTTTGTGCAAGGAATTTTGGGTTTTGGCACGCGCTAATTATTCAGTATTAAATGTCCCCATAAACTTTTCTGTTTTCTTCTGTTTGCTTAATGTTTTGCTTTTGTTTTTTGCCATAAACTGCTCTACTCCAGAAACGAATCGGATAATGTTCTATTATACTAAGGCAACATTATTATTGTTCAGTCGATAAGCACTTCGCCTAAGCAACCCTGGGGATGAGATATGTGAAACCCTTGGGGCACACAATTTGGTGAGCACTTGACATAGACTTCCAGATCACTGAACTACTCACACCTCATTTGGCCCATGTCTGCCTCCATCAGCCATCATCAGCCCTTTTCTCCCTTGGGCCCACCTTACTTCCCCCCTGCCCTCCCCACCTCCCCTACACCTGATACCTTTAGGCTCCTTCAAACTCGGTTTACGAAAATCAAGGAGCAGGGAAATAAATGTAACAGGCTCACTTTGTTGGCAGAATGCCCCCCAATATTCATTCTCTCCTTTTTCCATTACAATACAACTCCTGACTTTTAGCTGGGCACATGGCTGCCTGGAATATAGGTAGGGATGACATAAGACTAGTTCAAGCCAATGGCATATAAACATAAGTTTCTTTTTGTGAATGTTTGGGAAAGTCCACATTTTATGTGACTGGCCTGAGCCCTTTGCCCCCTTTCTTCATTGCCCTTTTCTCCATCCTGCTACATAGTAAATAAAGCTAGCGTTCCAGCTACCATATTGGTGCAAGAAGTCAAGGGCCACACCCTATGGCAGAGACCTCTGTGGAACAGGGCCGCCATGCCAGCCCTGGCCTGGTCTGGTTTGGACCTCCAAACCTTAATGTGAAAAACAAACACACTTTCATCTTGTTTAAGCCACAATTACCTGGCGTGCCTGTTACTTGTGATGGAATTTGATCTCAACTATAGGCACTCTGATTTTCATTAGCACCAAAACTAATTTTTTTGTGTGGCAACATTCAGATCATGAATCTTTTCAGCACCTGGTAAGATCATGTGCTTGGCAAATATTTGATAAATTCATTAAAAGACTAATCCCATTAGTAAAGAAGAAGCTCATTTAATGTACTCATTTAATGCCAAAAACATCAGAATTTTAACAGATGAGAACAAAAAAGTATGTTTGATTTTTTGTAAGCAAAAAATGATGAAATTCAGGAATCTAGGCTCAGAAGTCTGCTCCACTGACTGTGTGATTTCACTTTCTGGGACTCACTTTGCTCATCTATGAGATGGGTCCCTTGTTCTCAGAAGGCTGGGAACTGGGGAGGGAGTGAGGCAAAAAGAAAGTCCAGTGGGTGAACCTCTAGCTCTGCAGCCCCTGCTTCATCCTAAGCAGGTCCACCTTTAAAATTCCACATAAGATTTTGTTTGATTAGACAATGAGAATCTTCAAAATCACAGGACCAGCTCATGTGTAAGAACCCTTGCAGTTCTGACACTGTATGATTAGAAAGACTCCCACATGGCCCCAAAGAGGCAGGTGGTAGCCTGCTGTGAAGCTGAGTCAAATTGGGAGTGGCATTGTCCCGGATGTGTTGCCAAAGGCAACGTGGGAGCCAGGGGAAGAGATGGGAAGATGTCAGATCCAGCGGGGAGGCTACAGGACAGGGCTGTTTTATTCTGTTTGGCTCCAGTTATGCATTAAACACAAGGATGAGTACATGTTCAAGGACAGACATTTGCTTAATAGATGCGTATTCAATAGTTATACATGTCACAATTGAACTGAGCAGATGCTGCCTGGATGCAGCTCATCTCATTTATTTATGAGCCGTTTCAGCAGAGGAAGGAGTGAAAGGCTGAGCAGTGTCACTGGCCCGCAGTCAATGCTCACCAGTGGGGGTCAGGGGTTGGGGGTGGTTGGAGAGGACCTCCTCCTAGAGCCCGACCTGGGACAGCCCTGCCAGCCCCACAGCAGACGAGGCACAGACACAGGTCCGGGAGCCAGGAGCCCGTGGGCCACTCTCAGTTCTGCTCCTTCAGCCGAGTCACTCTCCCTCGCTGAGTTTGCTTCCTTTTGTGTACATGAGCAGGCCGAGCTAGATGACCTTGAAATTTCCAGGGTTCAAGGTGTGAGATGCAGGGAGTGGGCACGGAACGCTCCTTCACTTGGGCTGTGTCTCTGGATGGAGGGAACTGCCCTGGTGTGATCCTTTTGGACACTTCTCACTCCCGACTCACACCGTATCTGTGGAGGCGGGGACTTATCTGGCCGGTAGCTTTGGGGAGGACGAGTGGGCAAACTTGACTCCATCCTTCCTGCCTGGCAGAGGGGGGCAGGGGGGCAGCCTCCACTGCCGCCCCAGGAGCATCTCCCTTCTGTCCAGGCTCTGCTTCTATCCCACGCTGCCTGAGACACGGTGGGTGCTCCTTCCCCCACAGGCCCCGCGGGCGACGCTCCTAATGGGGTATCCTTCCACCTGCCTCAGTGGACTTCTCCTCACAGTCTGCATGTTGAGGTGGCCCACAGGCCAGTATTGAAGGGGTTCCTCCGTCCTGGTGGTTCTTTTATTAAACAACCTTGGGAGGGAGGTACTGTTATCCCCATTCTACAGATGAAGAAACTGAGACTCAGAGTTTAATTAACTTATCCAGATTCCCAGTATCAGCGGGGTGATGTCATCTACCTCACAGGGTTGGTATAAGAATGGTATGAGCCATGTGTCATCATGGTTTTTAACGTTCTGTCTTTGAAGCCTGGCTGTGTGACGTGAAGGAGGATCACATGACGCAGATCTCCGGAGAGCAGCGCCCCCCAGCAGCCTGATGGATACAGGGGGAGGCCTGTCTTCAAAGCCACGGCTCCGAGACCCCCCATCTATACTTCAGCCATCTCCTGCCCAGGAGCAGTCAGCTGAACAGAGGCGAGCGGCGGGACCCCCAGGTTCCCAGGGAAACCGCTTATCTCAGTGGATGCCGGGTGCCCGGAGGAGATGCTGGGGCGGGCGGGCTTGCAGTCTGGCCAAGTTTCTCACAAGAGGCGCAGCTCACCTGGGAGCCCCTCCTGACGGCGACCTCCCACCCTCCCTGTCAGAAAAGAGAACCTTCCGCCTGGCGAAGCCGTCAGCGGCAGTTAGAATGGATGGCCTTCACACGCCAGCAGTCCCTTACCTCCTCCAGAGGCGTCTTCCACCACCATCCAGAGCAGCGATTCTCAATCCTGCGAGTCCTGAGAATCCCCCACGAGGACTTGAAAAAGCAGGGAAGCCTGGGCCCCGTCCCTCCCCAAGGAAATCAGAATTTCTGGGGCTGGCCACAGAGGCCAAGGATGGAGACCACTGTTGAGGACAAAGCCCCACCCTTACCACTCCCAGAGCCCACATCCCACTTTGATGTGTTTTAACAAATGCCAAGGCCATTGTGTTTACTGGATGGCTGCGTTTTCTGCTAACTTGTCAGCCCCACCTCAACAAAGAGTGCCTGCTGTTCCCCTCTCCAGCGCGTGAAACAGTTCTTAATGTTCAGCAGCAACTCAGATAACGTTTGGTGAATAAAATAAAATAGTAGTAACTTGGAAATCAGGACTTCCCCCCCGCCAAAAAAAAAAAAAAAAAAAATCAATAGATTTTGCATTGAAAATTAAAGACAAGTGTATATTCTTGCATATGTATGTCTCACAGGTTCATAATTGAGAAACATAAACAGCTCACGCAGTTCTTACATAAACCCTATGAGGTAAGCATTGCTGCCCAGCTGTGAGAACTTGGACAAGTTAATCAAAGTGGAGCCTCAATTTCTTCCTCTTTAAAATAGGAATAATAGTGCCTCCCTCAGAAGGCTGTTAAGTAGATTAAATGAGATAACCCTGGTAGTTAGCACACTGTGCGGCCCCTGGGGAGGGTTCCAGAAAGCTAGTTATTGTTACTGCTGCTGTTCATATCATTCCCCTCATGTCACAATAGGTAAACTGAGGCACAAAGAGGTTAAAAACTTGTCTAAGATTCCCACAGGTTTAGGACTCAAACCAAGGTCCTCTGACTCTCAATCTTGTATTCCTTTATACGCCCTGTTGAGAATACTCCTTGGAGATAGAGGCAGGCAACATCAGCCTGCTTTTCCAGATGGGAACATCAATGACTGAGAGGTGATTTGCTTGGAAACCACAGGACTAATGGATCAGCGGCATGGGGGCTGGGGGTGGGGCGGGGAGGACACTGGATGGAAATCAGGGGCTGTCCCTCTGCTCCCCCAGTGGACTGTCACCAGGCCGCAACTCCTCGCCCGCGCTCCGTGCCTGCCCCCAGCCTGGGCACGGACCAGGCGACCACGGGTGTCTGCAGCCCCGCGGGCCGGGGAGCCTCCACGCAGCAGGCGGCCGCGTCCCCGTGGAGTCCGCCCGCCCTGTGCCGAGCCGCGCATCCGCGCCGAGCCCCAGCACCGGAGACGCTAAATCAGTTCCGCACCTCTCCCGCCGGGCCGCCCCCACCCCCGGCCCCCGAATGCTCTCCAAGGAGCCTTGAAGAACGATGAGGTCGCCCCGGGAATCCCCTCCCCCGGCCAGGCTGCTGCCTTCATTATGCACATCCTGAGCCGGGGGGCCCTGGGGACTCCCGATGAGGAGATGATGGTCTCAGGTTCTTCCTCTGGAGCATTCTGCAGAGTGGTAAATAGACGCTAACGAGCCTCCGGCTCCTCCGTGTCTCCACAGGTTTTGTCAGTCGCCTGGTTCCATTCTTCCAGGAAAAGTGGCTCTGGCCTTCCTTTTAGGCCAGGAACAAAAGGAAACCAGGCAGAGAGCTTATGGAAAACCAGTCAGAAAAAGAGAGAAGAAAAAAGAAAAAAGACCCCCAAATCACACCAAAATATTTCCATTAGTTATTTCTGAGTGATTTTTTTTCTCTTTTTAGTGAGTAGGTATTAGTTCTCCAAAGAGAGGAAGTCCACAACAATATCCTTATGTTTATCCAGGCGCTCATGAAGGCGTCAATTGCCTGAGCTTCCTGCTATTATCTTTGCCTCTGCCTGGAGAATCTAAGCCGTGGGCAGCCAGGGGCCGCCAGAGAAGCCCAGTACTGGTGGACAGGCGGGCTGTCTTAGCTGCCCAGGCACCCAAAGGCCATGGGCACAAATAAATAGGTAGATGGCTGAAACGCAGATGGAATTGTAGTTATAGAACTTGTCTCTCAACTCCTCTCTCAGGAACTTGCAAAAATAATTCCAAAGCCCTGCGCTAAGCAAAGGTCTAAAAGCTCTCTGGGAAAAAACATAATGGCACAGACAAACAAAAGCATAGAGTTTAATAACGAGTCACGATTTGTCAAATAGGGTGTGTGCAGGTTGACATGAAAAGATATTCAGAAAATACTGATTTTTATTTAAAGTTATATCCACATGTACATTCTAAAGGGACGGCAGAGAGCAGAGTTCTCACCCAACCAACAGGTCTAAATGTTCTATGGGTACAACTCATACCTCTCCACATTATGCCACAGCAGTCTTTGACAAAGGGAAATCTCCGAGAAACATCTAAGCACTTGCTTTGACAAGAAAAAGGCAAACCCGTAATTAATATGTTGGGAAAAGAAAGATATTTCAAAATGAAAACTGAGATCTAGGGGATTTGCTGGCAGTCCAGTGGTTAGGACTCAGCATTTTTAGTGCCAAGGGTTCAGGTTCTATCCCTGGTCAGGGAACTAAGATGCCGTAAGCCACACAGCGTGGCCAAAATAGAAACAACAACAAACACACATAAAAACCGGGATTTATAGCCAAGACCTAGAAATTGACAGAACAACCGACTACTACCATGGCAATACAGATAACGGTATCAAGACCTTGCTGGGTGTGGAACACAGTACCTTCCTCACCCAGACCTCAGCATTTCACATCAGCCACCCTCACATCTCCTCTCTCATCTATCCTCGTGACAACCATGGGAGGAGGGCAAGGCAGGGCAGGTGTTTTTATCCCGAGTAAATAGATAAGAAAAATGAATGGATGGAAAGGAAAAGACTATGAGCTTGGGGAAAGATTATGCAATTTCCTTTTTTCAGCTTTAGATTGGGGCAAATAAGTGGAAAGTTGCCAAGACGCAACCACCAAAAATACCTGGTGGACCCTTTTTCCCCATCTTCTCCTTTCTTTTCCTTCTCTCATATTCATTCCCCTCCTTACTCATGACATTCCAGCTACTCTGGAATAATTTGTTTCTGATACACATCATGGTTACTCTTATCTCAAGGCCTTTGCATCCACTGTTCCCTATGCCTGGAATACATTTGATGAGGAACTCTTTTCAGCCCTTCGGGTCTCTGTTCAAATATTAGTTCCCTAGAGACA
This sequence comes from Dama dama, assembly GCF_033118175.1. Classification (NCBI taxonomy): domain Eukaryota; kingdom Metazoa; phylum Chordata; class Mammalia; order Artiodactyla; family Cervidae; genus Dama; species Dama dama. The sequence goes on from NC_083705.1 coordinate 18,025,288, forward strand.
CCCTCCTGGACACACTTGCTAATAAGGAGCCAGACATCTCCTGCCCTAATTTTCTTCCATCCCATCACTACATTTTGTTTCTGCAGGAAAGATCTTTGGGTCTAGAAAGGATCCATTAGGCTTCCTGAAAATGTAACGTGACCTCTATTTCCCCAGATATTATATCTGCACCTAGGTATTCTCTTAGAGGATTTCTGTTCTGGAAACACTCACCATTGTATGTCCTGGAAAATGATACTGATCTCTCTGCCATGAGTCCTGACAGTGCCAACTTCCTTTTGTATCACTGGGTAAGTATATTTTGTTTGATTAAGAATTATCAAAGCCTGGTCTTTCCAGTAATACAATCCCACTATTAACATGTGATCATAGTCATTGTGCAACTTATCATTGTGCTGAGACTGTTAGTTTTCCTCAACATCTGTCCACTTGTTCCTTCATTTAAAAAAAATCTTTTTAGCTGAGTACTTGTTGTTCAGTATATAAAAATTACACTTCCCAGACTCCCTTGCTTCTGGGTGTGGTCATATGACTAAGTACTCACCAATGGGATGTGAGTTAGTGATGTGTACACCCTCCAGGTCACATCCTTAAAAGGAAGGGAAGTGTCCTCACTTTCTCTTTCCCTTCTCACTTACCTGAATCTTACCTACAGGAATTGGTGAGTCATCTCCAACCTTGTGGATGACCATATCAAGTGATAGCAAATCAGCAAGACAGAAGGTACCAATTAGCAGCCACAGAGCTGCTAATTGTCCTAGCCTGCTCACTGCCAGAGTGTTACATGAGGAGGAATTAAATTCTCTCTTGCTTAAATTATTGTTATTTGGGTCTTTCTGTTATAGTGGCCAACCCGTACTCTGGCTAACAGACTCTGAAACCATCATATTTATTGTATATTGTTCTGTACTGCTCCTGGAAAGTAAATTCTAAGAGGACAGAAATATTTATCCTTGATCATCACTTAGAACTTGGAACGGTGACTGGTGAATAGTGACACTTTAGACAATAAGCGGTATTTACTCCATGAACAAATAAGTGAAAGTAGAAATGAATCATTCACTATCATTGGCTGACTGAGATTCTTTCTGCCCAGGCGTTCACTTTTCTTCTTCCTTTCTAGCCCTTTTAGCTTGTCTGTCTCTGTAATAAAAGACGTCACAGTCCTAGGGGACTGTGCCCCCATCTCTTCCACCTACTCATCTGACCTTAATGTGGAGGAGGAAGCTTTCTGACTCAGGAATCTGAATGTTTCCTCAGTTCTTTGAAGCCCCAAGTAAGTTTGGAAAGACATTTTGACTTCCAAGATCATACTTCAAAGAAAGTCACGTGGGCTATCAGAGACCATCTGGTCCCTCCCCAGGTTACCACATCATGCTCTTCCTTTTCATGATGAAATATCAAAACATGGGTTCTTGGGGTGATTTGAGGCTGTGAGTCTGAAAACACATCAGGCTAGAGCAATGCTATCCAATGAAAACACAATGCAGGCCACAAACACAAGCCGCATGTGTAACTTCAAGTGTTGTAGTGGCCACGTTACATTTAAAACAGTAAAAATAAACCAGTGAAAATAATTCAATACATTTAACATGCTCAAAGTATTTCAGTGTGTACAAAATTATTCAAAATCAATATAAAAATTAACTGATATTTTATGTTTTTATGCTAAATCTTTGTCTTTTACAGCACACCTCAGTTCAGACTAACCACATCTCAAGTCCTTAATAGCCACATGTGACCATCACACTGGAGGGCAGAGGTCTAGAGGAAAACATACTGAGTTAGACAGGGTTCCGTTTCTGTCGCAGGCTGATCCCCAAGGTGATCTGACCTTCAGTGTCCTCATCTGTAAAGTGGGGCTCATTATACCTTCACATTCGTACATTGCACAATGTTTGGGGGAGGAATTATAGAGCTAATATAAGTGAAAATGTTGAATGAGTGTGGCACCATGTGTGTTTTCTGAAAAGTAAAAACAGGTTCCAGCACACTCTCGCTCTGCTACTGCTGTCTCCCAATGTCAATTATCCAGTAATACAAGGCAGGAAGAAGAAGAAGGACTCATCTCCCTAGCCAATGGATGAGTCCTGGGTGACCCCATCCACTGCCACTGTCCATCAGAGATCCCAGAGGAGTTTGGGGCAGGGAGTGGGCACTGTGTTGGTCGGGATGCTCCAGAGAAACAGAACCGATCGGCGATAATGATATAGATGTTATCTCAAGAGAGAGATTTATTACCCATTGAGGACCTGAACAGAACAGAAAGGCAGAGGCAGGGGGGTGCGGCAAATCTGCCGTCTGCTAATGCCAACATCTATCTATCTTCTCCCGTCCTCAGACACAGGTGCTCCCGGCCCTCAGACCTGTGGACTCAGACAGGGGATTTACACCATCCGCCCAGACATCTGCTCCGCCATCCTGGTTCAGACCCACCGCACCACAGCCGTTCTCAGTTCTGCCCTTACACACACAAGAGAGATGCTGGTCCCTGAGTGGAGTGATTTAGGACGCTCTAGAAAATACTCTGTTTCCAAATGTCTTCCTGCTGTGCCTGAAACCCACCATAATGGGTCCTGCTGAATGGGATTCAACTATTGTCCTCTGCCCACCCCACCTCCATCCTTAAACTGTACCTACTGCTGAGGTTAAGGACACTTGAGAACACAGTGGTTCCTAAACTCGTGGGATCAGCAAGTCTCGGTGTGGAGCCTGGGAGGCAGCACGCCTCACCTGCTCCCAGAAGAGATTTGTGGAGCAATGCGGCCCTTAAATCAGAGCACGGTCTTTTTTGTCTAGCGCTCTCCTCCTGTGGTGGCTGGAAACACAGTCTACTCACAGGTCTGCCATCAGCGCCACTCCTTCTGCAGACCAGCTCTGAGCTCCTGGAGCTCTGAGCAGCATTGGCTCCGAGTGTTTATGCATGTGGGTGCACACATACATCCTCTGTCTCCCTCTTTCCCTCTCTCTCTCTCTCTCTCTCTCTCTCACACACACACACACACACACACACACTCACAGCTGCTAAATGCAGCATCCCCACAGTGTCTGATCTGAACCCAGACCGCCAGCCAGCTTGCCTCTTGGGCTCCAAACCTTTCAGAAATGCTGGGAAGGTCACAGGCCTCCTCCTCCACTTCCACCTCCCACAGACAAAAACACAGCTCAAGGGCAGGCAGCAAATTCCTGCCTGAGGATGCAGATCTCTGGGCTGATTAAATAAGCACAGCTTAATTAAATTAAAGTACGATCAGAACCTGCCTAAACTCTGCTGGCAGCCCAGCGGAGTCCCTCATGAATTTTTCATTTTCATAAATGAATGATTGTTTACCTGCTTTGGGGCTTTCCCTGATGGATGAGGGGCCTCTGGGTAGAAGTGGCTCCCTCTGGTCAGAAGAAAGCAGAAATGGGGCATTTTTATTTAGGGAGCCGAGAGGCTTTGGAACCTCTGTGCTTTTTGCCAGGGAGTAAGCATCACGCCTTGTTACTGGGCACAGAACGAGTGTGTCTGAGGCTGCTCTCCTAAAACTGGAGGGTTGTTGAATGTAGGACCAAATGTTTGGGGGAAAAAGAGAGACAGAGAGAAATAGAGAGGGTGAAAGAGAGTCAGAGGTTGAGCACAGGTAAAGCTGCCAACTTGCTCACAGGCGAGGCTGTTATGAATATGACAGACTTTGGCATTGGTTGCTGCCAGAAATCAGCAAGAGGAAAATAAAAAGCATTTGTTCCAGAAAATGTTCTCAGAACAGGAGCTAGAAGAGATAAAGAAAAGCAACTGTGTTCTACCTTAAACTTACACAGTGTGTGTGTGTGTGTGTGTGTGTGTGTGTGTGTGTGTGTGAGTCGCTCAGTAGTGTGAGTTTTTAGAACCCCCTGGACTGTAAACCCTGCCAGGTTCTCCTGTCTATGGGATTCTCCAGGTGAGAATACTGGAGTGGGTTACCATGCCCTCTTCCAGAGGATCTTCCCCATCCAGGGATTGAACCTGGGTCTCCTGCACTGCAGGCAGATTCTTTACCGTCTGAGCCCCCCGGGAAGCCCTAAGCTTACACAGTGCTGTATGTTAGTTATGTCTCAATAAACCTGGAAAGAATAAAAGAAAGCAACTGTGCAAACCTTACGGAACAGATAGAATTCCTCTGTTCAGCAGGGCAAAACCCAGATTTGCTCACAAGGCTTGCCGTGGGGGACGGTGAGGAAGAGTGTCTCAGCACGGCTCTGGGACAGCAGGCCCAGGGTGGGCCCCAGGAGCCTAGCTGACTGAATCATCTGTGTTGGAGAGGAGTGGGAGGCCGGCACAGACACCACCACCCTGGGGAAGTCCAAATGGAGGGTCCAACGCCTGCACCCCTCCTGCACCCCATCTGAAACTTAGAGCAGGAGAGGCAGTGTGCACGACAGGTCTCCAACCAGCCAACTTGGGGGTTCCTGGGGATTCAACTCCTCAGTCCTACGGATCTCCTCCAGCAGGCTGGGAAGGAAAGGACAAAGAGGAGAAATGCACATTTTGCAAGTTCCAGTGGAAAGCCTTTGGGGAAGGAAGTTGAAACTAATGGGCAAGCTGTGGCTTTCATTCATCCATGCCGCTGTCACTTCCATTAGCCCGGAAATGTGAGAGGGGGGCTGTGCAATCTATCGCTGTCCTTCTCGTGTTAGCGACGCTGCTGAAAGTGTTATTTTCTGGCTTCAAACTTACCCTCGTCACAGGACTTCAGCTCAATTTGCTCACAGAATTTATCAATTCTTTATAATTTCTTTACAATTTATCAATTCTTACATCACCTTGTAGACTCTTTAAATTCCACAACTGGCTTCCCTCCCTACTCTCTCTCTCTCCCATCTCTCCTTACTACCAACTCAGACTCAGCAACGACTGAGTAGACTTTGCTATTCCTATAACCCTACTTACCTGTTTCCACTTTCAAGCCCTGATCTGAGATTTACTCCAGCCAGGAATATCTCTCCGTTAGTTTTCTGACCAGTAGTAGAGGTGTCTTCTTGTCATTTTGATCAAGTGCTCCCTACCCAGTGAAGCCTTCCAGACTACTTTTCCAGTTCCATTGACTCTAGCCTCTTCAGTGACCCCAGAGCAACTGAGGATCAAATGAAAAAGTGTGCTACACACTATGGGGCATTTCACTAGACCAGGGTACACGGCCATGTGTCATGGCTGGCTCTAAACTTTGAGCACATTAAAGAGCTGCTTAAAGACCAAAGGACCAAGGACTGCTAGCTCAAAATGACAGATTCAGTGCTCAGATTTGTTTACCTCCTCTCTCTACAAAGAATCCAAGAGACATCTATCATGACTTAAGATCTTAAAATCTTTCTATAACATGCAAAGCAGGTAGAGGAGTGTTAGTTAGGAGCCAAGGAAAAGAGGCTACAGAGAAGATAAAGACAATGGAGGGCAGGAGGGAGAAACAGGAGTAGAAACAGGGTCGTAGTTGAAAGCCTGTATATAGAATAACATCCCTGACATTTCCCACTAACATTCCTCCTTGCAAAACATCTGGCATCCAGGTATGTACATCCAAGCCTGAGAGGAAAAAAAAAGAGCCTGAAATTAAAGCTGAAATTGTGTCTCTCCAAGAAATGTGAATGAACCTTCTGGAAATAAAGTGGACATCCAGTGTGCGGTATGGTGTGCCACAGTAAACCCTCTCATTCTGTCATGCAAAAACCCTGCAAGGGAACAAGTGGCTGCCTTCTCATTCACTAAAGCCAAGCCCATCACAGTCAACAAGCTCGCCCATCAACACAGGGCTCCTGGGCCTCCCTGCTGTGGTCTCATCCTTACACAGCCAAGATCACCAGACCATTGAGAAAAACCTAACATATGAAAAAGAAACACTAAGATTTTTAAAAAATCATATGACCTTGGAGGAAAAATAAAGAAGAAAATTAAACTGGGAAAAACCTCTAATTAATGTTTCTAGAGACAGATGAAAAAATGTCATATCCATAAAATATAAATGTAGAAAAGAGACCATCGGAGAAAAAAAAGTCTTCAAAAAGAAAAATATGAGTGCTAAAATTTTGTTAAAGTTAATGAATTGAAAGATTAAATTCTTGAAAATATCTCAGAATACAGAATATTAAGACAAAAGAGGCAGAAAGGGGGAAGAGAAAAGAGAAGACGTACACAGGAGCAATTCAACTAATAGGCTTCCCAGAAAGAGAAAAAAGAGGAAATGAAAGGATGGAGATTATTAGTGAGAGAAGAGAATTTTCCAAAGCTGAAGGATACAAGTATTAGGTTGAAAAGTCTCACAAAGTTCAGAACCGTCTGTTTTTAAGAGTCCTCTGTTAAATCACATCATTATGACACTATGGAACAAAAAGGACAACAGTAAAATTGTAAATGCGTCCTGAGAAAAGAAAAGAGGTCCTTGGTTCAACAACAACAACAAAAATGATCAACATGGTAACTTACATGGAATAGAAATGCATTGGAAGGATGTCAAGTTAACTACCTATTAAAGGAATGACTGAAGAAAGAGGCTCAGAAAAACAGGCAGAAATAATGGGAGGCCAAAAAACAAAAACAGTCAATGTCATGCCACAAACGTAGTCTGATTTCAGTAGACCTGCCACTATCACTGGGCCCCACACGCCACTTCCAAGATCACATCCGCAACCACTACCACTGAATCCTGAGCACTTCCCCAACCAGCAAAATAAACTTTACACCATTCACTCCAGACTCAAAGTTCCAGATGGGGGCATCTGATTGGCTGTTTAGGCACATGACAATTTCCCAGTTTTTAGATGTGAGAGAGAAAAACTATCTGGCCTTCTGCATGGAAACTGGAAACCTGCCTCCCACCAAGACTCATGCAAAGGCAGATTCTTCAAGCTTCAGAGGATGTTCAGATGCCAAAATTATAAATGTCAGCTGAATGAGCCCTGACTCTTCACCATCTTTATATACACCTCTCTCCATAGTTACAGTTCTAAAACAAACATTAAAATGTTTATAACTACCATATGCAACTATCTTCACACTTATCCTCTTAATAAAATGAAAGTGTCATGAGTTGGTACATCCAGCAACAGCGTAAGACATTCTAGGTGATGCCCATTTTTCCTCTAGCTCTAACAAAATCTCCTATTAATTTGCACAACTTTTGGGCTAAATATCCTATGCACAACAGTGAAATAAAGACAGAAGTGAAAAAAATAATTTAAATATATATATAATAAAAATGAAGTGAAAATTACAGTCTTCATTTCTGCACAAGGCCATGTGCTTAATTCTTCTCAGCTAGTAATGATAGTACACATATTATAGGTAATAAACATAAATCTAAATGTAAGAATCTATTCCAGTGAGGACAAAGCACCACCCTCCATATGATAGAAAGAATCTAACACAATCAATCTTCCCCATGGCACCCGGCTGACCCTCTCTGAGCACCATAGTGGAGTCCCAGATTGTAAAGCTGGAGTACACACGGAGAAGTGGCCCTCAGCAGATCAGCCTCTGTCAGTGGAAGTGTTCACCTGATCATTAAGAACCCCTATTCCAGCAAGGAGTCTCTAGTGAGCAGCCTCATGGAACACAACTTTTCTCACACTGTCTTAATTTGGAAAAGTCAATGTTCATAACTCTTCTCCAGCCCTCCCACTCTCCTGTCCTCTAGTGTTACTCCTTTCAGATCCAAACCACCATGTGCAATGCATGAAGCAGTATATGCTCTTTCCTCAGGTCACTCTCTTTCCATGCAGATGGGCAGTAAGATGCACCGTTCAAACCTCTGCCCACTAGGAGGTTTTCTCTTCCCCAGTGTCCATCGTGGTGAGCCCAGGTGAGGCTGCTGCTCCAGCTGTTTCCATTTGATGCCAGGGCATTGAGCTCTCTTTGACTGGTGTTCAGTTTTCAAAACCTGCCTAGCATCTTTCACTCCCACAGCCACAGTCACCCCCACGTATGGCTTCTGCCATTTTCAGTTGCAGGCCCCATTCCTGAGCATTAGAGGCAAGAGTCCCCTTTGTGGATACAAATATATGTGTAGAGACTCAGGAAAAGACCCTAGAGTTCCTCTGGTCCAGCCTTGCCCTGACCATCCTTTCCTTCAGACCTACTCACAGCCGTCAGTTAAGGGTCATCCACATAGTGAACACTCACGAGGGTGCTGACTGACTAAACTAAAAAGGTAGAGATTTAAGACCCCAGATGTTTGAGGTCTCAGGGGCCCCAGGCGTTTATTATATTGTTTTAAAGTAAATTCATCACAGCAGATTGGATTTCCAGGAAGCAGATTCTGAGATTGGTATTGGTGGGCAGAAGATTTACTTTGGAAAATTCTTGGAATAACACTTTTGTAAGGGAAAAGAGGATGCAGGATTGGGCCCAAGGAGCCCCCAGACTGGATACCACATGGGAGAAGGTTTCAGTAGCCCCACTGGGAAGCTCAGAAAATAAAATGGCCTTTCAGAGGGGTCATCAATTGGGGCAGAGGGTGCCTGGCCTTCAAACACTAAATTTTCGTTGGATATACTTTATCTATATTTAGATTTTAAAAATTTACACTTTAAAAGTAGATTCGCATACCCAAGTTGTTCCAAACATACCTTTCATTTTCCAATAACTAAACTGAATACCAGGTTTTAAATTTACATTGAGTGTTCAATAATTTTTTTTAAATAGATGGATAAAGTAAGAGTATATAAAATTAAAAATGCAGTTCCTCGATTGAACCAGCCCCATTTCAAGTACTCAACAGCCACATGTGGTGAGTGGCTGCCAGAGTGGACAGTGCAGACCTATACTATAAAAATCATATGTGTAGTCTCCTTGTGCAAAATAGAATATAGCTTTAGTCCCCAAGTGCCTCAATCCCCCTCACCTTCACCTTGGGGCCAGTAATGTAGAACACATACATACATGGGTCCTTACCAACTCATTATCAGTCAGCTTAACGAAAATAAATGTATACAGGTGACCCCTTCTGCCATGAAGCTTTTAGAGAGTCTGTGTTTCAGAAGTGGTTGGAGAGAAGAAACTGAAGAGCAAGGCCAGCCCACAGGAGCCGGCCAAGGAAAGTTCCCAGCAGGATACCAGGCAAGACTAGCTTGTCTATAGGGTTTTGCCCTGACTAAGGATCTCAACCCCTAATTCCAAAAGGTCAGAATGTCCCACTTTCCTTTGTGGTGATCACGATTCTACCAATGAGAGATTCCTGTGCTCCTATTTTAACAATCTACACACTCTTACAGATACAAGATTATTGGTCATTCTTGTCTTACAAATGGTTTGATCAGATGGCTTTCCTCTTAAGACCTAAGTGGGATCAACAGTGAATTCAAGGATCATTCAGTAAATTGGTAACCTGAGGGCCTAAAGCACCTCTAGCAGGTGAGGACCTCTGGGTGTGGTGCCTCTTTGAGACTCTCAGAGCAACCTGGAAGCCCTGGGGAGCCTGGGACGGAACAGGAGGATGTGGAAGGAATGTAGACACACAGGGAAAGCTGTCAGGGAGGGGCCAGGGACCGCAGTCTTGGGGTAGAAAAGGAGCGATGCAACCCTCTACCCTTCTTCTACTCTTACTCTACCCTTCACCCCCTCGCTAGTTCTCTTTTTACACTTTTATTCTTTCCTCTTCTACCTCCTCTTCTTTCCCTGTCCTCTTCCTCCTCCATCTCCTTCATCCTTCCTCCCTTTCTCAGTTCCTCTTTTTGTCTTCCCTGTCTCTGCTCTCCTTGCTCAGCCTCACTAAGAGTCTCTGCTCCCAGAAACCAGGAATCAGGCTCGTATTTGCAGCAATACAGGTCTCCGCTGATACCTAGTTAAATTTCCTTTTTTGGACAATTCTGGGAACTGATCACTGCATATAATATTATTTTTTTAAGAAAATGAGTTCCTAATTCCAAGCAACTCTTTGCTTAGATGGTTACTCCCTGTATATAGACTCATATTCAGTGCCTTGCCCATGGTAAAGCTCAATAAACATTGGTTTATTAGAATAAACAAAGATGTTGATGTTCTTGGGTGTAAATATATTCTTTCACCAAGAAACAAACCAAACACATTCTGGTGTGGCAGTGGCCAGGTTTAGACCAGATTGGGATTCAAACATTCATCCATCAACTCAGAAGCCACCTTTTGTTATAACAACAAAATAGTGCAGTAGCTGGAGGCCATATGTTACATAGATGCGAGGAAATATTTTCATCAGTAAATGTCAGCTTCTTACATCTACTTGTCAAAATGATGAGTTCTAAAACTTAATCTAAATTCAATTTCATATTTATAAATGAAAGATTATTTTTCTGTTTCTAACACATGAAAATAAGCAAATGTCACCTTCAAATCTGACTGAATTCCCTGATTAAATTTTCAAATTAGTTAAGTAATGTCTTCACATAATTTGCATTAAATGCCAGTTTAGTGTTTTTTTCTCTTTTGTCTGAATATACGTACATAAAATGAAGACTATTCTTTTTGGTGGGGAAAGTGCTTTGGTTTGTTTTTACTGTTATCGTTGATTACATAAACAAAAACATTATAATGATCTTATAAAAAAGGAAAAATTGCTCATAATCTCACCACCTCTGAAAATCAAAATGTTTTTACTTCTTTAACTTTATTGCTGGGACTTCCATCTGGATATAGGCAAGACTGTCAAACATATTGATGTCATTAACAAATTAATTATGCAAACAAGTGCTCCTCAAATACTAACATGTGTATTGCCATCCTTACAGCTTGATAGCTGAGAAAATAAGTAATACAGTTGGTGTGAAGCCCGCGTACAATTCTCCACGAGTTCAGACTTGACCCTGCCTCCCATGCACTCAAGCTCACTGGAGTCAAAAAGCAAGCTCTTCTAGCTGCTTACAAACTGCTGCTTCCATGTGGCAGTCAGATGCCTGAACCAAGGAGAGTCACTCTAGCACTGGAGCAGGGGCCTTCTGCCATCAGCTGTGCAATTATCTTTGGAAATTTAAGTATGGCTCAGAAAGCTGTCATGCACTGAGAACTACTAAAGTAGAATCAGCCAATCAAAGTGATTGAACCTCGGGCATCGGGCTGACTGGCCTCACTTTCCCTTCTCAGGGTGGACTCCAGAGCCTGGCTACCCTCATTCACCGTGCTCTCACTTGCGCCAATTAGCAAAAACAGGTTCTCTCCACAGGAGTGATGCTAGCAAAGGGTGAAAGGAAGAGAGACACAGTGCCCAACACAATCCTACAAATAGGCGTTAGGAGCTTAACAAATATTCCACTTGCTGGTTTATGTATCTAAAAGTACATGATTGATAAGCTCAATGAAAGGTGAAAAGGTTAGTCACTCAGTTATGTCTGACTCTTTGCAACCCCATGGACTGTAGCCCGCCAGGCTACTCTGTCCATGGAGCTCCCAGTTAAGAATAGTGGCGTAGGTTGTCATTCTCTTCTCCAGGGGATCTTCCCAACCCAGAGACTGAACTCAGGTCTCCTGTATTGCAGGCAGATTCTTTACTGTTTGAGCCACCAAGGAAGTCCCCCATAAGCTAAATAAATTGTTCCAAGGTAAAGACATCCTAGTAGCCACAATTCAGATTAAGAAATAGAAATTTATCTGGGGAAGCTTCCCCAGAGTCCCTGTAGTCACCTACTTTCTTCCACAAAGGTAAATACTATCCTAATTTGTAACACTACAGATTATTCAGTTTTACAGCCATGGTATCTCACACAGGAAAGACAATAAATGTTCACTCTAACACCATAATTTAGATGTCTGTTTTGAACTTTATATAAATGCAATTGTACAGTATATATGTTCATGAAATTCATCCATGTTGAAGCATATCATTGTAACTGAATTCTTCATTTACCCCTGCACTCAATTACATGCATGTATCATGATACATACATGTACCTTTCCTACTGTTGAAAGATATCCGAGTGGTTCCAGCTTTGGACTATTACAAATAGTGCAGCAGTGAACATTATCATCCATCTTTCAGTGTTCATATGTACGCATTACTGTTGGGTGTAAATCTAGGAGTGAATTGCTAGGTCCTAGAGTATATCTGGGCTTCCCAGGTGGTGTTAGTGGTAAAGAACCCACCTGCCAGTGCAGAAGGTGTGGGTTCGATCCCTGGGTCAGGAAGATCCTATGGAGGAGGGTATGGCAACCCACTCCAGTATTCTTGCCTGGAGAATCCCATGGACAGAGGAGTTTGGTGGACTACAGTCTATAGGGTCACAAAGAGTCGGACACAACTAAAGCGACTTAGCGCACACACACACACAGAGTATATGTAAATTTAACTTTTTAAGAAGGTGTCAAACTTTTCCTGAGTGTTTGCATCAATTTGCACACCCACCAAGAGGTTATGAGAGTCCTACTGGTTCCACATCTTTGACAACACTTGTATTTTCAGTCTTTTTTTTAGCGTAAGTCATTCTGCAAGTGCAAAGGTTTTCCATTTAAATATCCCTGACCAGTAAAATGAGCAGTTTTTCATATGTTTAGCAGACATTAAATATCCTCATTTGCAAAGTTCTTTTTCAGGTCTTTTGCCTTTTTAAAAAAAAATGTATTTATTAATTTGTTTTTGGCTGCACTGGGTCCTATTTGCAGTACGCAGACCACGAGCAGCCTTCTCCCCAGCTGGGGTGTGGGCTCCCGAGTGTGTGGGCTCAGCAGTTGCAGTGCGTGGGCTTAGTTTGCTTTGGCTTAGTTTCCTGTCAGAGATCAAACCTGTGTCCCCTGCGTTGAAAGGCAGATTCCCAACCACTGGGCCACCAGAGAAGTCCCTGCCCACTTTTAAAATTAGACTGTCCTTTTCTTATTGATGAAAAAAGACCTTCTCCTATTCTGCAAATGATCCCTTTGTTACATGTTCTGCAAACATCTCTCAGTGACTTGACTTTCCAACTCTTACTGGTGTCTTTCGATGAATAGAAGATCTTAATGTTGATGTAGTCCAACTTGTACATCTTTATTTTCTGAGTAGTGTTTTTGTATTTTGTTAATCTTTGTCCTCCCAAGGTCATGGGGACACTCCCATATGGAATTTTCCAGAATATCATTGCTTTACTTTTCACAGCCAATCTACAATCTGCCAGAAGTTTGTTTACTTTATGTAGTAGAGGTTAAGGTTCGTTTTTTCCAAATGAATATATAATTGGCCCCACACCATTTATTCAAAATATCATCTTTTCTCTATTGTTCTAGAATTCCACCTTTGTCATAAATTATGTGTTCATATACATGTAGGTCTATTTCTGAACTCTATTTTACCTATTTTTTTAAGGGGGAGAAGGAATGGTTATCTTTGCATTAATACACTGCTTTCTAAATTATTGCAACTTTAAAATAAGACTTGATATTCATTAAAGTAAGTCCTCCAGCTTACTCCTTCTTCAAAATTGTGTTCGTTATTCTTGGCCCTTTGCAATTCCATACAAATTTTATATAGTCAACTTGTCAATTTCCACCAAAACAGCTGCTAGGCTGTTGAATGGGCCTACATTGAATTTATAGGTCAATTTTCAAAGAACTAATATCTTTATTAAGTTACTTAGCCCATAAACATAATCCATCCCTCCATTTATTTAGGTTTTAATTGTCTCTCAACAATGTTTTGTAGTTTTCATTGTGGAGGTCTTATGCACATCTTTTTATTAAAGTACTAAATATTGGAAATATTTTGATGTCATTATAAATGATAATTTTAAAATTATTTTCTAATTTTTTGTTCCTGAAATAGAGAAATATGTTTTATTCTTACATCCTGACCTTTAGCCAGTGATCTTACTAAATTCACTTATTAATGTGAATTGTTTATCTGTAGATTCTTTTGTGTTTTCTATATTCAGGATTACATCATCTATAAATAACGATACTTCCAATTCAGTTACCCTTTCAAAAAATTGCATCACCTATTGCACTGCCTAGAACTTCCAACACAATGTTGAATAGAGGTTGTAATAGCAAGCACTTTTGTCCCACTTCCAATTCCTGAAGGAAAACATTCAATATTTCACCATTAAGTGTGATGCTTGCTATACATTTTTGTACATACTTTTGTTCAGTTAAAAATATTCTTCTGTAATGGGTGAGAAACTTCGGTATTGTATTACAAGTTAATCACTAAAGGGATGTAGCCTATAAGCATAAACTATAAATTATACATTTGCTATGCTTATAGGCTACAATGAGACTGTAGCCTGCCAGGCTCCTCTGTCCATGGAATTCTCCTGGCAAGAATACTGGAGTGGGTTGCCATTCCCTTCTCCAGGGGATCTTCCTAACCCAGGGATCGAACCTGGGTCTCCCGCATTGCAGGTGGATTCTTTACCATTTGAGCCACCAGGGAAGACCAAATTATACATAATGCCTCATTTCCGGGAACCCCGCCTTCCAGGTAAGGAGCTTAAGCTAAGGTTCTTTTCTTTAGCTCACAGGAAATATCCTGACCAGGCCACTTGTGAATGACTGCAGGAAGGAAGAAATTAACACAAACCCTCTGGAGGCTGATAGGAACCAGGAAATGTTTGACTCTACTCTCTCCCCTTTTAGTACAAAAGAAACCTGAATTCTAACTCAGGAATGGTGGTTCTTTGGGACATGAGTCTACCATCTTCTTAGTCTTTCAGTTTTCTAATAAAGTCACTATTCCTTGCACCAAAAACTTGTCTCTAGATTTATTGGCCTGTTGTGCAGTAAGAAGTACAAGCTTGGACTCGGTAACATTTCCATTCTTAATTTTCTAAGAAGTTGCTATAATTGAACAGCTGTTCAATTATATTAAATAAAAGATTGTTTTGCCTATTAAGATAACTGTACAATTTTCTCCCTTATTTTGTTAATGACATGAGTTACATCGATTGACTTTTGAATGCAAAAATCAGTATCACATTAATAGAATAAAGCACAGTCATGATATATTATCCTTTTTATATATCAGTGAATTTAACTTGCTAATACATTGTTTAGGATTTTTGCATTTCTGTTCATGAAAGAGATTGCTTTGTAATTTTTATCTTTTGTGAAGAACTGTCAGGCTTTGGTATCTTAAAATGAGTTGGAAAGCTTTTCTTCTTACTATTCTCTAGAAGAGTTAGTCTAAGAGCAGTATTAATTTTATTCTTTTACAGTAATTTTGAACTCTGCTGAAGCCATGTTGACCTGAAGTTTATTGTGTGGGAAGTTTTTCTTTATGGATTCAATTTCTTCTAAACCTATAGGACTGTTCAAACATTTTATTTATTCTCTGTCATTTTTGCTAAGTTATTTCTAAAAATGTATCAATTTCAACTAAGTTGCCTAACTTATTGGAATAAAGTAATTTATCATATCATTTTATTATCATTTGAATGTCTGTAATATTTGTAGTTTTGTCCTCTTTTTCATTCCTGAAATTACTACATTCTGCCTTCTCTTTTTGTGATTGCTCTTGCCAAAAGTTTAGCAATTTTATCAATCTTTTTACAGAACTAACTTTTGACTTTTCTTTTTGTATGGAAACACAAAAGACCCCAAATACCTAAGATAATCTTGAGAAAGAAAAACAAAAGTGGAGGATTCATGTGCCCTGATTTAAAACTATACTACAAAGCTGTATTAAAGCAGTATGGTACTGGCACAAAAATATTACATAGACAAATGAAACTGAATTGAGAGCCCGGAAATAAAATCATGCTTATATGGTCAGTTAACATATAAGAAAAGAGGCAATAATATACAATGGTGAAAAGACAGCCTCTTCTATAAATGGTATTGGGAAAACTCAACGGCTACATGCAAAAGCAGATGCAAAGAACTGACTCATTGGAAAAGATGCTTATGCTAGGAAAGATTGAAGGCAGGAGAAGAAGGGGACAACAGAGGATGAGATGGTTGGATGGCAACACTGACTCGATGGACTTGAGTTTGAGCAAGCTCCAGGAGTTGGTGATGGACAGGGAGGCCTGGTGTGCTGCAGCCCATGGGGTCACAAAGAGTCAGACACGACTGAGCGACTGAACTGAAGTGTGACTGACGCAAAAAAATCAAAACTGGACTATTTTGTCACCATATACAAAAAAAATAAAAAATAAAATGGATTAAAGACTTAAAAGTAAAAACACCTAGAAGAAAACATAGGCAATATATTCTTTGACACTGGTTTTAGCAATTTTTTTTAAATATGTTTCCTCAGGCAAGGGAAAGGAGCAAAAATAGCTAAATAGAACTACATAAAACTAAAAAGGTTTTTCAAATCTAAGATAAGTATCGATAAAATGAAAAGGAAGCCTACTGAATAGGGGAAGTTATTTGCAAATTACATATCTAAAAAGTGATTAATACCCAAAATATACAAAGAATTCGTACAAAAAAACAAACAACCTGATTAAAAGTGAGCAGGCGACCTGAATAGACATTTTTCCAAAGAAAGCATGCAGATGGCCAAAAGATACATGAAAATATGCTAAACATCACTAATCATCAGGGAATGTAAATCAAAACTGCAATGAGGTACCACCTCACACCTGACAGAATTGCTCTCATTAAAAAGAACAAATAACAAGTGTGGGCAAAGGATGTGGAGGAAAGGGGACCCTCACGCACTGTTGGTAGGAATGTCAATTGGTGCAGCCACTATAGAAAACATCATGGAGTTTCTTCAAAAAATTAAAAATACAACTACCATGTCCAGCAATTCTACTTCTGGGTATTTACCCAAAGAAAACAAAGACACTGATTTAAAAAGATATATTCATTCCAGTGTTCACTGAAGCATTATTTACAATAACAAAGATATGGAAGCAATCTATATGTCTATTGATAGATGAAAGGATAAAGAAGATGTGATATATATACACAGTAAAATATTACTCAGCCATAAAAGTGAAATCTTGCTATTTGTGGCAACATGGATGGGCCGAGAGGGCATTATTCTATGTGATATGAGTCTGACAGAGAAAGACAAATGCTACAGGACCTCACTTATATGTGGAATCTAACAAAACAAACAAACAAAACAAAATGAAACAGACTCAAAGATACAGAGAACAAATGGATGGTTACTGGAAGGAAGTGAGTGGCAGAATGGACAAAATAGGTAAAGGAGATTAATAAGTACAAACCTCCAGCTGTGTATAAGTCACAGAGATGTAATATACAGCATAAAGAATATGGCCAATAATTTTGGTAATAACTTTGTATGGGGAAAGATGGTTACTAAACTTATCCTGGTGATCATTTCTTAATGTATGCAAATATGAAATCATTATATTTTATACCCAAAACTAATATGATATTGTATGTCAACTATATTTCAACTTAAAAAAAATTAAGTCAAAATTTAGAAGCTAGAAAATTACAATATAGAAAAAGATTCCATTTATATTAGCAAGAACTACAATAACAAGAAAGATAAATCTCTTAGGAATAAATTCAATAATAAGCACATAATTTTAAAAATTTATCACAAAAATTCCAGAGGACACAGCAGAATATATATGAACAAATTGGAAAGCATATCATATTTCTAGACAAGATGACTCAATGTCATTTTCATCTCTTTTATCAAGACTATACTGATATTCCTAATAAAATTTTTAAACTCAGCATAATCTCATTAAACCTGTAAATAGGTTTTTTTTTTTTAAATAGACAAAGGTATTCTACACTTCCTATTGGGAAATAAGGAAACAAGGTTTGCAAGGGAACTTTGATTAAAAAATCAAAGAGGGATTACCAGATACAAAAATATTCTCCAAAGCTCAGTAATTAAAGCAACAAAGTACTGGCTGATAAACAGGTAGACCAACAGAATAGAACATAATATCTAGAAAAAGAACAAACATCAATTCAGTGGGAAAAATGAACTCTCAAATAACAGTAGAGCAACTAGGTAGCTATATGTGAGTGAAAGTCACTAAGTCTTGTCTGACTCTTCTCGACCCCATGGACAGTAGCCCATCAGGCTAGAATATTGGAGTGGGTTGCCATTTCCTTCTCCAGGGGATTTTCCCAACCCAGGGATCGAACCCATGTCTCTCACATTCCTTACCATCTGAGCCACCAGGGAAGCCCAGGCAGATATAGGGGCAATGTTAATGTATTCATACCTCTCCATGTGTTCCAAGATATGTTCCAAATGGATCAAATTTTTAAATATAAAAAATAAGTCAGGACTTCCCTGATGGCACAGTGGATAGGAATCTGCCTGCCAATGCAGGGGACACAGATTCAATCCCCGGTCTGGGAAGATCCCACATGCCACAGAGCAACTAAGCCTGTGTACTACAATTACTGAGTCTGAACTCTAGAGCCCGTGAGCTGCAACTACTGAAGCCCCCACGCCGAGAACCCGTGCTCCGAAACAAGAGAAGCCTGTGCACCACAACGAAGAACAGGCCCCACTCGCTGCAACCAGAGAAAGCCCACACAAAGCAACGAAGACCAAGTGAGCCAAAAATAAATGAATAAGTATTTTTAAAAAATCAATCAGTCAATAAAGGTAGTAAGTGAATAGATGGGACAATTTTTCATAAACTTAAGAGTGTGGAGTGCTTTTTAACTATGATCCCAAATCCATAAACCATGAAAAAAAAATCAATACATTCAACTATATAAAACCAAACTTTTAAAATTTTGGCCTAACAAAAGTAAACCCCATCATTAAAAAAAAGACAAGCTGGGTAACATAATTACAACTCATCATAGACAGAGAAAAATCTTCCTAGTGTATAAAAAGCTCTAGAGATTGATGAGAAAAAGGGCCAATAACCCATTAGAAAAATGGACAAATATTATAAACAGACAATTCAAAGAACATGAAAATTATTCCAAAATATATTTTTAAATGCTCAGTTTTACTCATAGTAAGGAACATGCAAATTAAAACTTCCCTAAGATATCATTTTCACCATAAATTTGGCCAAATTCCAAAATTTGATAGCATGTTCCATTGCCAAGGCTGTGGGAAACAGGCACTGTCATAAGTTGCTGGTGGGAGTATAAATTTGCACAACCCAGATGGAGGGCAATTTAGCAATAGCTATCAAATTCCAAATGTATGTGCTCTTGGTTCCAGCAATCCCACTCTGGGGAGTTTACCCTGCAGATATATTTGCATATCTACAGAATTGCATACATACACCTTATTAATTGCAACACTACAGTCAACAGGGAAAGATTGGAGAAAATCTAGATATTTGTCAGGGGGGAACTAGTTAAATAAATTCAATGAAGTGTTCTGTAACTATTAAAAAAATAAGAAACCTCTTATATATTGATATGAAAAACTCATTAAAACATATTAAGTGAAAAAAGCAGGGTACTGAATGATGTGTTGTTGTTTAGTCACTAAGTCACATCCAATTCTTTTGCAACTCCATGGACTGTAGCCCTCCAAGCTTCTCTGTCCATGAGATTTTCCAGGCAAGAATACTGGAGTCGGTTGCCATTTCCTTTTCCAGGGGATCTTTCCTACCCAGGGATTGAACCCATGTCTCCTGCATTGGCAGGCATTGGGAAGCATATTCTTTACCACTGAGCCACACAGGGAATGACGTGTGTAGCATTTGTTGTTGTTCAGTCGCTCAGTTGTGCCCGACTCTTTGCGACCTCATGGACTGCAGCATGCCAGGCTTCCCTGTTTTTCACTATCTCTCAGAGCTTGCTCAAACTCATGTCCATTGAGTCAGTGATGCCATCCAACCATCTCATCCTCTGTCGTCCCCTTCTCCTCCTGCCTTCAATCTTTCCCAGCATCAGGGTCTTTTCCAATGAGTCAGCTCTTTGCATCAGGTGGCCAAAGCATTGGAGTTTCAGCTTCAGTATCAGTCCTTCCAATGAATATTCAGGGCTGATTTCCTTTAGGATGGACTGGCTGGATCTCCTTGCAGTCCAAGGGACTCTCAAGAGTCTTCTCCAACACCACAGTTCAAAAGTATCAATTCTTTAGCACTCAGCCTTCTTTATGGTCCAACTCTCACATCCATGCAAGACTACTGGAAAAACCATAGCTTTGACTATATGGACCTTTGTCAGCAAAGTAATGTCTCTGCTTTTTAATATGCCATCTAGGTTGGTCATAGCTTTACTAACATCTATAATACAAAGGAGGAAAATGATGTATTTGCTTTATTTATGTGTTTATTTTCATAATCTCTGTAAATAAAACAGTGGTAATCTGGCCATTGGGACCTAAGAACTGAAAACAAAATGACCAATGTGGGAAGGAGGTTTTTTTATTTTTTAAAGTATGTCTTTTCATACTTTTTGATGTTTTTACCATGTGAGTGTATTAATATTAAATTTTTTTAATAATTTAAAGCAAAGAACCATCCTAACTATACTGTCACATACATTTAATTCCACACATGGCTTAAATGTACTAACTCTAATAAGTTATAGCTGTAATTCTAGCAAGGCCTTCTGTCCCATAACTATTAATAGGTACATCAGTTATGATGTTTTGGGCTGTAAGAGTTGAAAAGACTTAAAAAATAAAAACAATTTATTAATCCCATATAACAAAATATCCAAACACAGATGGTTCCACGGCTGGAATTGCCTCTGCAGTTTCAGGCATCACGTAGTGACCTGTTCATGAGCAACCAAATGGATAATGCCCATAACTTCCAATGCATGGTCCAGAAGTCCCCAGTAGACTTCCTCACAGAGCCACCTGGCCAGTCATATGTAATATACCCACACCCTAACTTCAGAAGAGGCTGGGACATAATAGCAATAATAACAACAATAATCACTAACATTGATTGAATACTTCTTATATGCCAGCTACTGTCATAATCATTTTATGTGCATTAACTCATCTACTCTTCAAAGCCACCGATTTAAGATGTGGTATTATTGTGCCTACTTTACAGATGAGGAAACTGAGGCATAAAGAAATTAAATAAGGTCGCAGTGAGTAAGTGCTGGAACTGAGATTCACACTTTAGTCATCTGGCTCTAAAAATCATTGATTCCAGCTGCCATGTGTATCACCTGAGAAGGGATCTTTAATGTCTTCAATAGCAGGAGGTTGATTCTACCAGCAAGCCTGAAGGGATAAGAACGGCTACTGGATACAGAACCAGCAGAGTTTTTCCCTAGTAACAAATTGCCCAAAGAGTAACCTTTGACTGGCACGTACCAAGCCCTCAGTGACAGACACTCACCACTGTGTTAACACTTTCCATGTTCTCTAGAACTGTGTATTCAGTTAACAAGCAGGAGAAAACCTGGGATCTTTCAGGAAGGAATAGTAGAAATCTACAGAAGCCAGTAGTCATCATGCCACCAGGGGACAAGGGATGAGGTCTGGGGAACAGACCTGCTTCTTCTCACAGGCAGGATGGCAACAGGAGGCTGGGGACCCCCATAGAAGACTTCGGGGTGCTTTCACGAGCGACCACATACCCATAGCTCACCTGTAGCCCATTTCCCTGCTTTCTGTACCCAGGCAGACGCGGTGCTGGACTGCCAGAAGAGAGTCACTCTGGGGATCAAATGGAGTTTCTAGTTTGTGAGAAGGCCAGCTATGCTGGGCTTCACAGACAAATCCCCCACCACTCTGCTCTGCTCTTGGTAAGATCACCATGGGGTATTTGCCCACTGCAGTCTTCCCCCTTCTCTGTGCCTTGCTTGCCACTCGAGAGCCCCCACTGCTAAATACATCTAAAACATTGAAGGCAAACAGCTCTTTTTTCAAATAGAAACTTCCATCTTCTAGGACTTTACAGCAACTAACTCTGCCCTTGTATGCTAAAAATATCCAAATTTTTCCTGTCATTAATCCAGTAGTTTTTTCATATATTTGTCTTTTCATAGAGTCAGATATGCTGTGAGTCAGTTTCCTCACCTCCCAGGCACATCGCCCAGGGAAAGGGGGTGGATATATTCTTAGCCTGAGAGCACTTTGCTCTGCTTTATGTAAACCCCCAGGAGCTGGATGTCTCTAGACTCAGATAAAAAGGAGCCGAGGGTGAGCAGAAGAGACCTGAGAATAAAGCTCCTGAACAATGAACCCGTCTCTACTGAATCACTTGCCACCGGCAGATCTGAAATAGAGCTGTTGGCCTGGGGAAATGCCACTTTCTGTGAGCAATAAGCAGAGGAGAAATTCCGCTCCATGTTTCCTCCACCAGAGGTGTCAGAACAGTTCATATAACAGGCCTCCTGTCTTCTCACTGTCCTGAGAGCTGGTGGCTATGCCAAGGAGGGACATGGGGTGGGGTCTGGCCACGAGGGTACCCAGGACCCCCAAAAAGAAATGGTTAGAATTGTAAGAATAAGATGGAGTGTGTTTTGCTGGCTATCATGACCAAGCATCCCCAGGCTGCAGAGAGGCCACAGTCATGCTCACATATGCCCCAGCCATCATGCTATTGATTTGAGCTTTCTAGAGCCAAGAAAGCCACAGTCACTTATCTTTTCAAGGCTGTGCAGTCTGTTTGAACCATCTGTCTTTGAAGGTAAAGTGCAAAAAGGCCAAAGATTTAAAAAACATGTTTAAATCTGAAAAGCCCCTGTCAGGCTTTATAAAGACTGCTTTCAGAACCCTTTGGTTCTGCTGTAACCATGACCTTGGCCAAGACATGCCACTTCTCTGGGCCTCTATGGCCCCATCTTGACGGGGGAGGCAGGTTCTTATATCCACCAGTCTCACCAGCTCAGCGGTTCTAAGCCGCACCAGTGGACTTTACTTCCCTTTAAAGGATGGAAGTGCCCTGTATCTGGCTTTAGGTCCCTTCACGCTCTTCATTCAGCCCTTCCCAGCATCTAGTAGACATGCTGGGCAGACCTCCTCGCAGGTTTTCTCACCCTTGGGCAGCAGAGACAGTCAATGAATTATTTATAGAATGCAGTAGTTCAAGCAAAGCTCCCCACCCCCATGTTCACACCCCAGTTCCTGGAACCTATGACTATATTAATTACAAAAAGGACTTTAAAGTAGAATGAAGGTTATTAATCAATGACCTTAAAATATGGAGATTATCCTGGATTATCTAGGTAAATGCAATCTAATCATTTAAGCCTTAACTAAAAATCAGAATTTTCTCTGGCTGGAAATCAATGTTATGCAGCAGAAAGGAAAAAAATCACAGAGATTTCAAGCATAAGAGGTGGGCCACATGGAAAGCATGAGATGGAAAATGGGCAGACAGATTTAAGAGCAAAAGGCCAGCCCAATCCCACCCCCAACCCAATTCCAGCAGCCACCAAGGAAATCTCAGTCCAACAACCACAAGGAACCAAATTCAGCCAACCACCTGAATGAACATAGGAACAGATTCATTCCCAGAGCTTCCAGAAAGAAATGCAGCCCTGCCAACACCTGTGAAAATCTAAAGAGAGGATCTTCAAAGCCATCCTATATCCAGAATTATGACTATAGAACTGTGAGAAAACAAAGGAGTGTTGTTTTAAGGCACAACATTTGTGGTAATTTGTTATAGCTGCAATAGCAAATGACTACATAGGATGTTCCAAGTGAAAAAACTGGCTTAAAAATCAACATTCAGAAAACTAAGATCATGGCGTCTGGTCCCATCACTTCATGGCAAATAGATGGGGAAACAATGGAAACAGTGAGAGACTTTATTTTGGGGGGCTCCAAAATCACTGTAGATGGTGACTGCAGCCATGAAATTAAAGGACGCTTGCTCCTTGGAAGAAAAGCTATGACAAACCTAGACAGCATATTAAAAAGCAGAGACACTATTTTGCCAACAAATGTCTGTCTAGTCAAGGCTATGGTTTTTCCAGTAGTCATGTGTGGATGTGAGAGTTGGACTATAAAGAAAGCTGAGCACTGAAGAATTGATGCTTTTGAACTGTGGTGTTGGAGAAGACTCGTGAGAGTCCCTTGGATGGCAAGGAGATCCAACTAGTCTGTCCTAAAGGAAATCAGCCCTGAATATTCATTGAAAGGACTGATGCTGAAGCTGAAACTCCAATACTTTGGCCACCAAAGAACTGACCCGTTGGAAAAGATCCTGATGCTGGGAAAGATTGAAGGCAGGAAGAGAAGGGGACAACAGAGGATGAGATGGCTGGATGGCATCACCGACTCAATGGACATGAGTTTGAGTAAGCTCCAGGAGTTGGTGATGGACAGGGAAGCCTGGCATGCTGCAGTCCATGGGGTCGTAAAGAGTCGGACACGACTGAGCATCTGAACTGAACTGACTGACCACTGCAATATCTTAACATAGGAAGCTTGTCTACCCAGGACACCTCCTTCTGCATCTGGAGGCAGGGTGGCTAAGCCTGGCCCAGGCCACTGGGCTCTGTCTTCCTTCCAGGAATGGACATATCTCAAAAGCTTGAAAGAAGGGAAGAGGGAGTGATGGAAAAAGGGAGGGAGGACGAGAAGGAATGAACTGGATCTGATATTGTTGTTACTATAACCCCCAAAGGCATCAAAGTCCCAACAACATTCTCTTCATAATTAAGAAACATGAAGTTGGCTGCAAAGACCATATGGAGGAAGAGGGGCCAGAGTGCCTTGGAGATGCTTTGGAATCCAGCAACTTAAATATCTGAGGGAGAACATCTTGAGAGCAGCCCTTTGGCTGTGAAAATGCAAATGACCCAGGCTGGCTGCCAAGCGTCACCTGGGAGGCCCAGCTGACACAGGAGCCAGGGCTGAGTCCCTTCTCCACGCCCCATCCTGTGCCAGAGGGAACAGTCAGAGCAAGTCCTCCTGAGCCACCCGGGGAGGCTCGGCCAGGGAGGCAGGGGGCCCCCACGCCTGATGGCTCCGGGAATGCCCCCCTCACCTTAGGAAGGGAGAGTGAGGAAGTGAGCTCTGTCTCTCACACTCTCCTTCTCTCTTGGCTCCCTTTCAAGTTCCAAAGCAGCAACTGAAAATTAACCCTGCCCTCTCTAGCTCTCCTTCCTCCTGTATCTTCTCAAATTTACGTAGTGAGATTGCACTATTCATTTCTATTCCTCATAAACAGGAAAAGGATAAAAGGACAAAATTTAAGAGGTCTTTTGAAGACCTTCTTTCTCTAACTCTGAAAAGTCACCCCATGCCTACACAGAGGGCTTCCCAAGTGGCGCTACTGGCAAAGAAACCACCTGCCAATGCAGGAGATGTAAGAGACCCAGGTTCGATCCCTGGGTCGGGAAGATACCTTGGAGGAGGGCATGGCAACCCACTCCAGTATTCTTGCCTGGAGAATCCCCATGGACAGAGGAGCCTGGTGGGCTACAGTCCATGGGGTCACAGAGAGTCGGACACGATTGAAGTGACTTGGCACACACACTCGCCTGCACAGACCATGCGCCTCCATACACATTCTCCCTGGACCTCTGACCTCCTCCCAGCAAACTCCTGATACCCAAGCAGGAAGGGAGCAGACAGCTGGGGAGCAGAGGAAGGATAACCACAGACAATCTACAAGGGGCTTCCCTGATAGCTCAGTTGGTAAAGAATCCGCTTGCAATGCAGGAGACCCCGGTTCAATTCTTGGGTCAGTAAGATCCCCTGGAGAAGGGATAGACTACCCACTCCAGAATTCTTGGGCTTCTCTTGTGGCTCAGCTGGTAAAGAATCTGCCTGTAATGTGCGAGACCTGGGTTTGATCCCTGGGTTGGGAAGATCCCCTGGAGAAGGGAATGGCTACCCACCCCAGTATTGTGGCCTGGAGAATTCCATGACTGAGCGACTTTCACTTTTTTTACAATCTACAAGCGGGGAGGGGGCGGGAACCTTTTTGAGATTCAGTTCAGTTCAGTTCAGTGGCTCAGTTGTGTCTGACTCTTTGCGACCCCGTGAATCGCAGCACTCCAGGCCTCCCTGTCTGTCACCAACTCCCGGAGTCCACCCAAACCCATGTCCATCGAGTCGATGATGCCATCCAACCATCTCATCCTCTGTCATCCCCTTCTCCTCCTGCCCTCAAACTTTCCCAGCATCAGGGTCTTTTCCAATGAATCAGCTCTTCACATCAGGTGGCCAAAGTATTGGAGTTTCAGCTTCAACATCAGTCCTTCCAACGAACACCCAGGACTGATCTCCTTTAGGATGGACTGGTTGGATCTCCTTGCAGTCCAAGGGACTCTCAAGAGTCTTCTCCAACACCACAATTCAAAAGCATCAATAGCATTTAGACCCTCAGAGAATCTGAGAGCTCTTCCTTTCGAGTAAAATAACTGTAATGACTAAATTAATTCCTCAAACAGCCTCAGCACCCAGTGGGGATGTGTGCTCTATTTTAAAGGTCACAAAGACTGGAGGTAAAAATCTGTGACCCAAGTTAACATTTCGTGAACTTCCAACGGATGATTTGTTTACCAACTTCACAAAGAGGAAAAGAGAAATTCGGTAAGAACTGGGGCGCAGGAGTGACTTTGCTCATCATCTAGTGGTCAAGAATTCACCTCCCAATTCAGGAGACACAAGTTCAATCTTTGGTCTGGAAAGTAAGATCCAACATGCCCCTGGGCAACTAAGCCTTCAAGTTGCAACTAGAGAGCATTGTATGCCACAACTACTAAGCCATCTAAGGGTGCTGCATCTAAGAAAGAAAAAGGAAGGAAGGAAGGAAGAGCTGGGGAGCAGAAGTCTCCTTTCCCTGGATGCTACCCTGTTCATATAAATACCACTTCATCCACTTGTCCTTCCAACCACTTCTATCACCCTAAATACACATGTGTACATGCATACACATGTATATATGCACACACACGCATACATATCAGGCCCCTGCTTTAATCCTCCACGTCCAAACCCCATTTCAGCACCAACTCCAGCCTACTTGGGAATGACACCTAAAATGCAACTGAGTCGAAAGGGTTCCTCTTCTCATATGAGTCAACTTGGAAAAGGAGAAAGTTGCCAACCTCAAAGTCACAAATGCCAGGCTCGAAGCAGAGCCATGAGCAAAAGAAGACATTGGAGACCAAAGTGGGTCCTGCCAGCCAGTTGCATCTCTGAGAAGAAAATCCCTTAGCTCCAATGTAGGCTTTAAGAGCCACTGAGCCCTCCTTGACCCCACTGAGCTGCTGCCAGCCCATCCCACTGAACCCAGGGGACCAAACTTCTAATGTGATTTTACTCAGGAGACTGGAGGGAAAAAATCTGTCCCGGCATTTGGAAAAGAATGTCCCCTGATTTGATCGTTGTTCTTTCTCCAATGCCATCTGTTGATGGCTATTATTCCATGAAACACAAGCTGTGACAGTACTCACTTCTCTTTCTCGCCTGCTTCCAATCCTCACGATACATACAAATAATCCTACAAACAGAGATTTTCAGCATTTGAGTCCCAGCTCCTGAAAAACAGCACAACAGAAAGCCATTAGCAAGTACTAAGCACTATTGGAAGCACTTTACATAAATTAACTCATTTAACCCTCACAACAGGCCTATGAGATAGATTCTATTATTATCCCCATCTTACAGTCGAGAAGACTGAGGCAAGGGAAGTGAAGCAGGTAGCCTGCAATCATATGAGTTAGTAAATAGCAATTCCAGGATTCAAATCCAGACAACATAGCTCCAGAGTCCACAGCCTTACATCTTAACCACTGTGTTTTCAAGATTTCCAAGCACTGTATCTCAGGACCTGCCCAGCCCCTGGAAAGAAGATAGTGAGGAAACAATGAAGACCAACAGTACATTCTATAAGAGAAAAGAAATGTGTCCTTGGCAAACACATTCTCACATTCTGTGCGTGTGTGTCTGTGTGTGTGTGTGTCTGTGCATGTGTGTGTCTGTGTGTGTCTGTGTGTGTGTGTCTGTATGTGTGTCTGTGCGTGTGTGTGTGTCTGTCTGTGTGTGTCTGTGTGTGTGTGTCTGTGTGTGTGTGTCTGTGCATGTGTGTGTCTGTGTGTCTGTGTGTGTGTGACTCTCAGTCTGTCACACACACACTCTTACACATACAGTCCTGTTATACCTGGATCCAGTACCACCATGCAATGGGATTTAACCTGACTCAGGGTTATCTTTTCATCTTGCTCCTTGGAAGGAAAGCTATAACCTAGACAGCATATCAAAAAGCAGAGACATTACTTTGCTGACAAAGGTCCATGTAGTCAAAGCCATGGTTTTTCCAGTGATTATGCACAGATGTGAGAGCTGAACCATAAAGAAGGCTGAATGCTGAAGAATTGATGCTTTCAAACTGTGGTGCTGGAGAAGACTCTTGAGAGTCCCTTGGACTGCAAGGAGATCAAACCAGTCCATCCTAAAGGAAATCAATCCTGAATATTCATTGGAAGGACTGATACTGAAGCTGAAGCTCCAATACTTTGGCCACCTGATGTGAAGTGCTGACTCATTGGAAAAGACCCTGATGCTGGGAAAGACTGAGGGCTGGAGAAGGGGATGACAGAGGATGAGATGGTTGGATGACATCATTGAGTCAATGGACATGAGTCTGAGCAAAGCCTGGGAGATAGGGAAGTTTGGTGTGCTGCAGTCCCTGGAGTCACAAAGAGTCAAACATGACTTAATGACTGAACAACATTAACAACAGGATTATCTAGGCTGCTTGGACACAAACACAAACTCTTTTCTTTACCTTATTACCTCAGGTACTTGGGTGCTATGAGAGTTAATTCTACATGTCAACTTGGTCATACCACAATGTCCAGATATTTGGCTAAACATTATTACTGTTAACATCTATGACAAACAGAGGCACAGACAGCCCTGAAAGGCCACACTTTTCTTTAAACCAGAACTTGCTTCACATGCAGAAAGAAGGCAACGGCATTCTGAGGAACAAAAACCAGCAAGGAACTCAATCACATTCTTCCTTACTCAGGCTGCTTCATTGTTTACCTGATTACTTCCCTCAAAAATGATGGCAAATACGAGTGGGGAAAAGATAAGCCAGTCAACTCAATTTCCTTTTCTTTTCAGACCTTCTTTACTCACCAATAAGCCGAAGGTAGAGAGTGTTGGTAGAATGTACCAATATCAAGAAGTGAAATGAACACAGATGCGTTAGTCTTGTGTAGCATTTCCATTGTTCTCATTAAGAATACAATACATAAATACATATGCATGTACAAGCTATGAAATACAATGTGTGTGGTTTCAGTTACTCTGCATGTGAGTTAAATTCTCTTATATTTGCATTTAAAACTAGGATTGCACCATATAAAGATGAACTGTGAAATTCACACTAACAATTTAAATTTTTAATCTTTCTTCACTTAGAATCACATTAAAGAGCAAATTAAAGAAAACATTTGACAAGACAAGAGAGAGACTGGAAGAAAGGAAAAGGTTTTACGTTTTATTATTTGCCTTTAACAACACTTTTTTCCTATTTTTGGAACAAAGGACCCCATGTTTTTATTTTGTACTAGAAACTTCAAATTGTGTGGCTGGACTTGAGACATGAAGTCTATCCGGCTATGGTGTAATACTTCCAATGATTCTAATTGTTTTAAAAATCACACATGTCAATGTATGGCAAAACTAATACAATATTGTAAAGTAAAATAAATAAATTATAAAAAATTAAAATCACACATGATCAAAACATTGATTATAAAAATGGCTGCTCCGGAGGCTTCCCTGGTGGCTCAGTGGTAAACAATCTGTCTGCCAATGCAGGAGACACGGGTTCTGTCCCTGGTCTGGGAATATCTCACATGCCGTGGAGCAACCAAGCCCATGCACAACTACTGACCCTGTGCTCTAGGGGGGCCTAGGAGCCGCGAGTATGAAGCCCAAGCACCCTAGAGCCTGTTCCCCTTAACAAGAGAAACCACCACATTAAGAAGCGTGCGTGCCGCAACTAGAGAGTAGACCCCACTCTCTGCAACGAGAGAACAGCCCAGCAGCAACAGAGACCCCGCACAGACAAAAATAAAACAATTATTTTTAAAAAACAGTTGCTTCAGAGCCCCTTCCATTCCATGAGGACACAGCTAGAAGGTGCTGGCTCTACCCAGGAAGGACTCTCACCAGAAGGTGACCTTGCTGGCACCTTGACCTTGGACTTCCCAGCCTCCAGAGCTCTGAGCAGGACATTTCTGCTGGTTGCTTGTTAAAAAAAAAAAATCAGTTCCTTCACTGGAAATGAGAGGTTATAGACTAGAGAATTTCAGACTCATCAAAGATATTTTCCTGTGGAATTTTTAAACTAATAGAGGAACGTTTTCTTGTATGACAATATTACCTAAACAACACCTTGCAAATCCAGCGTAAGAATATATCTACCTTTTGCTTGAGAGTAATGGTTTTTCTTTTTCCCTTGCCATCAACATTATCAGCAGTAATAACTTCTTTCCTGTTCTCATCAGCTTTTTCATCCATTGTCATGTCAAAAACAAAGCAAGAAGTTCAAACAAAGCAACCGTGCTCCTCAGTGGCTTATTTCCTTTCTCTGTGGGTGCTTCCTCCTCATTGCTATTCATTCCTTCTCATGAGAATTTTCTCATCTCTCTGTCTCCATAATGCAAACCATGCTCCTGAAATAACACACAACTTATATCCAATTCTGATCATGACACACTCGGGGGAAATGTCTATAATTACGATGCTCTGAAATCTTGCAGGCTGAAAAGTAAGAAAATATCAAAAGTTGAGGATCTAAAAATCAAGGTGCTGTCTAGAAAGCAGCAATCCAAAATCTCACAGAAAACTAATCCACGGGCAGAGGAGCCTGGCGGGCTATAATCCAAAGGGGTTGCAAAAAGCTGGACACAACTCAGTGACTAAACACATGTTACATCTGGAAGGTGGCTTATCAAATCAATTCCTTTTCACATTTACATATGAACTTGAAGCTGGGGCATTAAACAACTCCTAAAAGATCTTGAACTTGGTGGCAGAGTTACAATACACACACAAGAATCTTGACTCCTGATTGAGAACCTCTCTACACCACTCTAATAAAACACTTTGTAGAAAGAATTCCTTGAGTTAATCTCACCACAAGGGAGCCCAAAGCACTGAGAGGAAAATCCTGGAGTCTCTTTCTAAAATCCTGGAGTTTCTTTCTAAATTTAATTTTGGAGTTTCTTTCTAAATTTAATTTGAAATAAAACAGATCCTTCCATTGGAAACGGTTAAAACTCAAAACTACCCTAAAAACATACTCACTCTGAGTCTTCAGTCAGCACTTTTTGACAATGTAAGATAACCTTCATTTTGAGTTTCTTAAAATGAATAAAGGATACCAAGATCAGCAGGTACCTTTCTTCTGAGTCCTCCTGATGCCTCAAGTTCAGTGGACAAGGCAGCCATGGATCCCAACACTGGCACAGATATTCAAATATATTTCCATGTTAAATGGAAAAATTGCCATTTCCTTTGAGCCAAGTCAATAATGACCATTTGCAGTTTGGATAGCCATGTGTCAAACACTATCCAAGCTAAGATTACACAGATGAAAGAGAAGACCTCTGTCCTGGTATTCATAACCAAGAAGAGAAAGCAGGCACTTAGACAGCTAAGCATGATATAATGGGGTGAGAGCCACATCTTCTCCATAAGCTAGGTGCTGTAAGACCACAGATGACAAAGCCTTGATTCCGTCTGAAGGCTCCAGGAAGATTTGAGAGATATTTGTAATTTATAGGTATGCAATGATGAGGGGAAAAAAAGGTTTATAAGTTATCTTTTTAAATGTGAATATTCCTTATACTCCTTGGAGGTATGAAAATTAATAAACAGAAGCCTTTTTTAAAGTGGAATTGGCTAGATGAACCTAGAGTCTGTCATAGAGTGAAATAAGTCAGAAAAAGAAAAACAAATATCATATATTATTAATGCATATATGTGGAATCTAGAAAAATGGTACAGATGAACGTATTTTCAGGGCAGGAATAGAGATGCAGACATAGGTAACAGACATATGGAGAGGGGGCAGAGTTGGGGGAAGAGGAGGGTGAAAAGAACTGGTAAATTAGGAGTGTCATACATAGACTACCAGGTGTAAAATAGATTCTAACGGAAACCTGCTATAACGCAAAGGAATATCAGCCTGGTGCTCTGTGATGACCTAGATGTGTAGGATTGGAGGGGGTGGGAAGAGGGAGGCCCAAGAGGGAGGGGATAAATGTATACACAATGCCGGTTCACTTCATTGTACAGCGGAAACTAACACAGCAGTAAAAAGCACTTATACTCCAATAAAATAAAATGAAACTGGGAGGCCAGAGGGGGCAGCTCTCATACCCTATCACTTGACATCAATTGCAGACCCAATAGGAAGAGACGCACCTTGCATCTCCAACAGGATGAAGCTTCCTGTTTTACTACCCAGCAGGAGGAAGGAAGAATTTCTCCTTACCCAGTAACAGCCCAACCAACTGAAGTCTGTCACAATTCAACCAATGAAACGTCACTGCACTTCAAACTTTTCGTTTCCTCCGATGGACTCTTTGTTTATAACAGCTCCTCCCAACTCCCCCAGCTCCACTATAAAAGCATGTTCTCCTCTTTGGTTCTCAGGTCTTACCTGTAGTTGCCAATGACTGCATTTCCTGACTTCTAATTCTTTGCTCTTCCCAAATAAATCCATTTTGCTGGTAAAATATCTTTTTATTGTCTTATGTCAACAGAGGAATAATAACTTGCTATTCACTTACTTTATTTAATTATCCTCCAGACAACTCAGTATCATCTCTCTCACAAAGCCTTTCTCATTGACCAAACCTTAGTCAGGGTCCCTGAGTCCTCTTCGCAACTAAGCTTCGATCTTGGTACTCATCCTAGCCCCATCTTAGCAAGATTCCTGTTAAGTCAATTTAGCAGGAATCCCCTTATTCTTAATGTCTCTTATTAGTAATTCTCTATCCACTGACTCTCCCTCTACTCTGCTTTTTAGCTGTAAGTTCCCAGCTGTCTTTGCTGTATTTGCAGCTGCGCCCAATCTCTCTCCACTGTTGCAATAGCCTTGACACTTATCAAAATGTTTTTGTTGTTGTTCAGTAGCCCAGTTGTATTCGACTCTTTGTGACCCCATGGACCACAGCATGCCAGGCCTCCCTGTTCCTCACTGTCTCCCAAAGCTTGCCCAAGTTCATGTCCATCAGTTCAGTTCAGTTCCTCAGTCGTGTCCAACCCTTTGTGACCCCATTAATCGCAGCACGCCAGGGCTTCCTGTCCATCACAAGCTCCCGGAGTTTACTCAAACTCATGCCCATCGAGTCGGTGATGCCATCCAGCCATCTCATCCTCTGTTGGCCCCTTCTCCTCCTGCCCCCAATCCCTCCCAGCATCAGGGTCGTTTCCAATGAGTCAACTCTTCGCATGATTTGGCCAAAGTATTGGAGTTTCAGCTTCAGCATCAGTCCTTCCAATGAACACCCAGGACTGATCTCCTTTACAATGGACTGGTTGGATCTCCTTGCAGTCCAAGGGACTCTCAAGAGTCTTCTCCAACACCACAGGTCAAAAGCATCAATTCTTCAGCGCTCAGCTTTCTTCATGGTCCAAATCTTACATCCATACATGACCACTGGAAAAACCACTGCCTTGACTAGACAGACCTTTGTTGGCAAAGCAATGTCTCTGCTTTTTAATATGCTGTCTAGGTTGGTCATAACTTTCCTTCCAAGGAGTAAGCGTCTTTTAATTTCATGGCTGCAATCACCATCTGTAGTGACTTTGGAGCCCAAAGAAATAAAGTCAGCCACTGTTTCCACTGTTTTCCCATCTATTTCCCGTGAAGTGATGAGACCAGATGCCATGATCTTAGTTTTCTGAATGTTGAGTTTTAAGCCAACTTTTTCACTCTCCTCTTTCACTTTCATCAAGAGGCTTTTTATTTCCTCTTCACTTTCTGCCATAAAGGTGGTGTCATCTGCATATCTGAGGTTATTGATATTTCTCCTGGCAATCTTGATTCCAGCTTGTGCTTCTTCCAGTCCAGCGTTTCTCATGATGTACTCTGCATATAAGTTAAATAAGCAGGGTGACAATATACAGCCTTGACATACTCCTTTTCCTATTTGGAACCAGTCTGTTGTTTCATGTCCAATTCTAACTGTTGCTTCCTGACCTGCATATAGGTTTCTCAAGAGGCAGGTCAAGTGGTCTGGTATTCCCATCTCTTTCAGAATTTTCCAGTTTATTGTGATCCACACAGTCAAAGGCTTGGCATAGTCAATAAAGCAGAAATAGATGTTTTTCTGGAACTCTCTTGCTTTTTCATTGATCCAGTGGATGTTGGCAATTTGATCTCTGGTTCCTCTGCCTTTTCTAAAACCAACTTGAACATCTGGAAGTTCTAGGTTCACATATTGCTGAAGCCTGACTTGGAGAATTTTGAGCATTACTCTACTAGCGTGTGAGATGAGGGCAATTGTGCAGTAGTTTGAGGATTCTTTGGCATTGCCTTTCTTTGGGATTAGAATGAAAACTGACTTTTTCCAGTCCTGTGGCCACTGCTGACTTTTCCAAATTTGCTGGCATATTGAGTGCAGCACTTTCACAGCATCATCTTTCAGGATTTGAAATAGCTCAATTGCAATTCTATCACCTCCACTAGCTTTGTTCGTAGGGGTGCTTTCTAAGGCCCACTTGACTTCACATTCCAGGATGTCTGGCTCTAGGTGAGTGATCACACCATCGGATTATCTGGGTCATGAAGACCTTTTTTGTACAGTTCTTCTGTGTATTCTTGCCACCTCTTCTTAATATCTTCTGCTTCTGTTAGGTCCATACCATTTCTGTCCTTTATTGAACTCATCTTTGCATGAAATGTTCCCTTGGTATCTCTAATTTTCTTGAAGAGATCTCTAGTCTTTCCCATTCTGTTGTTTTCCTCTATTTCTTTGCATTGATCACTGAGGAAGGCTTTCTTATCTCTCCTGGCTATTCTTTGGAACTCTGCATTCAAATGGGAATATCTTTCCTTTTCTCCTTTGCTTTTTGCTTCTCTTCATTTCACAGCTATTTGTAAGGCCTCCTCAGACAACCATTTTGCTTTTTTGCATTTCTTTTCCATGGGGATGGTCTTGATCACTGTTTCCTGTACAATGTCATGAATCTCCGTCCATAGTTCATCAAGCACTCTGTCTATCAGATCTAGTCCCTTAAATCTATTTCTCACTTCCACTGTATAATCATAAGGGATTTGATTTAGGTCATACCTGAATGGTCTAGTGGTTTTCCCTACTATCTTCAATTTAAGTCTGAATTTGGCAATAAGGAGTACATGATCTGAGCCATAATCAGCTCCCGGTCTTGTTTTTGCTGACTGTATAGAGCTTCTGATCTTTGGCTGCAAAGAACATAATCAATCTGATTTCGGTGTTGACCATCTGGTGATGTCCATGTGTAGAGTCTTCTCTTGTGTTGTTGGAAGAGGGTGTTTGCTATGATCAGTGCGTTCTCTCAGCAAAACTCTATTAGCCTTTGCCCTGCTTCATTCCACACTCCAAGGCCAAATTTGCCTGTTACTCCAGGTGTTTCTTGACTTCCTACTTTTGCATTCCAGTCCCCTATGATGAAAAGGACATCTTTTTTGGGTGTTCTAAAAAGTGTTGTAGGTCTTCATAGAACCATTCAACTTCAGCTTCTTCAGCGTTACTGGTTGGGGCATAGGCCTGGGTTACCGTGTCCATAGTCATGAATAAAGAGTTCCTTACCATCTTCATGACTTCCCTCCTGGCTCAGATAGTAAAGAATCTGCCTACAATGCAGGAGACCCAGGTTTGATCCCTTGGTCAGGAAGATCCCCTGGAGGAGGGCATGGCAACCCACTTCACAGTATTTTTGCCTGGAGAACTCCATGGACTGAGGCTATCGTCCATGGGGTCACAAAGAGTTGGACATGACTGAGTGATGAACACTTTTGCTTTCACTTTACCATTTTCACAAGTGTCAGAATAATTTTTTCTTTAAGATTAATTTCAAAATCACCAACTCCTGGGTATTTCTTTTTTATCTTTTACCAAAATTTAGAGCACTGTAGCTGTAACATATATACAGTCCCATGTGTAAAATAGATAGCTAGTGGGAAGCCGCGTGTAGCACAGGAAGCTCAGTTCAGTGCTCTGTGATGACCGGGGGCGGGGGGAGATTCGAGAGGGAGGGGACGTATATATGTGTGCATACAGCTGATTCACATCATTGTACAGCAGAAACTAACACAGCATTGTAAAGCAATTACACTCCAATTTTTAAAAGGGGAAAAGAATGTTTAGAGAAGTGGTTTTTCAATCACAATAAAACAACACACTATCTTAGTCAGTTGTGAAATAAGAATTAAATTAAAAATGCAGTCACAAGAAAACATTAGCTTCTAATATGATTTCCTGAACAGCCCCTGTCATCAACAGTTTCCCCTGCCTCCCATTAAGGGACCTCTATGCCTTGAATGAGACCCCCTAAGGGCTTCATAAAACTCTCTCGTTTGGTATGAACTGACCAATCTGACCCTAGTCTGGGAACCCCAAAGCTCTCCACCCATGGACCCTAACACAGGCCTGTGTCTCAGGTCCTATCTCTCTCTCTGTCTGCATTCTGCCTTGACCTCCTCGTGTGGCCCCTTGAGGCATGCCACGTTTTTCCTCCAGGACCTGGGAGTAATAAACTCAATTTCCCTGTGGTCTGCTGTTGAATAGCAGCTCACCATCTGGCACTCTACGCTCCACATAACAAATGTTAATTTACCAAAATCATAACAGCCACAAAAGACAAGCCCACAGATAATGCCATCCTCAACAGTAAAAGCTGAAAGCCTTTCTTCTAAGATCAAAAACAAGACAAGAATGCTTACTCTCATGACTTCTATCTAACATAGTCCTGAAAGTCCTAGTCAGAGTAATTAGGCAATAAATAAATAAATAATAGGCATTTAAATCAGAAAGGAAGAAGTAAAACTGTCTCTGTTTGCAGATGACATCGTATTATATGTAGAAAACCTTAAAGGCTCCACACACACACACACACACACACACAGCCTGTTAGAACTAATAAATGAATTCAGCAAGTTTGCAGGATACAAAGTAAGTGAAAGTCACTCAGTCGTGTCTGACTGTATAGTCCATGGAATACTCCAAGCCAGAATACTGGAAGGGGTAGCCTTTCCCTTCTCCAGAGGATCTTCCCAGCCCAGGGACCGAACCCAGGTCTCCCACATTGCAGGCGGATTCTTTACCAGCTGAGGCTTAAGGGAGCCACAAGGAAAGCAGGAAACAAAAATAATATGCAAAAATCAGTTGTATTTCTCGACACTGACAGGCAACTGTCAGAAAGAGGAACTATTTTTTATAAGTTGAAGGTTTGCGGCAAGCTTGTTGTTGACAGTTGATGCTAGCATCTTTTAGCAATGAAGGATTTTTTAATTAAGGTATGAATTATGGTGTTTAATTAAGGTATGAATTATGGTAAGGTATAATTAAGGTATAAAGCATTATATATTTTTAGACATAATCCTTTTGTACAATTAATAGATTACAGCTTAGTGTAAACATAACTTTTACATGCATCGAGAAACGAAAATATTCATGTGACTCAATTTACTGTGTTAGTCACTTTACTAGAGTGGTCTGGAACCAAATTCAAATTTTCTCCAAGATATGCCTGTAGAGGAACTCATGCAACTCAATAGCAAAAAATAATCCAATTTTAAAATGGGCAAAGGACCTGAATAGGTACTTTTCAAATAAGACAAACAAAGGGCCAACAGGAATATTAAAAGGTGCTATATACCACTAATCACTAGGAAATGAAAATCAAAAACACCATGAGATATCACCTTATACCTGTTAGGACACCTATCAAAAAGACAAGAGATAACAAATTTTAGTGAGGATAGGAAGAAAAGGGAGCACTTGAGCACGCTTGGTGGAAATATATGAACTTGCACAGCCCAGTGAAAAGCAGTAAGGAGTTTCCTCAAGAAATTAAAAATAGAACTACCATACAAACCAACACTTCTGGGTACATATACAAAGAAAACAATACTCTTATCTCAAAGAGCTATTTTCATGCTTATGTTCATTGCAGTATCCTTCACAAAAGCCAAGGTACGGAAACAATTCAAGTGCTCATAGGATGATGAAGGGTTACAGAGAATGTAGTATATACATTCACAATGGAATATTATTCAGCCTTTAAAAAGCAGGGAATTGTGCCATTTGTGATAACATGGATGAACCTGGTAGGCATTATGTTAAGTGAAATAAGCCAGACAGGGAAACACAAATACTGCATGGTATCCCTTCTAATGTAGAATCAAAAAAAGAAGTCGAACTCATAGAAACAGAGAATAAATGGTGGTAGCAAGGGGCTATGGGGGGCAGGTGGAGATGTAAGAGAGAGGTTGATGAAATGGTACAGACTTCTCTTGAGGAGAAGGGGGCAACAGAGAATGAGATGGTTAGATGGCATCATCGATTCAATGGCATCATTGACTCCTCATCGACTCCACTGAGTTTGAGCACTCTGGGAGATAGTGAAGGACAGGGAAGCCTGGCGTGCTGCAGTCCATGGGGTCCCAAAGAGTTGGACACGACTGAGCAACTGAACAACAACACAGAATTGCTAGGAGGGCTAGACAAGGGCTGGTTAAAAGGGTAGGGACACTGCAGGTAGATGTCAACCACCCTTCCATTCTGCCCAACAAGATGCCAGCCTGACACCTTAGTGGGAATTTATTTAAATTGCTACCCTTCCCAGAGTATCTGCATTTTAAATAAAAGACAGAATTTTAGGCATCCAGTCAGTTGGAAGAGAATTGGGGACCCAGGATTCAGTTCACGGGAGGGAGGAAGCCATATTCAACTCTTCCTGCTCAAAAAGGCAGCCAACACTGGAGCCAAACTCCTTGAGCTTCTTGTCCAGCTTTTGCTGAGGGAAGAAAGGAATTCCGTGCTCTTGTGTTCGGGGAACAATGGCAGACTAGCACTGATTTCAGGGCTAACTAATGCCTCTTAATAAGCCCCCCGCTGGGGGAGGCCTGGGCCTACATCTGCTCGGAGATCTGCTTCCGCAAGCCTGCATGGGGAGTGTCATTTAAAATCTGTCCATCTCTGAAGACAGCACCCCGTCACATGACACCCGAGCGGAGGGAAGCAGGATGTTACAGACAGAAGTGTCCTTTCTAATGACACATGCGGAACAGCAGGAAGAGCTTGCTGGGGATGAGGCCACGGAAGGGAGCAGTGAATAACAGCGGCCTGGACAGCATGGGCTTGGAGACCACATTGCTCTGAGGAGTGTCTTCCGATGGGTGGTTAAGAGGAGCTGCAGATAACAGTTTAATTGCATTGACTCAGAAATTGTTTCCCAGGGGTTTATTCGATAATTTGTTCAAACTTTTGTTATAAAGGGAAAGTCATTCTGCATTCAGGAAGCACTATCGATCCTGGCTAATCTGGTCTATAAGGGGCCATTTAAACAGACAGGTTGCCATGGTGATGTTCCTGCTTATTTATAGTAACAAGTTCAAGGTATGAGATGTGAGAGGCAGTGCAGTCTCTCTCTGCTGCGATTTTTGAGCTGTGTTCTGAGGAGGGGTGGTTTAGGGAAAGACGCTGAAAGCTGTGAGATCGGGTGGGAGTTCTGGCTCCCACCTCCACCACACCGAGAGCAGCCTCACTTTGATTTCTTTTACATTTTAGAATTGCGCAGTCTGGAAAAAGCAGAAAAGGAAAACCAGAGGACTGCCGCAAAGAGCACTGGATCAGGACTTAGAAGGCTAAGTTCTTCTGCCTTTGTACCTTTAACAGGAAGGGCCTGGGTGTTTCCTGGCCCCAGCCATCATCCCTGTGGCCCTCATGCTTCTGGCCAGAGCTTCCACCCACCTAGGTGCACCCCTAGGGTGCTGGGGCTTGGTCACAGAGCCACTCCTGTGTCTCACCCTTGCCTTCCCCTTTCTCCCACACCTCCTGCTCTCTACAGAGGTGGCAGATGGGCAGCCGGTCCCCTTCGTAAAGTCTCACTTCTCCTCTTTCCTGCGGTGGCCTTAACTCCTCCTTCCCTGGGGCCAAAATAACAGACAGGATGCACAGAGAGAAACACAAAGGGAAGAACCCAGAGTGGTGTCCCTGCGACACACACAGGCCTGAGTGCAGCCCATGTCTAATCAGGGTCTGGGCACAGCGGGCTGTGATGAGAACCACCGCGCTTCTTCCATCAGCCTTAGCTGCTGAGGCTCCCTTCCCTCCAGCCCCAGCCCACCCCTCCGTCTTCTCTTCTTCCCCTTCTACGCTATTGAGGATGCCCCACTCACCTGCATAAACATGGGGAAGGAGGCAAATTTTATAACAGCTCACCCTGCAGTCTCAAGATTCTCCTTCATAAACAGAGATGGCAGGGCCTGTTCAAAAACAGGTGAATCTGACCTTGCAAGGAGTTGGGCTGTGCACATGCATCCTCCCATTGGGATAGGTCAAGGGGCAGGGTTTGAGCAGAAACCAGGACCAGACTCAAGCCAAGTGTGATGGCTCTGAAGAGCCTAGAAAAGAGCTTAAGAAAGGTGCCCTGGTGGTCCAGTGGTTAAGACTCCAAGCTCCCAATGCAGGAGGCCCAGGTTTGATCCCTGGTCGGGGAGCTAGATCTCAAATGCTACAACTAAGACCCAGGGCATTCAAGTAAATATTTTAAAAGAATAATAAATATAAAGAATGGAGCACAGGCCTCTGCCTAGGCTTGCACGAGAGCAACAGGGGAAGAGACCCTGACTTGGGATGTTCACCAATTTCTCTGGTATATTAATAAATATCCCTACCACGATCAATTTCAAATTACCAGGGTGATGCCATCAAATGTGATATGATGCAGCTGGGAAGAAATGGACAAACAGCACATCATTATGTATTTCTCCCAAATAGATACAGTACATAGAAATAACTCCAGGAGCACAAACAATAGTAAAAATGGTAAAACAATTAGGAAGCAGAATTTACATATTCATTGTCTTTGTTTCAGTGTAAGGTATTTAACTGTAAGTTTATATCATGTAATTTCTAAAACTAGCAAGATTCCTGAAAATGCAACAATTGACTCTGAGAGCTGGTGTGAGTCTGCTCCAGCTCCTCACTGTACCTGCCCCACCTCTGTTCCCCCACCCACCCACCCACCCTGCTGCAGGGTAGAATTTGTGAGGAAAATTCTCTATATCAATGATTCAGAAGCAACTGTAATGCAAAGCTACAGGTTCTTTCCAAATCTAACGCGGTAGCTATTCATTTCTGACCCACAATGTATTTTCCCGATTCTGCTTCTTGGCCTCAGTGTGATCTCTTCTCATACTACCTTAGGCCTGGGCAGACAAGCCTTGCCCTAGAGTCTACAGTCTGGAAGGCCGTGCTCCAGCCCTCCTTCATCTTTGCTTCTGCTCCCTGGACGAGGAGTTTAGGGGGCTAAGAGGATGTACCCACAAGGATCTCACTCCTCCCTTCTAGCTCACGGCCTAGATCTATGCAGGATCCCACAATTCCCTGCCCATGGGCCATGAGCCTGCTTCCAGAACTCTGCGGGCCCCTTCCCCGGGTCCCTCCCCCTGAAGCAAACTCCTGGGCTGCGCACCGGTGTAGCATACGTATGGGCCTGATTGGAGACCAAAGGGAGGCTCTTTGTGGCAAGGAGCCGTGAATGGAGGTTGGACGTTGGGATGGCCAGGTTGGGATGGCCTCAGCTATGTGTGCAATGCTCCTCATAGCACTAGCTGGATCTGAGCATGGCATGAGAAGGGGGTCTCTGTGTGCATTCTAGCTCAGGGTCCCGACAGCATAGGGCTCCATGCTGAGCCTCCATGGGCTCCTTGCTTGAATCCCCAACTCTACAGAAAACATCTTTCTTCCTTTTTGCCCCCTCATGACTACCAGGACATGCTCCACAAATATCAGGGGAGGAAACTCAGCCAAAAGCTAATCTTGATTATTTCTTTGGTGTGAGAGTCTATCTCAACCTTAACAGAGCTAACACGATTGTCCTTGAAGAATAGATGATGACAAGTCTTACAATGCCATGACAAGCTGTTGTGATCAGGTCTGCAGCTCTCGTGAACCTGAAAAACTTCCCTAAAGTCCCCGGGTCCTCTAGCAGAATGGGAAAATCTAAATATCTATTCATTTCAAACAGCATTTGCTGAGTACTTATTATGGGCAAGGCACTTTTACCACTGCTTTATGCCTAATCATGTGAGAAAGGCATTAGGCACTGCTGTCAAGGAATATATCATCTAATAGAGTAGAGAAGGCAGGGCCTGATGATACTTGAATGAAAAAAACCATAATAGCAGATAAAATATTTTCAGTATGATAAAAGGTTAAAAAGTACATGAGAAATTGCCAAAAACAAAATGCAACCAAGATGTCCTTCCATGGATGAATGGATAAGCAAACCATATGTCCATAAAATATCATATTATCCAGCAATGAGAAGAAATGAGCTATCAAGACATCAAAAAACAACACAGAATAAACCTGAATTGCTAAGAGCAAGAAACTAATGTAAAAAGGCTTCATACTCTATGATTCCAACTATATGACATTCTGGACAAGGAAAAATTCTACAGTCAATAAAAAGATCTGTAGCTACCAATGTTTCAGAGGGAGCGGGATGAATAGGTGGAACACAGGGAATTTCTAGAGCTGTGAAATTACTCTGTACCATACTATAATGGTGGTTACGTGACATTATGCATTTGCCAAAACCTATCACAAAGAATGAAGTTTTATGTGAACTATGGACTCAACATTCAGAAAACTAAGATCATGGCATCCGGTTCCATCACTTCATGGCAAATAGATGGGGAAACAGTGGAAACAGTGGCACTTTATTTTTTTGGGCTCCAAAGTCACTGCAGATCGTGACTGCAGCCATGAAATTAAAAGACACTTGCTCCTTGGAAGAAAAGTTATGACCAACCTAGACAGCATATTAAAAAGCAGAGACACTATTTTGCCAACAAAGGTCTGTCTAGTCAAGGCTATGGTTTTTCCAGTAGTCATGTGTGGATGTGAGAGTTGGACTATAAAGAAAGCTGAGCACCGAAGAATTGATGCTTTTGAACTGTGGTATTGGAGAAGACTCTTGAGAGTCCCTTGGACAGCAAGGAGATCCAACCAGTCCATCCTAAAGGAGATAAGTCCTGGGTGTTCATTGGAAGGACTGATGTTGAGGCTGAAACTCCAGTACTTTGGCCACCTGATGCGAAGAACTGACTCATTGGAAAAGACCCTGATGCTGGGAAAGATTGAGGGCAGGAGAAGGGGACAACAGAGGATGAGATGGTTGGATGGCATCACCGAGTCAATGGACATGAGTTTGAGTAAACTCCGGGAGTTTGTAATGGACAGGGAGGCCTGGAGTGCTGTGGTCCATGGGGTCAAAAAGAATCGGACACGACTGAGCAACTGAACTGAACTGATGGACTTCAGATGGTAATAATGTATCGATATTTGTTCATTGTAACAAACGTATCACAGTAATGCAAGATATTAATAATAGGGGAAACAGAAAATGACAAGCGTTGGTTAGGATGTGGAGAAACTGGAGCACTGAGTGAAATACTGATAGGAATGTAAAATTGTACAGCCACTGTGGAAACAGTGAAATTCAACATAGAATTAACATATGATCCAGCAATCCTAATTCTGGGTATACATCTAAGAGAACTGCAAACAGAGACTTGAACAGATACTTGTACACCCAGACTCACTGCAGCATTATTCACAA
Organism: Dama dama; assembly: GCF_033118175.1. Lineage (NCBI taxonomy): Eukaryota > Metazoa > Chordata > Mammalia > Artiodactyla > Cervidae > Dama > Dama dama. The sequence continues at coordinate 18,068,844 of NC_083705.1, forward strand.
TAGCCAAGAAGCAGAAACAATCCAAACATCTACTGGTATATGAATTAAAGAAGTGTTATATCTACATATAATGGAATATTATTCTGACACATGCTACAACATGTATGAAACTTGAGGACATTATGCTAAATAAAATAAGCCAGACACAAAAAAACACTGTTTGATTCCACTTATATGTTATCTAGAATAGGCAAATTCACAGGGATGGAAAGCAGAATAAAGGTTTCCAGAAACTAAGGGAAGAGGGAAAGAAAAGTTACTCTTTAATGGGGTACACAATTCCAATTTAAGAAGATTAAAAAGCTCTGAAGATGGATGGGGGTGATAGTTGGACCACAATGTAAATGTATTTAAATACTACAGAAAGTTACACTTAAAAATTATTGAATGGTAAATTTGATGTTATGTCTATTTTACCACAATAAGTAACGATACTGGGGAAACCATGCAGGGGGAGCATATGACCTGCTTAATTTTCCATAAACCCAAAATTGTTCTAAAAAGTAATTAAGTATGAGGAAGTATACTTAAAATTAATACAGTGCTATATATATAGAGAGAGACAAATATATATGTATACTGTGTACTGTGCTCAGTCGCTCAGTTCTGTCTGACTCTTTGTGACCCTGGACTGTAGCCTCTGTCCATGGAATTCTCCAGGCAGGAATGCTGAGTCGGTGGCCACTCCCTTCTCCAGGGCATCTTCCCGGCCCAGGAATAAACCCAGGTCTCAGTATGTCAGTTACAGCTCAGGTTTTATTAAGCTCATGAGAGATTAAAGCCAGGAGAGCCTTATGGAGGGGATAGTTTTTGAGACAAGTCCTAAAAGATGCTAGGATTTCAACAAAGGAAGCGGTGAGAGAAGGAAACCTTTCCACAGAAGAGCAACAATCTCAGCAAATGTACAGCAAAAAGAGGTTTGGGATGGATGACCGGTTTGACTTCAGTCTATAGGGATGCAGGTGAACAATGACAGAAAATATTTAGAAACACAAGTGCATTCATTTACTACACAATAACTATTAAAAATTTGCTATGTGTTACAGGGAATTCCCTGGTGGTCCAGTGGTTAGGACTCCGTGCTTTCACTGCCAAGGGTGTGGATTCAGTCCCTGGTTGGGAAATTAAGACCCGGCAAGCCATGCGGTATGGCCAAAAAGAAAAAGAAAACAATTTTTTTTTTTTGCTATGTGCCAGACAGTTACAGGTAAGGATGGAAAGTGAAAGTCCTTGTCTGCATGCAGTTCATATTCTAGTGGACTATACAACAAAGGCTTTGAATTTCAGGTCAGGATTTGTATTTAATTCATTAGTCAATGGGGAGCCACAGAAGATTTTTGAGCAGAAACACTAATACACATTCTTTTCTGTGCAGTTTCCATGGTAATTTCAGAGCAATGGGGTTAGAGATTATTTATTTTACTGTAATGTAACCTCATGAAGTATATGGAAGACTATGACCTTCTCCAAGAAAATCTCATTCTCTATCTCTGTTAAGTATAGTATGACAGTCCAAAATCATTATACACAGGGTTCTCAACTGCCAATGAGGGGCAAAGTGTTTCTCCACTCCTCAGGAGGCTGAGAGGGAATTTTAATACAGATTAAATTTAAGATTATGTATGCCTTTAGAAATTCTGAGTCCTCTCTCGAGAAGCAAGACATCCATACAAACACACTCTGTAAAACGGGACTTGGTCAGAAAAACAGAAACCATTCAAAGTGTTTCAAGGAATGGATTTAATTTAGGGAACTGGAGGCTCACAAAACTGTTGAGAAGGCTGAAGAAACAAAATCAGGGAAAGATATCATTAGTTTTCAAGAAATCTGGAATTACAAGAGTATCAGAAAACTATCATTGATGACCTCAGCTTACTGCTACACCAAAGCAGACAATTTGCAGGAGGACACCAAAAGTTATTGCAAAATCTCATATCTGCTATCTATCAATGCCTGTATCTTTACCTGCTGCTACTATAGGAGCAATAACAACTTCATTGCACAAATGACTCTTACGGGCACAAAATAAGGCAGAACTCTCATACCAGGGATCCTAAAGAATATAGTTCTCAGGCCTCCAGACTTTGCAGTATAAGAGAACATATAGATGGAACTAGGGCTGAATTCTTGTTTCCAAAAAATACCCTGTGTTGTAGGCTGACTTGTGTCACCCAAAAAGATGTGTTCGAGTCTTAACCCTGGAACCTGCGAATGTGATTTTATTTGGAAGTAGGGGTTTGTAGACATAATCAAGTTTAAATGAGGACATACTGAATTAGGGTGGGTCTTAATCCAATGATTAATGTCCTTATAAGAAAAAGGAAATTCAGACACAGAGACAGAGGAGAATGCCAAGTGGAGATAAGATTATTATAACCCTATATGCAAAACAGAAAAAGAGACACAGAAATACAGAACAGACTTTTGAACTCTGTGGGAGAATGTGAGGGTGGGATATTTCAAAAGAACAGCATGTATACTATCTATGGTGAAACAGATCATCAGCCCAGGTGGGATGCATGAGACAAGTGCTCCAGCCTGGTGCACTGGGAAGACCCAGAGGAATCGGGTGGAGAGGGAGGTGGGAGCGTGGATCGGGATGGGGAATACGTGTAAATCCATGGCTGATTCATATCAATATAAGACAAAACCCACTGGAAAAAAAAAAAAACTGTATAGCTGCAATAATTAATAAAGTTTAATAGAATAAGCATAAAAAAAAAAAAAAAAAGATTGGAGGGATGTATCTACATACCAAAGGATGTCAAGGACTGCCACCAATCCCCAGAAGAATCAACAAATCCTCCCATAGAGGCTTCAAAGGGAACATGACCCTACTGACATCTTGGCTTCAGACTTCTAAACCTCCAGAACTGTGAAACAACAAACTTCTGCATTTTTAAACCATCAGTTTGAGGAAATTTCCTACAGCGGTCCTAGGAAACTAATGCACCACCCTGCCACACAAACACCCGTGTTTTTATACGGTCCAGTGCCCTTTGCTGTTGCTGTTCAGTCGCTAAGTTGTGTCCGACTCTTTGCACCCCATGGACTGCAGCACACTAGGCTTCTCTGTCCTCCACTATCTCCTGGAGTTTGCTCAGATTCAAGTCTGTTGCATCGGTGATGCTATCTAACCATCTCATCCTCTGCTGCTCTCTTCTCCTTTTGCCGTCAATCTTTCCCAGCATCAGGGTCTTTTCCAATGAGCCGGCTCTTCACATCAGGTAGCCAAAGTATTGGAGCTTCAGCTTCAGCATCAGTCTTTCCAACAAATATTAAGGGTTGATTTCCTTTAGGATTGACTAGTTTGATCTCCTTGCTGTCCAAGGGACTCTCAGGAGTCTTCTCCAGCACCAGTTCGAAAGCATCAGTTTTTTGGTGCTCAGCCTTCTTTCTGGTCCAACTCTCACATCTGTACATGACTTCTTGAAAAACCGTATCTTTGACTAAACAGACCTTTGTCAGCAAAATGATGTCTCTGCTTTTTAATATGCTGTCTAGGTTTGTCATTGCTTTCCTTCCAAGGAGCAAGCGTTTTTTAATTTCATGACTGCGGTCACTGTCTTGAGCTCTTGATTTTGGAGCTCAAGAAAATAAAATCTGTCACTGTTTCCATTGTTTCCCCACCTATTTGCCATGAAGTGATGGGACCAGATGCCATTATCTTAGTTTTTTGAATGTTGGGTTTTAAGCCAGTTTTTTCACTCTCCTCTTTCACCTTCACCAAGAGGCTGTTCAGTCCCTGTTTGCTTTCTGCCATAAAGGCGGTATGATCTGCATATCTGAGGTTATTGATATTTCTCCTGGCAATCTTGATTCTAGCTTGTGAGTCATCCAGTCCACCATTTCACATGATGTACTCTGCATTGAAGTTAAATAAGCAGGATGACAATACACAGCCTTGACATACTCCTTTCCCAATTTTGAACCAGTTGGGTTCTAAATGTTGCTTCTTGACCCAAATACAGGTTTCTCAGGAGACAGGTAAGGTCTGGTACTACCATCTCTTTAAGAATTTTCTACAGTTATGTTATGATCCACACAGTTAAAGGCTTTAGTGTAGTCAATGAAGCAGAAGGAGATGTTTGTTTGGAACTGCCCAGTGCCCTAGTGAGCTACTATTACAGACAGGAGTGTGTTTGGGAGCAGAGGTTAGGAGATGAACTAAGACTACTGTGTTGGATGGGGGTTCCCCTATATTTAGAGGCCAGGTATCACTGAAGGAAGCAAGAAGATAACAGTCATGCCAAGATCCACAGCCCAAACAAGATTTGCTGATGTTCAGTCACTAAGGTGTGTCCGACTCTCTGCGACCCCCATGGTCTGTGGCATGCCAGGTTCCTCTGTCCTCTGCTATCTCCAAACAAGGTACAAGTACCTAAAAGATGATCCTGGTTTCACTGGATACGGAAAGTTGATTCTTTCCTTGCCCTTGAACATTGTTAAGGGAGCTATGTATCTTTGGCACAAATTGGTACACAAAGTATTTTTCATTGATTTACTTGGTACACAGCTATACTCATTTTAAAGCAGCTAGAAAATCCATTTCTAAAATTGGAGGGCTGTCTTCTAAAAGCATATCTAGTTACCAGGTTCATAATGTTCCTGGGCCAGTGGCTTGCGGGGAAAGGAGAGCCTGCCTTTGTTTTTCCTTCTTTCCCTCAAGCTATAGATCCACTTCTCACACACTCCTACCCAGAACATTTCAGCATATAATTGGCTTAAAGACTCATCCTTTTCTTAGACCAGTTTCCCAGAATTAAATAGAAAATTCCTGGCAGTGGGCAGGTTGGCAGAAGGTAGAGAGAAGGCCTATTCAGCTGGGTCACATGGGTGGAGGTAAGAAATAAGATGATGCCACAAACCTACAAATACTGTGAGATTTTTAAGCTGTAGTTCTTAAGGAACTCATTTATTTTTTGGACTGGTATTTTTTTTTTTTTTTGCAGACACTATTTTCTCTGCATTTTCCCAGGCTGCACTTCTCCAATAGAGTAAAGCTCAGAAATTATAAAATACAGATAAGTAGCAACTACAATTCTATGTCTTAGCAAATCTGAACTAAGCACCTGCTTTTACTTGGCTATCATGAAAGGCGGCTGAGAAATAGAATTGAATTTTGTATACTTGGCCTAGTCTGAAAGCAGACTTGCCTAGAGGCAGGAGACTGACACTATTGACCCTAGGGTAACCTTCCAGCTGACTGTGATGTATGTTGGATTATTCTAGTGGCTTCTCTGTCTCTAGCAACAAAGAAGCTTATTCATTTGCTAGGACTACCTCCTAAGTCACATGGTTAGTCATGTTCAGAGATGTTTCATGAGCAGAAAAATCTTACTGCCTTTTCCAATCACATGAAGTTTCATGTAAAAAAAACCGTGAGAGGTGGCGCTTTTAATGGCAGAATTTTCCTACTAAAACCTGGCAAGGCCACACACATGCTTGCGTTGCCATTCCGACCTGTTTCTGGAGGGCCATAAAAGCAGCCCGGCAGTGAGCTCCATGACACTGATGTGTTCGGCCCTAAGCCACACACTCAAATACTGCAACCCCAGGCCCCATCTTTGCGTGACATTCATCCTGGTTTTTAAGTCCTGAGTCTCCTCTTTGACATGAGCCCAGGAAAATGTAGAGGCAATAACCAGACAGGGAATGCACATTGGCAGGTTTTGCCCAGAAGTTATTTCTTTTCCTTCATCAGAATTCATTATCATCAAGACGGTAGGTTATCTCATTAATAACTGTGACAGTGACCAGCCCTCCTCATTTATCAACTTATTGCTCATTCGAAAATGTCAAGTGATCTAATCTGATTAGGGAGCTGTATGTAAGTGTCACCTATCTCAGTCCCCTTCTGAACAATCTAGAAAACGGTTTGCCTCTGTATAAAACAATATTATTGAAGAGGCTACACAAGACTGGACTCATAGGACTCAAACAAATCTCAAAATGTTTGTTAATTTATACTTGCGGTCTTTAAACAGAGATGCATGCAAGCCATTTAAGTATCTAACCCATACCCCAAACTATGAAGAACAGGTTAAAAAATATATATGCGTGTGTGTGCTAAGTCACTTCAGTCTTTGTGACCCTATGGACTATAGCTCACCAAGCTTCTCTGTCCATGCAAGAATACTTCTCCAGGCAAGAATACTTGAGGGGCTTGCCATGCCCTCTTCTAGGGGATCTTCACAATCCAGGGATCAAACCTGTATCTCTTATGTCTCCTGCATTGGCAGGCAGGTTCTTTACCACTAGTGCCACCTGGAAGCCTAATATATTATATATATGTAGGGGTTGGCCTAAAAGTTTATTTGGGTTTTTCCGTAAGATGTGGAAAAAATATATAGATGTGAATATACATATAAAAGTGCCTCATACTCTCCAAAGAAGACATACAGATGGCTAACAAACACATGAAAAGATGCTCAACATCACTCATTATCAGAGAAATGCAAATCAAAACCACAATGAGGTACCATTACACACCAGTCAGGATGGCTGCTATCCAAAAGTCTACAAGCAATAAATGCTGGAGAGGGTGTGGAGAAAAGGGAACCCTCTTACACTGTTGGTGGGAATGCAAACTAGTACAGCCACTATGGAGAACAGTGTAGAGATTCCTTAAAAAACTGGAAATAGAACTGCCATGTGACCCAGCAATCCCACTCCTGGGCATACACACTGAGGAAACCAGATCTGAAAGAGACACGTGCACCCCAATGTTCATCGCAGCACTGTTTATAATAGCCAGGACACGGAAGCAACCTAGATGCCCATCAGCAGACGAATGGATAAGGAAGCTATGGTACATATACACAATGGAATATTATTCAGCCATTAAAAAGAATTCATTTGAATCAGTTCTAATGAGATGGATGAAACTGGAGCCCATTAGACAGAGTGAAGTAAGCCAGAAAGATAAAGACCAATACAGTATACTAACGCACATATATGGAATTTAAAAAGATGGTAATGATAACCCTATATGCAAGACAGAAAAAGAGACACAGATGTACAGAACAGACTTTTGGACTCTGTGGGAGAAGGCAAGGGTGGGATGTTCTGAGAGAATAGCATTGAAACAAGGATACTATCAAGGGTGAAACAGATCGCCAGCCCAGGTTGGATGCATGAGACAAGTACTCAGGGCTGGTGCACCCAGAGGGATCGGATGGGGAGGGAGGTGGGAGGGGGGATCGGAATGGGGAACACACGTAAATCCATGGCTGATTCATGTCTATGTGTGGCAAAAACCACTACAATATTGTAAAGTAATTAGCCTCCAACTAATAAAAATAAATGAAAAAATAAAAGTGCCTCATACTATATTAAGTGCATATAATATAATATATTAAGTTATGCATATAAGCATAACTACCCTGATGGCATGCATACTAAGTTGCTTCAGTTGTATCCGACTCTTTGCGACCCTATGGACTGTAGCCTGCCAGGCTCCTCTGTCCGTGGGATTCTCCAGGCAAGAATACTGGAGTGGGTTGCCATGCACTCCTCCAGGGGATCTTCCCAACCCAAGGATTGAAACTGCATCTCCTGCGACTCCTGCATTGCAGGCAGGTTCTTTATCGCTGAACCATCAGAGAAGCCCTATAATAACTCTATGAGGTATTAATTTTATTACCAGTTCATACAAATATAAATAAAGGTTTAGAGGAATTAAATAAGTCATGCAAATAAATGGCAAAGGTGAGATTTAAACACAGGTATCATTACTGTCCCAGAGGGTCCTTGTGACTACAAAAATTCTTATACAGTAGGAGAAGGGAAAGAATACCTTTTTTCTCTATGCTCTAGGTTTAGTGCCTGGGGGCCTGAATGTTAGATTGACAAAAGACGGATTAACAGGAGAAAGTTGTATTATTACTATGCACATGGAAGACTTCATAGAAAAATGATCCCAAAAAACAGATGGGCCCAAGAGCTGACACACCTTTTTAACAAAGAATGATAAATTGTGCAGACACGACAAGACAAAGGAAAAACGGGTTTGGGCTAGAGTGGCAAGTTGTTGGAAAGTGACTAGGAAATACCCAGGAGAAACTGGAAGAGAAAGGTTATTTTAATAATGCTTGTTTGCAGACCAGCCTCAGTGTCGTCTTTCTGTCTTCTTCCTGGGTATGGCTGTAAAACTACTTCAGGAGAGAGGATTTACGGCAGTCCTCATTTCTCTGGAATTTCTGTGTGTACTCAGATAAGGGAAGATCTGAGAAGGTTTCTTTCCACATCTGTTGATTCTCATTTGCCTCCAGCTCAAAATAATCATGCCAAAGTGGCATATTTGGGGGAGAAGTAGTCTTCAAATCCCCTTCAAATCCATGCCATCTTTCTTTGAATACAATTTAGCAAGTATTTTGAATGTCTACAAGATGCACATTCTTTTTTTCTCATTTTTTAAATCAACTGGATGCTACAAACTCTCCTCACGTATCCTTTGGTGCTTCCCAACCCCTCCTATGAGGACATTCTTCATAAAGTTTTATTTTCATGCCTCCTACTGCAATGCAAGCCCATCCTTTCCTTGTGTCTTAAGGGAAAGCAGAACAGATGCTTCTTTTTTTTTAACCTGGTTGAATTTTGTTGACTCGTGTGTGTCTGTGTATTGGCAGAGGGGTGGATTTCTAACTACAGAAAGCAATGATTTTTCCATCAGTAATTAGGAAGGGACCTGCCCTTTGGCAGATAATCTCCAGCTTCGTTACATATTCAGATCATTGCACTTGCACTGTTAACTGTCACAGTCAAAATGGAAGATTTAATGTGACATTTATACCACCACCACCACCCTACTAATCCTCTTCCAAGATTCAGAAAGTGTCAGTGACACCCTGACTTATGAATAAGCAGTTTCTATTCCTCATGGTCTGCAACCATGGCCCAGACTGACCAAAGTTAAAAACATTTAATGCAGCATCCAAGCTCTGAGTAATGAAGACTTAAAGGAACCTCAGAGAAACCATTTGCCTTTGAACAGATTCTTCCAGGAATCAGCAGAATTAACTTTATCAAAAGCAGCAGCAAGCCTGGCTTTGAGGACAGATGTGTTATTTTAAAACAAGATGAATTTCTGAATGTCTTTAGAGACATCTAGGCCAATAAGCACAGGAAAAGATGCTCAACATCACTAATTACTAGAGAAATGCAAATCAAAACTACAATGAGGTATCACCTCACACTGGCCAGAATGGCCATCATTAAAAACTCTACAAATAATGAATGCTGGAGATGGTGTGGATAAAAGGGAACCCTGCTACCCTGTTGTCAGAATGTAAGTTGATGCAGCCACTATGGAGAACAGTATGAAGGTTTCTCAGAAAACTAAAAATAGAATTACCATACGATCCAGAAATCCCACTTCTAGGCATAAATCTTCATGCAAAAAAAAAAACATGCACCCCTATGTTCATAGCAGCACTATTCACAGTAGCGAAGACATGGAAGCAACCTATTAATAAATGTCCATCAACAGATGAATGGATAAAGAAGATACAGTATATATATACAATGGGATGCTACTCAGCCATTTAAGAAAGAACAAAATAATGCTATTTGCAGCAACATGGATGCAACTAGAGATTATCACACTAAGTGAAGTAAGCCAGAAAGACAAACACCGTGATATCACTTATATGTGGAATCTAAAGTACGACACAAATGAACCTATCTAAGAAACAGAAACAGACTCTCAGACACAGAGAACAGACCTACAGTTGCCCGGGGGAGGGGGGAGGGGAGGGATACAGGGAGAGGTTGGGGTCAGCAGACCTAAGCTTTTATATTTAGAATGGATAAACAACAAAGTTCCACTGTGTAGCACAGAATAGCACAGAATATTCAATAACTTATGACAAACCATGATGGAAAAAGAATATTGATAAAAAGAATGCATATATATGTATAACTGAATCACTTTGCTGTACAGGGGAACACAACATTGTACATCAATTATATTTCAATTTTTTTTTTAAGTTGACTACAGTTTGAGATTTTCAAAGGGGGAAATTATCTTTAATGACTTTTCTTAATTGCTTAAATTTTTTAATTATCTTTTTCTATAGAAGCCTTTAGAAGACTAGCTAAATAAACATGATTTCTAACAGTTCCGTCCCATTTGCAGTAGCTATTCCCTAAATACTATTACCAGTGCCAGTTCCCTTCATAGAGGTAGCATATCATGGAAGAACTAGGAAGATATTCATTTCCAGCAGGAAGTGGGTTTGAAAGTAGGCCCTTTGAGCACATGGTAGCAGAAACATAGCTATTCTCTAAGCCAAGAGACCTGTGGTGGTGGTGGTTCAGTCGCTAAGTCATGTCCAACTCTTGAGACCCCGTGGACTGTAGCCTGCCAGGCTCCTCTGTCCATGGGATTCTCTAGACAAGAATACTGGAGTGGGTTGCCATTTCCTTCTCCAGTGAATCTTCCCAACCCAGGAATCAAATCCGGGTCTCCTGCATTGCAGGCAGATTCTTTACTGACTGGGCTATGAGGGAAGCCCCAAGAGACCAGTGCTATAGGTCAATATTTACCTGTAGGGAACCAGATGAACTAAATTCAGCCAGGTTTTAACTCTTTCAATCCCATCACAATCAGGACTATGACCATTGCATACTATGATACTGTTCTCAAACTGAGTGATACCAGCATTCTCTGAAGAAGTACTAATGCATCCTGAGTTGTTAGCCTAGGAATTTGCTTTTTTTTTTTTTGGGGGGGGGGGTAGTTCCTCCAGTAAATTTGATGATCAACCAGGTTTAGGAACCACTGGTCAATAGTACTGTAGACCTGGAAGCCCCTAACCAGAATTGAGACCTGGGCCAGTGGGGGTATGGGACCGACAAGGCTGTCTCAAGGAGCTGGGAAGAACCAGAAAACAAAGAGGAATGAAAGAGGAGGACAGGTGGAGGAAAGAGGGGGCTGGGAGAGGAAAGGGAGAAAGCCAACCTTGGCCCGGGTCTCAAACCAGCTTGGAAACTGCTCGGCCGAGGAGAAGGCTTGGTGACGGGCTCCGGGACCCGCGGCCCAGCGCGGGAGGGGGAGAGCACACAGCCTGCAGTCCCAGGGCCTGGCTGCGAGCCCAGCACTGCCATCGGCAAGTGTGCGACCCCGGCAAGCCACAGAGCCTCTCTCGGTCTTAGTTCCCTCATTTCCCATGAAGGAGTTCAGTCCAAGTTTGAAAACGGCAACCGTCTAGAGGAACACAGCACCGTTTCTCAGTAAACTCTTCAGAAAGTACGTTACATACAGCAAAGGAGAAAGAAAGAAAGTTAGTCACTCAGTTCTGTCCAGCTCTTTGTGACCCCATGGACTGTAGCCCACCAGGCTCCTCTGTCTATGGAATTCTCCAGTTAAGAACACTGGAGTGGGTTGCCACTTCCTTCTCCAGGGGATCTTACCAACTCAGGGATCAAACCTAGGTCTCCTGCATTGTGGGCAGGCTTTTTACCGACTGAGCAACCAGCGAAGCCCATAGTGAAGAAGACCAGCTATGTAAGTTGAGGGAGATCTCAAGCTGCTTACAGAGAAGGCAATGGCACCCCACTCCAGCACTCTTGCCTGGAAAATCCCATGGACGGAGGAGCCTGGGAGGCTGCAGTCCACTGGGTCACGAAGAGTCGGACACGACTGAGCGACTTCACTTTCACTTTTCACTTTCATGCCTTGGAGAAGGAAATGGCAACCCACTCCAGTGTTCTTGCCTGGAGAATCCCAGGGACGGGTGAGCCTGGTGGGCTGCCGTCTATGGGGTCGCACAGAGTCGGACACGACTGAAGCGACTTAGCAGCAGCAGCAGCAAGCTGCTTATCATCAATAGACCACTCTTCAGTGATCTTGCAGGAGGGCATGATTGAGTCAGATCACTAACCATGGCCCTTCTCAGAGCTGCACTTCCCTTACCCATAATATAGGAGTCATAACACCTTCAGCAGAGGACAATGAGGTTCAATAAAACAGTGAGAGCAGACAGTAAAACTGTGAGAAATATATGGTCATTATTAGTCTCCTCATAGCATCATTTTACCCACAAGCCATTCAGAGATTCCTGAAACATGAGTTTAAAGTTACCAATGAGTAGGCTGTATATCTCCAGTACTTAGTAACCAATGCCAGAAAGTAACCAAGAAAGCCTTGTTTTACTTATTTTTGTGTTTTGTGTTTTAGGAAGAGAAGGAGGGAGGGAGGGAGGCAGGGAGGGAAGGAAGAGATGAACTGCTTATTGACAGCCAAGAGGCTTTTCTTAAGAATGTGATAATGACCAGAGAATCAGCAAGACAAATGCCTTATTTCTTTTCTGCCTATTCCCCTGGGTCTTAGTCCTCTGGGAGGAGCTTAGGCCTTGGGCCAATCTGAGTTACAAGCCAGGGTCACTCAAGACTATTTACATATCAATTCTTCGGCATTCAGCCTTCTTTATTGTCCAACTCTCACATCCATACATGACCACTGGAAAAACCATAGCTTTGACTAGATGGATCTTTGTCAGCAAAGTGATGTCTCTGCTTTTTAATATGCTGTCTAGGTTTCTCATAGCTTTTCTTCCAAGGAGCAAGCGTCTTTTAATTTCATGACTGCAGTCACTATCTGCAGTGACTTTGGAGCCCAAGAAAATAAAGTCTGTTACTGTTTCAAAAAAAAAAAAAAATACTATTTACAGTGCGAGGTTGTTGGGCAGATCTCTTCCGAAGTGCATATTTCCAGCTCTTTCTAATTCAGAATAGCTCTTGACAGCTCTGGGCCAAAACAATGTGTGTTTAAGTGCTTTTACATATCAATATCTTGGGTCTCACCAGATGCATAGATTAAAACAATATTAGTCATCCTGGTTTACTCCATCAAGTGAAATAAATTGATCAGTAGGAGCCATGCATTGTTCTTTGCATTGTAGGAGAAAGATCTAGCTACTGTTGTCACTGATTTAGTCTTTTCCATCCCCTGGAAAAATGAAACCACCTTTAACAATGGCTTCAGCTGTACTTGTTTTAAGCATGCTTATTCCTCTTCCCTCTGAATAAAGATACTGAGACTAGAGCATGGTCTCTGTCGAATATAGATGGTGTTATGAATTATGGATACATCATCCACTGTGAGGCCCATCAGTCACTGATACTGAACATTTCTGATGAAATATTGCAGCCAGCTTAAATTGTTTTCCAGAGACTCAGACTACTGATGAAATAGCTCCAACTGCCAAAGCCAGCTCATGGTAAGAAGCGTGTCTTCATTTGGTGAGAAAGTATGAGTACCCTTGGCTTACCATCAAAACTGAAGAACGAATTGGAGGAGGAACTCAAATGGAATGAAGAACAGGAGGGCTTTAAATCCTATTTCTTGGGGTTTACTTTGCACTAGAATGAATTAGGGGGAGGAAGGTACAGAATGGCTGTTCTCATTTTTTCCCCAGCAAGCTACAGAAGATAAAAATATGCATTAATATTAACTTTGCCCGCGTGTGTGCATGCTCAGTTGTGTCTGACTCTTTGTGACCCTATGGACTATAGCCTGCCAGGCTCCTTTGTCCATGGAATTCTCCAGGCAAGAATACTGGAGTGAGTTGCCATTTCCTCCTCCCGGGGATCTTCCCGACCCCGGGGATTGAATTGGCATCCTGTTTCTCCTGCATTGATAGGCAGAATCTCTTCCCACTGCACCACCTGGGAAGCACCCAGCATTAACTTTGGTGGACAACTAGTCATCCGATTGACAGCAAAATGAATTTCTTAATAGTAAGAAGATGTTATACAGAAAAATCACTTTTCGAAAGAGTGGCAGAGAATCTCAGGGGTCTTCACGCTCTTCTTTGTTATGGTATAAGACATTGCCACTATATTGGGCTACACTACATACTTGCTATTTTCTCTGCTTTTTCTAGAACTTCCATGTAAACTTCGGCCTGGAACCTGAGAGCAGAGGTCAACCGAGTCACGGAACCCTTAGATTTCCTTCATTTTTTTCCCTCATTTTTTTCCTTTTCTAATTATAGAGCTAATATTTGTTCAATGCAGAAAATTTGGAAATATAAAAAGTATGAGGGAAAAAACTACTCGCTCTCCCATACCCAAGAGGTAACTGTTGTTCACATCTTCCTAGTCTTTTTTCTTCGTATATACATACAAATATGTGCATATTTTTTACAAAACTAATGACATACTACACATTTATTTTATACATTACTTTTGTCACTTAGCAAGTTTTTGTAAACATTCTTCTGAGATGGCAAATTTGATTTTTAATGGCTATATAGTATCCTAGCAAAAGGTGTTCCACAACTTATAAATCCACTGTATATGTATATTAGGTGGTTTCACCTTCATAAAAACTCTACAGGGAACTAGGTATGAAAGTGTCTGTTCTGCCAACACCCTCACCATCACTGGATATTATCACTTTTAAATGATAATTTTGCTGATGTGATACCAAAAAGAAAAATGGTAATACTGTTTCTTTGCTTTCACTTCTATATTTTGATTCTTCTCTCTCTCTCTCAAAGTCCCTCAGTCATGTCCAACTCTGTGACCCCATGGACTATAGCCTGACAGGTTCCTCTGTCCATAGAATTTTCCAGGCAAGAATACTGGAGTGGGTAGCCATTCCCTTCTCCAGGGGATCTTCCCAGCCCAGGGATCAAACTGATGTCTCCCGAATTGCAGGCACATTCTTTACCATCTGAGCCACCATGGAAGCCCATTTTGATTCTTAAACACATGCATATACTTGTATATACTGTTAATAATTTTTCCTTTTGTGACTCATCCATCCAGGCTATTTGCCATTTTTATACTGAACTGTTAATATCTTTCCCATAAATTTGTAAGAGCTCTTCTTATTAAAATAAAATCAGTGTTTTGCCTAGCATTTATTTTATAAATATATTTCCTTTCTGTTTTGTTATGTTTTATAACACCGAAAGTTTCTAATTTTGTGTTTTTAAATCTATTATTCTTATCTGTCCTTTCTTTTCTACCTTACATAGTCCTTGCCCTTCTCTATCCCCAAATTATGTAATATTTATCTAGCTTTATTTTTCTTTTGGCTTCATTTCTATGCTTAATTTTTTTTATCTGTCAAGCATTATTATGGAACAAACACAATAACACAAATCAACTATACTTTGATAAAAAAATTTTTTAAGAATTTATTTCAGGGTAAATAATGAGTTAGGGAACTTAATTGTTTCCCAGGTGATTAGACAGCTGCTAAAAATTCATCTATGGCTATAGCTACCTTTTCTTATCTAATTTCAAATGGAAGCTTTGTTACTCGTTACCTCTATATAAGACTGCAAGGAGATCAAACCAGTCAATCCTAAAGGAAATCAACCCTGAATATTCATTGGGAGGACTGATGTTAAAGCTGAAGTTCCAGTACTTTGGCCACTTGATGCAAAGAGTCAACTCACTGGAAAAGACCCTGAAGTTGGGAAAGACTGAAGGCAAGAGGAGAAGGGAGTGACAGAGAATAAGATGGTTGGATGGCATCACTGACTCAATGGACATGAATTTGAGCAAACTCCTGGAGATAGTGAAGGGCAGAAATCTTGGTGTACTACATTTCATGGGATCGCCAAGAGTTGGACATGACTTAGCAACTGAACAACAACAACAACATCTATTTCTCGGTTTTTAAAGATTTTCTATTTTTTTCTTTTTGTTTATTTATCTAAAAGTTAAAATATTTGAATTATTTGACTTTATAAATGTGTTTTGACATTTGGCAGTGGTAGATACACCGCTATTCTTATTTTAACACGTGTTATTACTGTTCTCGCTGTTTATTCTCCTAGATAAAGACTCATTCTTAAGTTAAAAAATAATGTTTGGAATTTTATTGAAAGTGAAAGTGTTAGTCACTGAGTCGTGTCCAACTCTTTGCAATCTCATGGACTGTAGCCTACCAGGCTCCTCTGTCCGTGGAATTCTCCAGGCAAGAATACTGGAGTGGGTTGCCAGTTCCTTCTCCAGGGGATCTTCTTGACTCAGGGATTGAACCCAGGTCTCCTGCATTACCTTCTGAGCCACCAGGCAAGGATTGTGTAAATAATTTATAATTAATTTTGGGGGAATTCATATCTCTACAATAGTGAGATTTATCATCCAGAAACACAGTCCCCCTCTTGTCTAGCTGCTTTCATTTTTTTTTCAAAGTATAGTTGACTTATAATGTTATGATAGTTTCTGATGTATAGCAAAATGATTCAGTTATATATGTGTGTGTGCATATATATCCCTTAGAGGTTATTACAAAACATTGAGTACAGTTTCCTGTTCCATACAGTAGGCCCTTGTTGGTTATCTATTTTATACATTGTCTTGCTTGGTCTTCGATGCTACTCAGAGTTTTGTCTCTAATTGTGGTTCATGGGCTTCTCTTGGCCGTGGCTTCTCTTGTTGTGGAGCACAGGCTCTAGGGTCAAGGGCATGATGGCTGTGATTCCCAGGCTCTAGAGCATAGGCTCAACAGTTGTGGGCTTAATTGCTCTTTGGCATGTGGGATCTTCCCAGACCAGGGATCGAACCCATGTCTCCTGCATTGGCAGCTGGACTCTTTACCACTGAGCCACCAAGGAAGCCCTTGTCTAGTTGCTTTTAAAGTTTCACAGTTTCCTTTATATAAGTACTGTGACCTTTATAAGGAATTCCCCCTAATTATTTTATATTTTGGATGGTTATTTTGAATGTGAAAAAAAAATACTGATTTTACTGTATTCTCTCATTAATTCTAAAGATTTTTTCATTAGTATTCTTTGATTTTTCCAGGTAGTCAATTTTATAATCCATAAATAATAATAATTTTATCTATCCTTCCCCAATATTTGACCCCACTTAATTTTTTATGTCTAATTTTTATCTTTTCCAGAATGATGTTGAACAAAAATGGTTAGCATTCTTATCAGTTTTTTTACTTTAATAATGGTTATTATTCTGTAAAGGCTAATGATATATAAAGCACCATTCTAAGCAATTTACATGTTAACCCACTGAATCCAACCAATGGCCCAAAGGTATGTACTTTTATTCCCATTTTACAAGAAAAGAAACTGATTTACTGAGTAACTTGCCCAAAGACATACTACAAATAACCAGAAGAATCAAGACTTGAATCCGGGCATCATGAGGAGCAGGGCGGTGATAAAATGCAATGTCATCCATTAATATATTCTCTGGTCATGAACTGAGATATGACATAGTTTGAAAGGGCTCAGCAGTACCTCTAGCATCTCATACTGCCAATGCTAGCCTAAAGAGGAAAGCCCCCACTGGACTTCCTAGTGTCAGTGGGGATGATGAGATTCCAGAAGATCAGAGGTCAGGCAGTAGGACTTAGCCACCAGAGGAGACAGTGGGCTTCATGGAGACAAGGTCACAGTGTTATCTGGGGCTGCCATGGTGTTCCTGAGGACAATACTGATGGCCAGACAACAAGCGTACTGCTTCTCAGCTACACCTGTGGAAAGTCATGACCATTCACTAGTTTCCAGACCTGAGCCAATTTTCAGAAGATCCAGAACCAGCCAGTTGAAAGAATGGCTGGGTCTCCTTGTGGAGAACTCTGCACTGCCACAGCTAGTGTCCACAGGAGTGATTCCAGCAGTCCTTCCCAAAGCAACAGAGCCATTCACCTGAGTAACTGTACACCAGAGAAAGGAAAATATACGTATGATTTTTCAAAAACTACTGGGTACATGATATGGGTTGACTCTAACACTTAGGGACCCAAAATACCACCAGAGGGGGCACTAGAGGCCAGGCAATTAGTGGGCTCAGGGGTCAAGTCTACCTAAGAGTCCTGGTGTGTTTGTAGACCTTCCCCGTGGTCATTTTCCAGTTCGTTTTTTAAATTTTATTTATTTATTTATCTTTGGCTGTGCTGGGTCTTCGCTGCCGCACGGGTTTCTCTCTAGTTGCAGCGAGCAGGGGCTGCTCTCTCTTGTGGTGCACCAGCTTCTTCTTGCAGTGGCTCCTCTTGTTTTGGAGCTCAGGCTCAGCAGCTGCGGTACACAGACTTAGCTGCCCTGCAGGATGTGAAATCTCCCTGGACCAGGGATTGAACCTGTGTCCCCTGCATAGCCATGCAGATTCTTAACCACTGGATGGCCAGGGAAGTCCTCCCTGGTTCTTAAATGCATAAGCTGGATGACTATTCACTGGTAGACTCTCGTATTGGTAGCCTGACTTGGGGCATAAGTTTCTGACTAATTTCTAAGCTGCTGTCTTTCAACTTCAGCCTCACCCCTTTTCCTATGTCCTGCTCTATGATGCTGGGACTGGACCTCTGAAAACCACATTTCTGCTTTACAAGGTAGCTCTGCATTCAGCTCTGCCAATATGGGATACTCGCAGGGTAAGGAGACTTGTGCTTCCAGTTTGCTCCATGTTCCGGTCAGCATCCCCTTCATCTCATTCCTCACCCCAGCGTGGGCAGGTGGTTGCTATCACAGCTGTTGAGTCCAGTTCATGGTTTTTCCAACACCTGCAGGACCTGTCTCATAGAGGCCCCTGGAAACCCCAGTACCAGTTTGGCCAGGGCCTCCTCAGAGTTCTGGATCACAGCCCATGGACCCCTCCTTTCAGCTCAGAGCCATCATCACAAGGCTGATGATGAGGTGGTCCCTTTCAAACGTCTGAGTTTCAGCTCCTATTTTAAGCACCTAAGTGATAGATTCCACCTTCTTCTCCTATTCCCCCAGCCATAAGAATAATAATCACCACCTGCAGTTTCTGGAATATCTTCGTATTCTCTCTTTGCTTTTCCAGCTTTTCAAAACCACTTAATTCTTTAAGTTAAATTCTCTTTTTTAAAAAATAAGTTGTGTAGCATCTGTTGTCTGACTGGACCCTGATGGGTATATTACAGGAAAAGCAGGTGAAAACCTTGAAACTGTCCCCATCTACCCCTGACAAGACAATCAGAAGCAATGCTCAATCATAGGTAAAATGGCAGAAATGAGGGCCACACTCCAAGACCCTCAAAGACTTCAGGAAGCTGGGATGGTAGCTGTCACATTCTCATTTAGGTCACCAGTCTGTCCCCTGTGAAAAAGGTGGAAGTGAAAGTTGCTCAGTCGTGCATGACTTTTTGTGGCCCAAAGGACTGCAGCTCACCAGGCTCCTCTGTCCGTGGAATTCTCCAGGCAAGAACACTGGAGTAGATAGCCATTCCCTTCTCCAGAGGATCTTTCGAACCCAGGGATCCAATCTGGTCTCCTGCATTGCAGGCAGATTCTTTGCCATCTGAGCTACCAGGGAAGCCCTAGTCTGTCCCCTAGAAAAAGCCAACCGGATCATGTTGCTGGTGGTAGACTAACACAAACTTAACCAAGCAGTAACCCCAAGCACAGCTGCTGCTCCAGATGCAGTGTCTTTATTTACTACAACAGATCAACATGGCCTCTGGCGCTTGGTATAAGGCTACTGAATTGGAAAATGTGTTCTTTTCAACCCCCACGAGAAAGGAGGATCAAAGCAGTTGCTGTCACTTGGAACAGACAGAAACATACATTCACTGGCATATCCTCAGGGCTAAGTTAACCTCCCTGCTCTGTGTCACAATGGAGTTGAACAGGATCTTGATCATCTGAGTATTCTGTTCAAGGTCGTGGTATTTCATTGTACCGATGACATCATTTAATCGTGCCTGGGGAGCGGAAATGCTGAGTGCTCTGAATGCAAGGGTCATGCCCATGTGGATTAGAGAGATGGTATGAACTTCTTTGCCTTGATCAGTTCGGTTTCCAAGGGTCCTGCTGGTCTGGGACCTGCTGGGTCACTCCAAGGAGAAGCCAGTCAGTGTATTTTACCTCTGATCGCTACACAAGCAGAACTCTACTCAGTAGAACTTTTCCAATTTTGAAAAGTTTGCATCCATCACACTTTAATACTCCTCCAACTTTGTTAGTGTCTCAGAAGGCCATCAGTTTTTATCGCGTGCTAGAGACTGCATTGTGTCCTCCCATATTGATATACTGAAGGCCTAACTCCCAGTACCTCAGAATGCAACTGTATTTGGAGACAGGGCCTTTAAAGAGATGACTGAGTTAGAATGAGATAACCAGGGTGGGTCCTGACTGATAGCCTTATAAGAAGAGGCAATCTGGGCATACTAAGAGACACCAGGGGCACACACACAGCAAAAAGGCTATTTGAGGACACAGCAAGGAGGCGGTCATCAGCAATCCTAGCAGAGAGACCTGAAAAGAAACCAACCCTGCCAACACCCTGACCTAGACCTATTGTCTCCAGAACTACGAGACAGTAAACTTCTGTTGTTTAAGCCACCCAGTCTGTGGTATTTGCTTATAACATCCCAAGCAAATGGATTCCGTGGGCCTGGAGCAGGAGAGAATGCTACAGCTGGCCCAGGTGTGGTACAAGCAACCCTAGTGCTTAGGATCGATGACCAGAGGATCCTATAGCGCTCAATCCTGTAGAGTCTTTGACGAGCCTCAACAGGAGAATCACAACGCAGAACCCTCCCTTCGAGGTTGGGGCCACGCCCCTGGCATCTGAAGCAGACGGCTCTCCACTGGCAGAAAGCAGCTCCTGAGTGCCTCTGGGCCCATGGGATGGCTGAGGGCCTGAACATGGGGCGTCAAGGGACCATGCAACCAGCACCGCCTTGTATGAGGCAGGTATTAGCAAACCCACCAGACCACAAGGGTTGCACAGAAGAAACCCACCATAACCTTGGACTTGGACGTGTGCGTGTAACCCGTAAAGAACTGGGTTGCTCCACCAGGCAAGCTACCTAACCCACAGAAGTGCTGGCTGAGGAGGGCCTCCACAAAGGGTGGAAGAGAAGGGAGATGATGGATGAACGTCTTGGGACAAATTATGGGAGCAGACAGTGAGACCTTGGCCCACCAATCTTCCTGCTGTAGGCTCTTTTGCTTTTTCTTCATGACCTTGGAGAAACAACGACAGAATAGAGTAACCTAACACAGGGCACAGGGTTTGAGAGGGGCAGAGTTTGGATTGTAGTAGATGCTGCTGGTGGCCTGCCCAGCCCCTCTCATCCTGAGCACTTCAGAGCACATCAACTGTCTCCCTGTCAGCACCTAGGTTTCTTTGCCTAGGGGTTTCCTCCGGCCTACAGAGCAACTCCACTCCTGTGCATAGCACCCAGATGTACCAGGGAGCTGACACCAGGCCCTCAGGAGTCACCTTGAACTAATAACTAAAGGGAAAGCGAAAATGTTAGTCCCTCAGTCGTGCTCACCCTTTGCAACCCCATGGACTATGGCTCCTCATCCACGGAATTCTCCAGGCAGGAATACTAATGGAACAAGTGCATAGATATCCCGGCTCCTTCATCTCTTTCGGTGGGATGACTCTAGTCACACACAGGGCTAACTTGCCTGCCAAGAGTTTTCATTTACTTCCCTCTCCTCCCTGCATCACTAACTCTCCTACCACACTTTCCTTTGATCATTTCCAAAGTAAACAATTTGTGTTACTGTCCAATGTTGGCTTCTGGAGGACCTCAAACTAAAGTAAGACACTGCATCTATCAAAACATAGATAATTTCTAATCAACAGCATCTTTCTCATTCCTTCTCATTGTTGTCCGGGGTTACTTTCTCTTATGGGTGCATAAAAATGAGGTAGTGAGTTTGGGAAGTAATGGGAAAAGAGTACTTTGGCCACTTAATGGGTCAATACCTGCAACTATGCTATTTTCTGGTGGGTACAATCCCTAGGTCTCTGTCTAAGGCAGTAAAGAGTACATTGTCTCCTTACGTCTTTCAGTTGTCATTCTTGCATGAGCTGAAACCGAAGTGTGCTATAAGGCATTCCTTAAATCTACTGCATTTGCCTTTTATGTGAGGAGGGATTCCTCCAAGACTCTGGCATTTGTCCTCCATCAATGTTCCTTTTAATCATCACTGTAAATTTCCACATTTTCCAGGTCTTCGTTTTCTATGCTGCCATAGGTATTTTAATGAAAGTTGAATGAGACTACATGGCCATATGATATTTTGATCTGAATGCTTTCAGTATTCTATCTCAAAAAGCAGTGAAGTGATAAAATGAAAGATGAAATTTCAAAGGTCCATAGAGGCTATATTCCTAGAATAAGGCCATCTTTCCATATAGAACGACAGTAGAGATATACTGCTACTAGAAATAATCAGTCTTAGATATAGAACTAGAAATTTAAGTCATCATTAGCACGGTTCTTAAAATGATTCCTAAGAAAATTATTCAGGAGCTTGCGGGTAGGGGAGGGCAGGGACAGCGGGAGAGGCAGGGAGGTGGGTCTACATTTCAAAGAGGTCTTATATCATAATTATTTCTCCAGAGATCTAAACTGGTCATTCAATAATGCTTGGAATATTTTGAGAAGAATTAAAGAACTATTTCATATTGAAGTTAGCATCCTCAATTATTTCATCCTGCAAGTGACGTTTTAATGGCCAAACAATCACAGTGCTGCAATAAATTCTGGAAGTGTAAAGGTTATTTTCCTCGTGGGCTAGGTCATGATTTGAGTGATTTTTCATTGGTTAAGTTCCATTATTATCTGACTGACACTTCTTGTAATAATAACCTTGCTTTGATCCCCATCTTGTCATATTTATCTTTCTTGACCAACTGCCATTCACACTCTGACCCTGCGATAGTAGCTAGTCTGCCCTGACCTTTGCAGCTATTAAACCCAAGGGGGCTAATAAGCTACCAACCCACACCAACCCTAATTAGCTATTTCCAACAGCTGAAAGAAAGGAGGCAGTTCTAAGTGATCTTTCCATCATAAAAACTGAAAGTCAACCTACACTGGAAAGGAAAAACCAAAAGGAAAGCACCTTAGAAAATCCAAGAAGCTTCTCAGCCAGGCTGAAATCCCATTTTAGCACATCCAAAGCCTTCCAGCGTGACACTTACCCTGGGGATGATAATACTGGCTTAAAGATTCAAACACATAATCATTGTGATACAGCCAAAAGGTGCTAGGAGCTGAAGAATCATGAGACCATATAAATGAGCTGGGCTAGCAAATAAGATGTGTTACATATTGCAATAGAAAACATTTGGGTCACCTAGATAACTTCCTGAATCTTCCATTTAATACTGTCTGGCAATACGCTTTGAAATCATGTCATAATTATATCCTTTTAATCAACAAAGAAGATCCCATAAAACAGTGTTTATTTATTTTAACTTTAATGTGCATTATAAGTCTACCTGGAAAGGTCATTTAAAGCCTCAGATGGTCTGGGACGGAACCTGAAATTCTGTATTTTAAAATTTTATTTATTTATTTTGGCTGCACTGGGTCTTCATTGTAGTGAGTGGGCTTTCTCTAGTTGCAGTGCGTGTGTGAGTGGGGGCGGGCATGGGGACTTCTCTCTAGTTGTGATGCTCAGGCTTAGTTGCCCTGTGACATATGGTATTTTAGTTCCCCAACCAGGGACTGAACCTGCATCCCCTGCATTGGAAGACAGATTCTTAACCACTGGATCACCTGGGAAGTCCTGAGAATCTGTATTTTAAACAAATATGGATGAAGTTTATGTCTGAATCCTGATTTTAAAAGTTCCAATGAATAAACACCAAAACAAAACTGTGGTAAAACCCAGACCTTCACCATGATTTAATATCTTTGCCAGTGGGTAAGGGATACATAAACAGAGCATCAGAGATGTCAGGATGAGTCAGATTATTCCAGTCCATGGGCCCCATGGCTGCTGGTGTTTTTAATACATTTTTCAACTGGCCCTTTTACATCCAAACTGCTCTCAAAGTAAAAATTATCCCCAGGACAAAAAAAAATGCAGGCTTACTCATTGAGCACCTACTTTGTCTGTAACTATTCTAGACAGGCTAGTCACAAGTAGAGAAGACATGATCCCTGTCCTCAAGGAAACAAGAGATTATATCAAACCCCAACAAAATCAGAAAAGAGCAATGACATTTTAAATTGGCCCTTGACCTAAAGAATAAGGAGATCCAGGAGGTTACAGTGTCTGGAGAAGGCTTCATGGGAAGAAGTGGGAGTTACACTGGAACTAGTCTTGGAAAGAAACTTGGATTGGATTGGGGAAAAAAAAAACAAAGAAGAAATTATTCAATATTTGGAAGGAACATGCATGTCAGAAACTTAAGCCAAATAAATGCCATTAGCTGATGGAATTTATCCATGGGTCCTGTATCTTAAAAAGCTTTATTTATTTTGAAAAACCAACCCTGGTGGCTCAGTGGTAAGGAATCCACCTGCCAATACAGGGGACATGAGTTTGATCCCTGGTCCTGGAAGATCCCACATGCCACGGAGCAACTAAGCCCCTGCACCACAACTACTGAGTCTGTGCTCTAGAGCGTGGGAGCCGCGACCATGAGCCCATGCGCTGCCACTGCTGAAGCCCATAAGCCCTAGAACACGAGCTCTGCAGCGAGCAAAGCCACTGCCATGAGATGTCCCGGCTCACCAAAACTGGAGAGAGGCCTGCACAGCAACAAAGACCCAGCGCAACCAAAAATAAATAAATAAAATAATTTTAAAGACCAACCCAGAGTTATTGCCCTATTATTGACCATATTCTCTTTTTTAAAATACATATTTATTTGGCTGCTTTGGGTCTGAGTTGCAGTTTGTGAGCTCTTTGTTGCAGGCAAGGACTTCTCTCTAGACGTGATGCTTGGCCCCAGCAGTTGCAGTGAGCGGGCTTAGTTGCTCCGTGGCATGTGGGATCCCAACCAGGGATAGACCCCTCATGCCCTGCATTGGAAAGAAGGCAAGTTCTTAACC
The DNA here is from genome assembly GCF_033118175.1 of Dama dama. Lineage (NCBI taxonomy): Eukaryota > Metazoa > Chordata > Mammalia > Artiodactyla > Cervidae > Dama > Dama dama. The sequence goes on from NC_083705.1 coordinate 18,093,607, forward strand.
ATGGGACCAACAGGGAAGTCCCTCACATAGCTTTAGAAGAGAAGAACTCATAGGACATGAGAGTCAAACCTGAATTATAACCTTCAGAGTGATCTGAGAGGAGAAAATGAAACAAGTAAATGGTTGGGATGAACACTGCACTGGGCTAGCCCTGGGCCCCTGGCCTGGATCTGCTACTGCCTGCCACGTCACCTGGATCCTGCATCTGACCTCTCTGTGGCCTGGCCTTCTTCTCCCTGTTCCTCCAAGATGGGGCCAACACTGCTTACCTCCTTGAGTTCTGAATAAATGAGGGGCACCTAAAAAGGGCCGAGAAGTCATTCATAAACAGGAAGTTTGAGAATTTACAAAAAAACAAAAGAAAAGAGAGTAACCGGTAACCAAGGAGAGAAGAGCTCCCTGGGGCAGCCTAGGGCTGGGGTCAGGAGAGAAAGTCAAGTGCCTGCTGCCTGGGATCAGTGGCCTGAGAGGAAGGAGGCTCTTCTAATAACAGGGGCACAAGCCCCAGATGTGAGCAAGAGAGTACAAAAGCAACATTTTGTAAACATCTTTAAGAGGCCTCCTGACAACCTGACAGTCAAAGGAAGAAGACAGGATGTGTTTGATAGCCAGTGGTTACAGGCGGCTTCAGGATTTGCTGCCAGCCTCCAACCGCCCATGGAGAGATCTTTTCTCCTTCCCTTATGCACATATCATTTCCATTAATGCCAAATCAGACCTAATCCCACCCCTCTCCTCCTACATGGGAAAGCACTTTCAAAGGTATTTAAGTAACTAGGACAAAACAGATCAGACAAATGACTTTAAAAGAGAAAAGCTTTGTCTCCCAACGTAAATCTCAAAGAGGATGTTTCAGGCCAGCAGCTTTTGGATTTCTCTTTTCATCGTAAAGCCATAACATTTTTAATGCTATTTTTCAGAAACAAATCCAAGGAGAAAGTTACAGGCAGCACCTCGGTGACATCTGCATCCTTTTAGAGGTTGTTTACTTGCTTTGAATTGCTATGCTTGCAACTGGGTATTTTAACCAGGCAAGTGGCGGTGCTTGGGTTAATTATACCTTATGCACAGAGAAGGACTCAGCATGTGTAGGCACTCAGTACCCTATCTATCCTTGTAAATCTTAGCGACAGTGAGCCCATCAGCAACAGCTTGACAGCCTCTTGCAATGAGTGGATCCTGCCTGTCTATACATTTCTTTTTTGTTTTCCCCTCATTAAACTTTTTTTAATGGGTCTCAAATTCTGTGACAGATTTTTGGTCATTTCTGAATGGAGTCAAAGACTCGGTACTTCTATCAGATCTGACCACAGATTGTCAGTTGACTAGCAAAAAAAAAAAAAGAAAAAATGTACTCAGGCTCAGACCATGTGGAATTCGGGCCTTTACTCAACATTGTCAGGCTGCCTGCTAACCTCAGAGCCAATGGGGGAAGCCTCACACCAAAGACTGGTATCGGTTTGATCACTGGTTTGCTCACCAAGCATTTGTGGGTATGTGCTATGTGTCTTGTCTTATGCTAGGTACAGGAGACACTGTGGTCGGCAGGCGGTATTAAAGATTGTGTTTATCCCGAAAGTGAAAGTCACTCAGTTGTGTCCAACCCTTTGCAACCCCATGGACTGCAGTCCACCAGGCGCCCCTGTCCATGGAATTCTCCAGGCAAGAATACTGGAGTGGGTAGCCATTCCCTTCCCCAGGGAATCTTCTCAACCCAGGATTTGAACAAAGGTCTCCTGCATTGGAAGCAGATTCTTTACCATCTGAGCCAGAGAAGCCCATGTTTATCCTGAGTGCAATGGGAAATCTTTGAAGGATTTCAGGCTGGGGAGTACCTTTCTTAGGTCTGCATTTCAGAATTGCATCTGACTGCAATGTGAGCAATGGATGGTGAGACAGGGCTGTCATCTCCCTCTTTACTTGAAGGACACATGGGCCATCCTGGAAGCCTTTTGAAGGGAGGTGGAGAGGCGGAAATACCTCCTTCACACCGGTGGGTCCTACATTCCCAATGGGCTCACTTTTCAGACACCAACATTCCATCCTGTTCTCCTCAGTGTCCCCACATTACACATAGCATCTATATCCACTAAAGCAACAGAAGACAAGCAACCTAATAATTGAAGAGCAGTTGCTCAAATCAGTTCTGTTATAGACTAAATTTTATCCTCCTAAAATTGATATGTTGAGGCCCTAGCCTCAGTGGGACTATATGAAGACTGTGAAACTGTGTCCTCCTTAATAAAGCCCAAAACTTTATTCCCTTTCTTTTCCCCTCTGACCTCAATCTTAACACTAATCAACCAGAGTCAGACTGTAACAAGGAAGAGTCAATTTTGACACTTCCGTGCTAGATGTTTCTTTAACTTTAAACCTTGTTTTTTGCCACTTTTGTTATTATAATCATACATAATGGCCTGCCTCAGAGAATCCTACCCCTCTGCCTGACTGTTGAGCTAAAGTGCCTTTGTTCAGAACCCTGTCCACCTGTAGATGACAGGAAGGAAGAACTTAACACATCCACATCCCCCTGCCTGAGGCTTGCCATTCTAGGAGATATTGCAAGATCAAATGGCCTTTTTTCTTTGTTTCCTCATCTCCCCCCACATCTCTGATCCATATAAGAACCTGGCATCCAGACCCCAACAAGAAGGTTATTTTGAGATATTAGTCTGCTATCTTCTCAGGCTTTTGTATTCCTTGCCGCAATACCTCATCTCTTTGAATTCATTGGCCTCTTGAGTGGCAAGCAGAGCAAGATTGGACTTGGTAACAAGATGATTAAAATTGTGGTTGTAGATGTCATCATTAAGATACAACTCAGATGATTTCTCCAGAGCACAATGAGCTAGCAGGCCCTCCAAGCCGTGGACAAGGCCTGGCCAGAAAATCATAAACTGGAGACATCCTGACTCCCAAAACTATGACTAAGACATGTCACAGACATAAAAACAAACCAATGGCCTCCAATGGGGAGAGGGGTGGGAGGAATTAATTAGGAGTTTGGGATTAGCAAATACAAACCCCTATACATATGGTAGCTCAGCTGGTAAGGAATCTGCTTGCAATGCAAGAGACACTGATTCAATTCCTGAGTTGGGAAGATCAGCTTGAGAAGAGATAAGCTACCCACTCCAGTATTCTTGGGCTTCCCTGGTAGCCCAGCTGGTAAAGAATCCACCTGCAATGCAGAAGACCTGGGTTCGATCCCTGGGTTGGGAAGATTCCCCTGGAGAAGAGAAGGGCTACCACTCCAGTATTCCGGCCTGGAGAATTCCATGAACTGTGTATAGCCCACGGGGTCACAAAGAGTCGGACATGACTAAGCGACTTTCACTTTCACTTTCACATACATAGAACAGATAAACAATAAGATTCTACTGTATAGCTCAGGAAATTATATTCAATATCATGCAATGTAGAAACATGAAATATACATACATACATACACATATATATATATATATATATATATAAAAAACTGAATCTGTTTGCTGTACACCAAAAGCTAACATAACTTACAAAATCAACTACACTTCACTAAAAATAAATAAATGTCACAGAAATGTCACAAGACAATGACTAATGTCAGCTTCTTTCTTTTTCCCCTTTAAAAATACCTGGAACTCAGAGACCTAGTTGGAGTGTGTCTGAGGCTTTGTCTCCCACTCCCTTGCTTGGTGCCCTACAGTAAGCTCCTGTGTGTGCTGCCGTGTCCAACTCTTTGCAACCCTATAGACTGTAGCCCACCGGGCTTCTCTGACCACGGGACTCTCCAGGTGAGAACAGTGGAATGGGTTGCCATGCCCTCTTCCAAGGATCTTCCTGACCCAGGGATCGAACCCAAGTCTCCTGCGGCTCCTGCACTGCAGGCAGATTCTTTTCCAGTGAGCCACCAGGGAAGCCGGCAGTAAACTCTTACTTTGCTGTAAACACCCACTGCCAAAGTCCAGCTTTCTGTGAGGCAGGCACATGAGCCCTTGCTTGGTTACAATTGGGTCCATCAGAAAGTTACAAAAATTAATTGAGGTCCTGAGGATGGAGCCTCATCTGATAGGGCTGGTGATCTTATAAGAAGGAGAGACACCAGAGATCTCTGTCTTCACATGAGCATAGGGAAAAGGCCATGTGAGGACACAGCAAGAAGGCAATGTCTACAAGCCTCACCAGACACCAACCCTGATAGCATCTTGATCTTGGACTTACAACCTCCAGAACTTGACAAGATATATTTCTACAGCTTAAGCCACACAGTCAGTGGTATCTTGATATGACAACCTGAGAAGACTAACACAGTTTTAAGCTGAGAAAATTACAAAAGCTTTCTATTTTCATGTTCTGTGATTATAAATACTTTCTCACAAGTTTCCCTTACAATGAAGGGGAGTGGAAGGGCTGGAGAACAGCTTGTTTTTCAAGAGCAGTAGGACTTCTAAACTAGTGAGGAAAGAAGGCAGGAAGGATTTCTAGAGATTACACTGCTTGTCTACGGCCATACCACCCTGAACGCGCCCGATCTCGTCTGATCTCGGAAGCTAAGCAGGGTCGGGCCTGGTTAGTACTTGGATGGGAGATTACACTGCTTGATGCAGCAGTTTCAATCATTAAAATCTCTTTAATGAGATTATCCATGACTCCATAGAAGCTAAATCCTCTGACAGGAGGGCTTCAGGTATTTGTTGCAACCAGTCAGGAAAATTCAGCCATTGACACAGAATTAAGCAGATATTCCTGAAATACATTCTCGTTTCTTCTTCTTTTTTGTTTTAAAGCAAGGACTAGCAGTAGAATATCTTCCACTCTCCACTTAGTTTCTGAAAATCCTTAAATGTAATCACCAGTGAGCAGTCAGGAACTGACTGCTATGAGGTATTCTACGTTTCAGCTAAAGAAGTCCTAGTTGTGAAAAAGAGTTAGTGTCACAGGACCAGGAAAGCGGTGGAAGTAATGTTAGCAAGTAAGTAGACTGCTGTGTCAGCCAGAAGAGGCTAGATTCTGCTGCAGTAACAAAACTCTCACTGACTTAACCCAATCAAAGTTTACTATATTCCTCACTCACAAAGTCCTCTGAGGGTGTCTGTCAGCTCCCCTCAAAGGCATGACTTGGGGTTCCAGGTGGATAGTGAGTGAGTGCTCAGTCACTCAGTTGTGTGGACTCTTTGTGACCCCCATGGACTGTAGCCCCTGAGGCTCCTCTGTCCATGGGGTTTCCCAGGCAAGAATACTATAAGTGGGTTGCCATTTCCTCCTCCAGGGAATCTTCCCAACCCGGGGATCGAACCCACGTCTCCTGTGTTACAGGCAGATTCTTTACCACTGAGTCACCCAAGAAGCCCTCCAGGAGGATAGACTCCCTACCATTTTGTAGCTGCATCATCTGGAACATGAGCCCTCCACACTCACGACAGTAGAGGAAGGGAAGCTAGAATATCATAAAGGAGTTTTTCCCTGCCTCAGCCAGGAAGCGACATGTCACATTTCATCGACCTCAACTAGTTGCGAGGCCCACTCCAAACTTCAAGGGGTTGGAAAATATAATTTCCTATGTACCCAGAGGAGGCACATGAAAATGGACTTGATGCACACATAGCTTTTTCTCAGCCACAGTTGCCAAACTGTGAAAACTACAGGGTGGGAAAAAAAAGCATGCCTGATTATCAGACGCCAAATTGAGTTTTGAGTAGAACAGTTCTTAAGTGTGTGGTCAGAACTCAGATGCCACTCCCCCTCCTCCCATCTCAGAACTTGACAGATGAGTTGCTCACACAAACACCAGTAGACACATGGAAATAGAATACTCAGCTGTAGATGACCAGGGAAGCTGTAATAAATATCCCAGCACAAAACTTGGTCAGAGCAGCCTAGAGGACATATCGTAGGCTGGAAGATGAAATGGACTTTTATTTTTTAATTGATTTTTGGCTGTGCTGAATCTCCATTGCTGCGTGAGGGCTCTCTCTGGTTGTGGCAAGTAGGGGCCTAGTTGAGGTGCTTGGGCTTCTCATTGTGGTGGCTTCTCCTGTTGGGCAGTACAGGCTCTAGGGCACGTGAGCTTAGTTGCTCCACGGCGTGTGCAATCTTCCCAGACCGGGGAGCAAACCCGTGTCCCCTGTATGGGCAGTCGGATTCTTAACCATTGGACCACTGGAGGAGTCCTGGACCTCCTTTTTTCTGATCCTTCCTCCCTGACTTTAAATCTTGTGAGAGAGAGAGAATGACCCAACTCAACCAACGGCATGGACTATGGCAGCAGGCCTGGCTTACCCAGCCAGGCACAAGAAAAAGTACATTTATTGTATATTGTTTAATTCTCAAAACAAAGTAACTACCCCCATTTTACAGATGAGGAAACAGAGTTAAAGCAGTAATTTGTCTGAGTCCACACAGCAGGTCAGGGTGAACCCCCATCTGTCTGACTCCAGAGCTCACACTCCTAGCCATTCCATAAATAGAAAAAAATGGATGGAAGGAAAGATTTCCTGCTTGAGATGTTCTTACATGGTAGAACCCTAAGTACAAGCTAGAAACCAGTTCTCCCAGTTCTATAAGTCGGAGGAGATGGCCACAAATTTGTGATGGTGAGCTCCTGCTGAGTGATGACTACTGATACAGCCTCTGGACTCAGTTTAGCATAAACCTAATCCAACATCCAGACCACTCCAAAATCAGCCTGAGCCACAAGCAACCCACAGAAGGGTGCCTTCTCTTTTCTCAATCTAGCCATCAAGGAAAAATATTTTTAAAGTACCAAATCTTTCTACTCAACTGTACTATTATCTGATAGAAACTGGAAGGAAAAATATCGTTGGGAAAAATAAACAAAAATGTATTTGGGTTGGCCAAAATGTGTTCCGATTTTTCCGTAGCAGCCTGTGAAAAACCCAAATGCACTTTTTGGCCATCCCAATTCCTTGTGCTATTTCCCTGGATGAATGGGCTACTTCTGGGTTCAAAAGAGCCACACAGTTTTATCTCCCTTCACATCTGTGATTAGACTGTTTCCTGTCCTTTGAGTCATTTGGCCAATAGCTCCCGGAGTTCACTGGCTGGGAGGCTGAGATGCCAGAGGTTGAAGTCGCTGTGGCCCGCATCTCTGTTCCAGAGATGGGCACGCGCTCATGGGCGGTGGATCTGTCCCTCCAGTGGGCAGGGAGGGCAGGCTCAGAGCTGCATTTCAGGAGGGTAATTCAACCCAGATGAGGAGTAACTGTTCCCAGCTAAGGGAGCTGGCTGTCCCACTGGGTCACTCCCTCTGCAGAAGCAGAGTGAGACTGACATCACTCAGGACCATGGGCCCAGCTGACCCCATCACAGACAGAGAGGTGAGGCTCTCCCAATGGCATTCAGCCGTTTTTCCCACTCCACAGGCTCCTTCATGGTGACACGCATATCTGTTTCTACACCACTACGAAGAAGTGGAGGGCTGATTTTCGCAACTTCCTCACCTGGTCCCAGGCTCCCTCTGGCCCTCAGCTGTGTGCGAGGATCCTCGGTTCACAGGAGAAGAACCCCAGCCACCTCCTGGATTCATTCACACAGCCTGGCCTCTGACCTGCCTTCCAAACGGTTTCCTGGCAAAATCCAATTAGCCCAACACACATTGCATGTCTGGCTAGAAACGTCCATTCAGATAAACCTCAGCCTAGAAAAAAAGCTGCTTCTTATTAAACAAGGTAATAGGGATGAATTGTTTTGGTTTCATGAGCAATTATCTTTTAAAGAGCGAAACCCTCATCTGCATGCTAAAATACAATGGGCTTCACCAGTGTGGGCCTGGCAGTGACTCATCCCGTCCAGTCAGACAGGAGACCAGCAGATGAAGTTCACAATTCGACTTCAGAGGAATTGAGTTCTGGACTGCAGAAAAATTCAATGGTGATTTCATCACAACGCGAAACATAATTAGAGGACTTCCTTACCTACTTGCATGCCTAAAGCAGAGGAGAATGCCAAGTTAGTAATTTTTTTCCCCTTTGGATGTAGCTTTTGGCAGGGTTTGTGCCATTACGGCACCTTTCATTTTAGAACTCAAATGTTTGCTCGGTTTCTTCACTGACAGTTGCTATTTATCATGATAGGGAGCCAGTATCAGGACCTTCATTTTTCAAATAAAAACCCTAAAACACAATCAAATTCAGAGGCATAGCCAAAGTCACAAAGACCTGCTCTCTGGAACACAGGTCTTCAAGTTTCTCAAATTCCTTTTCATCTGGAATGTTCTTTGCACCCTCCCTTCCCACTTCACACCCCCAGCAATTTTCACCTGGTTAATTCCTAGCCATTCTTCAGATCTCAGTTTCAACATCTCTTTCCTTATTATATGCTTTCATACAACTATGTTCCTATTTTTCATAGCACTTACTATAATTTGAAACCATATATTCATTTTCTAAAAAACCATACATGTATTTTTGTGTTTATTTGCCTAACATCTGTCTCCCCCACTGAATGGAAGCCTGTGGAAGGCTGGGACTGGTCTGTGCTTGCCCAACATTGCATCCCAAATGCCCAGCATGGTACGCAACGTAATCCGCTCACTGAGAATGCGTTGAATGGATGGAGAGAGGGAGGTAGACAGATGGATTTGTTTTCTGGGTATCATACAATTATGCACAGCAGAATGGCATATTTAAATGCTATTGTGGAACTAACCAAAAGTTGTGCACTGTTTTCTAACCTTGATGTAAAAATGAAAATGACAATTTCAAAATAAAATCCAAGGTCACTTCCCTCAAACAGCATCTACTGATTGCTTGCCACTTTGTCACCGCTGCCATGAGAGAGCCCTTTGTTAAAAAGAAAAGATCATTCTTCCTCCAAACGTGAACACATGGCGTTTATACACATGGAATAACACTGTAATATCAAGTTGTAGAAAATAACTGGCTGAGTTTTCCATACCTCAATGACATCTACAAGCCTAATGCTTAGTTCAGAGCTGCTGAGAGGCACCAAGATGTGACAGAGTCACCCACGTGATTTCTCAAACAAGTGAGCATCTTGAAGATTGCACTGTGCCTCAAGAATACTAAGTGCATTGTCCTGACTTGCAGTTTTTAATTACTTCAATATCCAAAGATCTCTAATGACAATACCAGTCAGCCAAGTAAAGAAGGTCTCTGCAGGAAACCTCGATGAAGAATCAACAACAGAGGCAGCGACGTGAATGTGTGTATGAAGCTTTTGCCTTCCCCACCTCACCTCCTTATTTTTTTTGACTGCGCCACATGTTTGGTGGGATCTAAGTTCCCCGACCAGGGATTCAAACCCAGGCCCTCAGCAGTGAAAGCACCAAGTCTTAACCACTGGACCACAAGGGGATTCCCTGCCTTCCTCTTTTGATGCAGATTTCCCTATGCCAACTACGGAGAAGGTTCAGTCCCTGACAATGCTGCGAAGCAGGTAAGATTGGCCTCAGCTCCTATCCCACCTCTTTCCAGCAACTCTCCCCCCCACACTTTCCTGTTCTGTGTACTGTGACTCTGTTCTGCTTCCAGCTCAATGCTCAGCGCCCAACCCAAGGTTCAGAAGCCCCTGACCAGCCCATTCACCCTTGCACCTAACCTGCACCCCAGCCACTGACTAGGGCCCGCTCTCTCCATCACTGTCTGTGGGCCGGGTCTCATCGTTCTGTATTATACCACTCAACTGGGTCCTAGGAAACTAAGCTTTGACCAAATGTTGATAACTGAAAACAGGCTTATGTGTTAACTGTGACTGTATTTTAATTAGGAGCAATATCACCCCCAAAGAGTGGGATGATCAGGCATCACTTGCTGATGGTGGGATATCAGACATCAGTTTTGAGATAGTCAGGTACCCCAAAATTAGAATACAATGATACCTAATTTCTCTTTATGTGAGACAACTTCATCCATCCCAGATTCTTTCTGGTGTAGCAAGAAGCTAGAATTATATCATTGTTTTACTTCTGAGATTTCCAAGACGTTTTGTATTAATAACTGTCAGATATCTTGAAAAGACCTATCCTCCCCAAAACAAAACAACTGCCTGTGTCCTCAGCAACTCCTTCCATTCCCCCGACCCTAGTATTTATCAGCTCAAACTGTTTAACAGAATATCAAGGGCTTCTCATTTTTATTACCTTCACATACCTTCGAGCTGAAAGGCTACAGCACAACAAAACAGATTTGGTCAATAAGTCACTTTACAATGAGACTTTGTAGTCAGCATTATGCCCTGTGGAAAAAACAGAAGATCCTCCTGCTATTTTGCCTGAGCATGGTTCTTCATCTGCTTCTGACATCTTTGAAGGTGAAGTCGGTTTCAGACAACAGAGAGCAGTGATCATGCAAGGTCAGGTGAAGAGTTCCTCTCCGAGCCTGCCAGCAATAGCAGGGCAGGCTGTCCTGTCTCAGAGGGAGGGATCCAGACGGCCTTCACTCCACTCCCCTTCCTTGCCTGCCCCCAGTCCAGAATTCCATCCGCAGCAACCACTTAGCCCAGTGACCTGCCACCAAGCTGGGGTCTCTCCCATCAATCCTCCTCGCTGGTGATCATTGTGACCTATCCAAACACAAAATGTGGGCAGGCACAGTAGAAGGTCTGCTTGTTGTTTGAGCTAATAAATGTGAACAGATAAAATCTTGCACCAAACTCTCAAAGCTTTCTGGGGAGCAATTTAGTTTCATTTTTCATATCTGTTGAGCCAGTAGGAGAAAGAGCATTTTGAACTAGATATTCCTAACAACTGTGTCATGTAATGAACAAAAAAGCATACAAAGAAAATTTTCCTCCAGTAAAGAACAAGGTTCAGAGAAGCTATTCAGATTAGAGTAGCATTAGGCTTGAGGTAGGGGGTCTGAGACGGGGTGACGTTATCTGTTTTATATATTACATGGACATTTCCTTTTTTTTTTTTCATTTTATTTATTTATTTTTGGCCATTCTGGGTCTTCGTTTCTGAGTGGACTTTTCTCTAGCTGTGATGAGCAGATGCTTGCTCCTCTCTAGTTGTGGTGCACAGGCTTCTCATTGCACTGGCTTCTCTTGTTTTGGAGCAGGGACTCTAGAGCACATGGGCTTCAGTAGTTGCAGCACATGGGCTCAGGAGTTGCGGCTCCTGGGCTCTAGAGCACAGGTTCAATCAATGTGGCACACAGTTTAGTTGCTACATGGTTATGGGATCTTCAGGGGCGAGGGATCGAACCTGAGTCTCCTGCCTTGGCAGGTGGACTCTTACCCACTGTACTGCCAGGGAAGTCCTCTGCTGTGTGTACTACATGGAAGTTTCTTTAACTTATATAAGCAATGCATTTGATGCTTCAAATATTTTTTAAAAAACTTTAAACATCCACAGTGAAAAGTCTTTTCACCGCTCCTGACTTCTTTTCTCTTGTTTTCTATCAACCCAGCAACTACTATCGTTTGGTTGTGAATTCTGAGAGCTTCTTTATGCATATGCCATGAATAAATACTATGCAAGTCTCAACATTTTTAAACAAAATGTAGCATACATTCTGCTGCTCACTCTTAATTATGGTTGTGTTTTGTTGTCTGGATATACTATGATTAAATGGTGCTCTGTTGATGAACATTTGTATTGCTTCCAATCTTTTGTTATTACAAATGGTGCTGCAGTGAATAAGCCTGGACAAAATTCATCTGGCATCTGTGCGAGTGTATCTGCAGAATGAATTCACAGCAGTGGAATTGCTCTGTCCTTTTTCCATCTGCTTTTAGTGGGCATCACAACAGCTCTGGGTCAAGATGCCTGCACAAAAACAACCACATCAGTGCTGACACAAGATGGGGAAACCATTGTAATATCAGCAGTGCTGCCAAAGCTAGAAAAGAAGTTGGTCCATGTTCAGCTTCTGCCAAAGCCTTTCTTGAAAGTTGTGGGCGTGTGTTGTTTTCTTGGCCACTCAGAATCAAAATCCTTAAAAATGGCCTGGTCCCAAACTTTCAATAGTACCTCTCCTGTTTACATTTCCCAGAAATAGAAATGACCTCAGGCAAAAATCTACACTGAATCACAGCAAGTGCTTAATGGTTCCTTCAGATAGTTAAGAGACTTGGCAGGAGCAAGATAAGAGAAGTGGTGAAAAAGAAGAAAGATGTTTGGAGGAAAACTACACAGATGAACTACACAGACTTAGGCCCAGAATATGAGACTATTTATGCTCCATTGCACACATGCCCACCAACAGGCATTGGTGTGGAAGCAGTCTTTAATAACCAGGTTGTTCTATATATACAATAAAAATCAAGGCAAGCATATAAAAGAAATATTCAATACATGGAGAGACAAATGTTGTTATTAGATAAAAAGATTCAGTATTGTAACCAGTAACACAGCCCAGCCTCACTCCTGAACTCAGATCCATATTTCCAGTTGTGTATTTCACATCTTCATTTGAATGTCTTACACTTATTGTGTCCCAAATTGAACTACCGATGTTCTCAAAACTCTGCTCCAGATATAATCTTCCTCATCACAGTTGAAGCCTGATCCATTCTTCTGATTGCTCAAGTCAGAAACCTGGAGTCACCTCTGATGCTTCTTTTTCTTATATATTCCCACAAATGGCCCATCAGAAATCATGTTGACTCTTACTCCAAGGACAGACAGAATCCCAGCAATTCTCCCTATCTCTACTGCAACCAGTAGAGGCGGTCCAAACCACCATCCTTTCTCACCTGAATTATCATATGAGCCTCCCACGTGGTCTCCGTGCTTTTACCCTTGACCCCCACAGTCTATTCCTTACACAGCTGCTGAAGGAAACCTTTTAAAATAGAGTCAGGTTATCTTGCACCTCCGATCAAAATCCTCCAATGGCCTCTCATTCACTCATGACCTGGTCCTCACCACAGCTCAAGTCTCACCATTTTCTCCTCTCTTCCTTACTCACTCCTTTCTAGGCACTGGGGACTTTTGCACTGGCCGTTGCCTCTGCCTGAAGCAAAGTCTCACCAATGTCTCCTTTCAATCTCTGCTCAGTGGTCACCTTTTCAACCATCCTTGCTGATGAGAACTCTGCCCTTTGCCCTGCCCCAACTCTCCTCCCTTTCCTGTGCTGATTTTTTCTGTAGCACTTAACAACTTCTAACACAATAGTTATACCCTTTACTTCATCATTCCACGCACTATCTGTCTCCCCTGCTGGAACGTGAGCTCCTCAAGGGCAGCCAGCTTTGTCTTCTTTGCTCACTGCTGTATCCCAAGTGCCCAAACCTTCCCTGGCAAATAGCAGATACTTTTAAAAAAATATTTGTAGAATAAATGAGAAATTTCTTTTTTGCAACTGTTTTTAGCATGTTGTTGCTTTCCAGTCAGTAAGTCATGTCTGACTCTTTTGCGACCCCATGGTCTGTAGCCTGCCAGGCTCTTCTGTCCATGCGATTTTCCAGGCAAGAATACTGGAGTGGGTTACCATTTCCTTCTCCAGGGGATCTTCCTGACCCAGGGATCAAACCCAAATCTCCTGAACTGGCAGGCAGATTCTTTACCACTGAGCCATCAGGGAAGCCCTTTTTAGCATGTACCACTTTAATAATTAAAATATCAGGGCAGGGGTATGATTAAGTATTTTTCTCGCCAATCAACTCTTTTCAATGACTGATTGATCCAGAGGGGCGTCTCTCTCTCTGAACTTGTATAGAATTAAATCCATGAATCTCCAAACTTCATGTAACTTCATGTAACAGCTTATCTGCTGTTCCAGGTCCACTAGCTATCCTGATCACAAAAGCTGTTTAGCTGATTATATTTTTAGATATAGATAATTTCTCTCCAGCACTAGTCACAAATATTCTCTTCGTTCTGCTAAAATTATTGAAGCAATGAGAGAGGCAACTTTAATCAGCCTTAAAAAATTATTTATTTTGTCTGTGCTGGGTCTTTGTTGCATGCAGTGTGCAGGCTTGTCTCATTGTGGCGTGCAGGCTCTGGAGCTCATGGGCTCAGTAATTACAGCTCTCAGGCTTACTTGCCATATGTGGGATCTTAGTTTCCTGACCAGGGATTGAACCCAGGTCCCCTGCATTGGGATTACGAAGTCTTATCCACTGGACCACCAGGGAAATCCCTTAATTGGCTTTTTGATTGCCCCTGAACAAGGTACCTGCATGGTATCCTCAAAATACTTTGTGTGTCTTACTGTGAACTCATTCTCATGCTTTCCTTTACTGCCAGTTTCTCTGCCAGTTAGCTTCTACGTCTTTGGTGGATAGTACCCATGCTAGCAACTCATTTCTAGGTGGTAGGATTTAGTTGTGTAGCACTTCTCCCTGTTTTCATCACCAGTAGCTCCAGAAAATTCTCAGTTTACCAGCACAATTGCTTTGGAGTCATCCTGTTTTCAGCTACAGACAAAACTTTCCAGGGTAAGTATCTTCATCTCAAAGCCTTCATATAAGTGGCCTGGGTAGAAAAACACTCTGATGCCCACAGTCCCCAACAGCCACACCAAACAAGTGTATCATCTGAGTGATGGACAAATGCCAGCCACTGAAAGGTTGGTGGTATAGTGGCCAGGCTCACAGACTCTGGAGTAAGCCTATAGTAATGTAAGTGGTGACTACATCACCACTTATCCAAGACCTTGGGCAAATTACAGTGTCCCAAATGGAAATCAAAACAGTGATATTAATAACAGAATATCTGCCACAGAACTGTTTTGAGAATTAAATGAATCATGCACACTACAAAGTTTCCAAAAAGTGACAGTTTAAATTATTATGCAAGCTCTGCTTCAGAACGGCTCCCCAGCTGTCCCACTTGGAACTATATCTGTACCCCTAAGCTCCTTTCATTTAGAAAGTTTCAGGGAACCCTTGATTTAGACAGGATTTGCCAAGCATTTCCTGCTTCTCCATGGTTACCACTTTACCAGCTCTTAAAAGGAGATATCTATTTGCCCATGTTATAGGTTGCCTGCACAGAAACAACCTCCATCCTATACCTGAACTCAGTAAGCATTCAGTGAAGAATTAAATAACCAGAAGAGCACAGAAGGATGTATTCTCAGGTCTGGGAGAAATGGTAAGGTGGGAATTTTCAAATGGAATCCAGTACCGAGTAGAACTCACCCATCCTAGAGTCAAGATTTCCTAGACCACCTCAATCCCACATTTCCGCAACCCCAACTATTGTTCTCCACTGTTGCTGCTTGACAAGACTCACCAATCAAAGTGTACAAATGCAATTAAGACTGGAGGCCTATCCCATTTTCCATTTTAGTCAGAGACATCAATGCCAAGCAAATTCTTGAAAAGTTAGAGTTTCCAGAACCCTGTGCCCAAATCTTGGGCCAAGAGCTGGGAATTGATGGAAACCCCATGTCACCCTCACACACACAACCTGCTCAGGTTTCAAACATGTTACCCAAATGATCTCATCTGGATGAAAAGGAAATCTTATTTATAGCAGAATTGTATTATTTCTAAATGGATTAAGATAATCTGTTTTATTTGCCATGTGGTCCTTGTCCTCTAAGAAGGAAGAGAGGGTGGATTGTGAGGCTGATGTTGTTGTGCCTTTGTGAGGGCATGTTCTGCCCAATTCCAAGAGACAGGAGGGGACCTGTAGGCACAGAGAAGCAGTTCCACTTAGAAATATCACACTGAAGGTTGCCAATTAACCTGTGTTGAAATACAGCCAGGCACGGATGATGTCATGTGTTGTGGGATGATTTAGAGGCACCTCTGCCACTGGTGGGTGGGTTGCTCCCATCAGCTTGGGCCTGGGGTGGTATCCAGGTGCCCCCTGTAAAGTAAGGGAGGGCATTTCTGCCAGTAACTCCTAGACTCAAAGAAAGAGTGTTGTACTGGCATAAAAACAGAAATATAGATCAATGAAACAAGATGGAAAACCCAGAGATAAACCTGCCTTTGAGTCTTTGACTGTCTCCTATGGAGGTACAGATCAGCGGTGGTCTGCTGCAGGGGGAGAGGCTCTGGGTGCAGCAGACCGGGGTACGGCATAAGCCCTCTTGGAGGAGGTCGCTATTAACCCCACCATAGAGCCGCCAGAATTTACACAGGACTGGGGAAACAGACTCTTGTAGGGCACAAACAAAACCCTGTGCATAGCAGGACCCAGGAGAAAGGAGCAGTGACCCCACAAGAGACTGACCCAGATTTGCCCGCGGGTGTACAGGAGTCTCCAGCGGAGGTGTGGGTCAGCAGTGGCCTGCTGCAGGGTCGGGGACACTGAGTGCGCCAGAGCGTGCACGGGACCTTTAGAAGGAGGTCACCATTATCTTCAGTTCAGCTCAGTCATTCAGTCGTGTCCGACTCTTTGTTACCCCATTGACTGCAGCACGCCAGGCCTCCCTGTCCATCACCAACTCCTGGAGTTTACTCAAACTCGTGTCCATTGAATCAGTGATGCCATCCGACCATCTCATCCTGTCGTCCCCCTCTCCTCCCACCATCAATCTTTCCCATCATCAGGGTCTTTTCCAATGAGTCAGCTCTTCCCATCAGGTGACCAAAGTATTGGAGCTTCAGCTTCAGTATCAGTCCTTCCAAAGAATATTCAGGACTGATTTCCTTTAGCTTGGACTGGTTTGGTCTCCTGGCACTCCAAGGGACTCTCAAGAGTCTTCTCCAACACCTCATTTCAAAAGCACCAATTCTTCGGTGCTCAGCTTTCTTTATAGTCCAGCTCTCACAACCATACATGACTACTGGAAAAACCATAGCTTTGACTAGACGGACCTTTGTTGGCAAAGTAATGTCTCTGCTTTTTAATATGCTATCTAGGTTGGTCATAGCTTTTCTTCCAAGGAGCAAGCATCTTTCAATTTCATGGCTGCAGTGACCACCTGCAGTGATTTGGGAGCCCAAAAAAATAAAGTCTGTTGCTGTTTCCATTGTTTCCTCATCTATTTGCCTTGAAGTGATGGGACCAGATGCCATGATCTTGGTTTTCTGAATGTTGAGTTTTAAGCCAACTTTTCCACTCTCCTCTTTCATTTTCAAGAGGTTCTTTAGTTCTTCTTTGCTTTCTGCCATAAGGGTGGTGTCATCTGAGGTTATTGATAATTCTCCTGGCAATCTTAATTCTAGCTTGTGCTTCATCTAGCCCAACATTTCTCATGATGTATTATCTTCATTACCTCCACATAGTTTGGCTTCAGGTCAAACAACAGGGAGGGAACACAGCCCCATCCATCAACAGAAAATTGGATTAAAGATTTACTGAGCATGGCCCCGCCCACCATCAGAACTAGACCCAGTTTCCCCCTCAGTCAGTCCCATCAGGAAGCTTCCATAAGCCTCTTATCCTTATCCATCAGAGGGCAGACAGAATGAAAACCACAATCACATAAAACGATCAAACTGATCACATGGACCACAGCCCTGTCTAATTCAATGAAACCATGAGCCATGTTGTGTAGGGCCACCCAAGATGGACAGGTCATGGTGGAGAGTTCTGACAAAATGTGGTCCACTGGAGAAGGGAATGACAAACCACTTCAGTATTCTTGCCCTTATTTTTTTTTAATTTTTTAATTTTTATATTCTTGCCTTTAGAACCTCATGAATAGTATGAAAAGGCAAAAAGATAGAACACTGAAAGATGAACTCTCCAGGTCAGTAGGTGCCCAATATGCTACTGGAGATGAGTGGAGAAATAACTCCAGAAAGAATGAAGGGATGGAGCCAAAGCAAAAACAGTTCCCAGTTGTGGATATGACTGGTGATGGAAGTAAAGTCTGTTGCTGTAAAGAGCAATATTGCATAGGTACCTGGAATGTTAGGTTCATGAATCAAGGTAAGTTAGAAGTGGTCAAACAGGAGATGGCAAGAGTGAATGTCAACCTTTTAGGAATCAGTGAACTAAAATGGACTGGAATGGGTGAATTTAATTCAGATGACCATTATATCTACTACTGTGGGTAAGAATCCCTTAGAAGAAATGGAGTAGCCCTCACAGTCAACAAAAGAGTCTGAAATATAGTACTTGGATGCAATCTTAAAAATGACAGAATGATCTCTATTCATTTCGAAGGCAAATCATTCAGCACTACAGTAATCCAAGTCTATGCCCCAACCAGTAACACTGAAGAAGTTAAAGTTGAATGGTTCTATGAAGACCTACAACACTTTCTAGAACTAACACCCAAAAAAAGATATCCTTTTCATTATAGAGGACTGAAATGCAAAAGTAGGAAGTCAAGAGATACCTGGAGTAACAGGCAAATTTGACCTTGGAGTACAGAATGAAGGAGGGCAAAGGCTAACAGAGTTTTGCCGAGAGAATGCACTGGTGATAGCAAATACCCTCTTCCAACAACACAAGAGAAGACTCTACACAAAGACATCACCAGAAGGTCAATACTGAAATCAGACTTATTATATTCTTTGCAGCCAAAGATGGAGAAGCTCCATAGAGTCCAAAAAAACAAGACTGGGAGCTGACTGTGGCTCAGATCATGAACTCCTTATTGTCAAATTCAGACTGAAATTGAAGAAAGTGGGAAAAACCACTATACCATTCAGGTATGACCTAAATCAAATCTCTTACAATTATACAGTGGAAGTGACAAATAGATTCAAGGGATTAGATCTGATAGACAGAGTGCCTAAAGAACTATGGATTCGTGACATTGTATAGGAGGTAGTGATCAAGACCATTCCCAAGAAAAAGAAATGTAAAAAGACAAAATGGCTCTCTGAGGAGGGCTTACAAACAGTTGAGAAAAGAAGAGAAGCTAAAGGCAAAGGAGAAAAGGAAAGATATTCCCATTTGAAAGCAGAGTTGCAAAGAATAGCAAGGAGAGATGAGAAAGCCTTCCTCAGTGATCAATGCAAAGAAATAGAGGAAAACAATAGAATAGGAAAGACTAGAGATCTCTTCAAGAAAATTAGAGATACCAAGGAAATATTTCATGCAAAGATGGGCACAATAAAGAACAGAAATCGTATGGACCTAACAGAAGCAGAAGATATTAAGAAGAGATGGCAAGAATACATAGAAGAACTATACACAAAAGATCTTCATGACTCAGATAATCACAATGGTGTGATCACTCACCTAGAGCCAGACATCCTGGAATGCAAAACCAAGTGGGCCTTAGGAAGCATCACTACAAACAAAGATAGTGGTAGTGATGGAATTCCAGCTGAGCTATTTAAAATCCTAAAAGATGATGCTGTGAAAGTGCTGTACTCAATATGCCAGCAAATTTGGAAAACTCAGCAGTGGCCATGGGACTGGAAAAGGTCAGTTTTTCATTTCAATCCCAAAGAAAGGCAATGCCAAAGAATGTTCAAACTATCACACAATTGCACCCATCTCACACGTTAGCGAAGTAATGCTCAAAATTCTCCAAGCTAGGCTCCAACAGTACATGAACCATGAATTTACAGATGTTCAAGTTGGATTTAGAAAAGGCAGAGGAACCAGAGATCAAATTGCCAACATCTGCTAAATCATCAAACAAGCAAGAGAGTTGCAGAAAAACATCTACTTCTGCCTTATTGACTATGCCAAAGCCTTTGACTGTGTGGATCACAACAAACTGTGGAAAATTCTTAAAGAGATGGGAATACCAGACCACCTGACCTACCTCCTAAGAAAGCTGTATGCAGGTCAAGAAGCAACAGTTAGAACCCGACATGGAACAACAGACTGGTTCCAAATTGGGAAAGGGGTAACGTCAAGACTGTATATTGTCACCCTGCTTATTTAACTTATATGCAGAATACATCATGCAAAATGCCAGGCTGGATGAAGCACAGGCTAGAATTAAGATTGCCAGGAGAATTATCAATAACCTCAGATGACACCACCCTTATGGCAGAAAGCAAAGAAGAACTAAAGAGCCTCTTGAAAATGAAAGAGGAGAGTGGAAAAGTTGGCTTAAAACTCAACATTCAGAAAACCAAGATCATGGCATCTGGTCCCATCACTTCAAGGCAAATAGATGAGGAAACAATGGAAACAGCAACAGACTTTATTTTTTTGGGCTCCCAAATCACTGCAGGTGGTCACTGCAGCCATGAAATTGAAAGATGTTTGCTCCTTGGAAGAAAAGCTATGACCAACCTAGATAGCATATTAAAAAGCAGAGACATTACTTTGCCAACAAAGGTCCGTCTAGTCAAAGCTATGGTTTTTCCAGTAGTCATGTATGGTTGTGAGAGCTGGACTATAAAGAAAGCTGAGCACCGAAGAATTGGTGCTTTTGAAATGTGGTGTTGGAGAAGACTCTTGAGAGTCCCTTGGAGTGCCAGGAGACCAAACCAGTCCAAGCTAAAGGAAATCAGTCCTGAATATTCTTTGGAAGGACTGATACTGAAGCTGAAGCTCCAATACTTTGGTCACCTGATGGGAAGAGCTGACTCATTGGAAAAGACCCTGATGATGAGAAAGATTGAAGGTGGGAGGAGAGGGGGACGACAGGATGAGATGGTCGGATGGCATCACTGATTCAATGGACATGAGTTTGAGTAAACTCCAGGAGTTGGTGATGGACAGGGAGGCCTGGCGTGCTGCAGTCAATGGGGTAACAAAGAGTCGGACACGACTGAATGGCTGAACTGAACTGAAACCCACACACCATTGGGAACCTTATCTTTGACAAAGGAGGCAAGCATATACAGTGGAAAACAAATGGTGTCTTCAATAAGTGATGCTGGGAAAATTGCACAGCTACTTGTAAAATAATGAAATTAGAACACTTCCTAACAGCACACACAAAGATAAACTCAAAATGAATAAAGACCTAAATGAAAGACTAGAAACTATAAAACTCTTAGAGGAAAACATGCGCAGAACACTCTCTGACATAAATCACAGCAAGAATCTCTATGGCCCACCTTCTAGAGTAAAGGAAATAAAAACAAATGTAAACAAGTGGTACCTAATTAAACCTAAAAGCTTTTGCACAGCAAAGGAAACTATAAACAAGGTGAAAAGACAGACCTCAGAATGGGAGAAAATAATAGCAAATGAAACAACTGTCACAGAATTAATTTCCAAAATATACAAGCAGCTCATGCAGCTCAATACCAGAGAAACAAACAATCCAATCAAAAAGTCGGCACAAGACCTGAACAGACATTTCTCCAAAGAAGACATACAGATGGCTAACAAACACATGAAAAGATGCTCAATATCACTAATTATTAGAGCAATGTAAATCCAAACTATAATGAGGTATCACCTCACAATAGTCAGAATGGCCATCATCAAAAAATCTACAAACAATAAATGCTAGAGAGAGTGTGGATAAAAGAGAACCCTCTTCCACTGTTGGTGGAAATGTAAATTGATATAGCCACTATGGAGAACAGTATGGATATTCCTTAAAAAAAACTAGGAATAAAACTACCATATGACCCAACAATCCCACTACTGGGCATATTTCCTGAGAAAACCAAAACTGAAAAAGACACATGTACCCCAGTGTTCATTGCAGCTCTGTTTACAATAGCTAGGACAGGGAAGCAACCAAGAGGCCCACCAACAGATGAAAGGATAAAGGAGTTGTGCTACATATACACAATGGAATATTACTCGGCCATGAAAAAGAACACATTTGAGTCAGTTCCAATGAGGTGGATGAACCTGGAGCCTATTATACAGAGTGAAGTAAGGGGAAAAGAAAAAAAACAAATATCATATATTAACGCATACATAAGGAATCCAGAAAAATGGTACTGATGAGCCTATTTGCAGGGCAGAAATGGAGACCCAGACATAGAAAACAGGCTTGTGGACACAGGGGGGGAAGGTGAGGGTGGGATGAATGGAGAGAGTAGTATGGAAACATGCATTCCATGTGTAAAATAGACAGCCAGTGGGAATTTGCCGTCTGGCTCAGAGAGCTCAAACTGCTGCTCTGTGACAACCTAGAGGGGTGGGATGGAGTGGGAGGTCAGAGAGAGGTTCAAGAGGGTGGGGACATATGTGTACCTATGGCTGATTTATGTTGCTATATGGCAGAAACCAACACAATATTATAAAGTGCTTATCCCCCAATTAAAAATAAATAAATTTTTAAAAATAAAAGAAAGCGTGTGCAGGGAATGCAGAACACCAGTTGAAACCTACTACTAATTATATTTTGAAACTATCTGTTCTCTGGGCCTTGGTTAATCGTCTGTATAGTGAGAGTTTTGAGATGGAGGTTCTCAAGGTCTCTGACTCCAGCTGCAGGAAATAGAAGACTGCTTCCTTTCACAAAGGCTCTTTGTTGTGGAATTCCTTGCTGCTGACCCTCCAGACCCGAAGCAAGCACAATCTTTAGAAATTAGCATTTTATTGACTTTGACATGTGCTGTCACTGACGCTTCTGTTTTATGTGTTTTAATTAAATGTTATTATTTGCCTCCATGTCTCAAGGCCATGTGTTGGGAATGGGCGAGATTTCATAAATCAGACCCAGACGTCTACATTGGGAGTTCATTGATTCTTCTTGTGATGTCATTGTAATTATTTCCCTTCGATCAGTAGAGAAGCTTTGATGTTCTCTTTAGAGCTGAAAGAGGCTTCTTTCCATTTATCTCCAGCTTGTTGAAAATGCACAAAGCCCTTCTCCAAAAATCACCCTCCTCTGATATAAAAATGAGTGTCTTATTTTGTTTTCAATGTGGTTGCTATTATTAGATGCTCAGAGCAAGAGCCACTGGGGGCCGCCTGTGAGCCCATGTTACTCTGTGGCAAGAAGTCTAATCCTGTGACAATGGCTTTTGTCTGTTCCTCTCTCTGCCCCTGCTCTGGTGCCCCGTGTTCCCTACAGACTGCACTTCAGGCTCTGGAGGAAAATTTTGTTTGTTCGGTCTTTGTTTCTTTTCCAAATTTATTTAAATTTATTTATTTTTAATTGGAGGATAATTGCTTTACAATATTGTATTGGTTTTTGCCATATATCAACATGAATCAGCCATAGGTATACATATGTCCCCTCCCTCTTGAACCTCCCTCCCTGGACCAACTTTAACGTGAACCCTCCAGATGCTCGTGCTGTCAGGGATTTCATTTTTATTACCTCCTCTACAGTCTGCATGTCTGCCTTGCACTAAGTTAGTGCTCAATGCACATTTGTTGTTGTTGTTGTTGCTCAGTTGCTCAGTCGTGTCCAACTCTCTGCAACCCCATGGACTGCAGCACACCAGGCTTCCCTGCCCTTCACCATCTCCCAGAGCTCACAAAAATTCATGTCCATTGAGTCAGTGACGCCATCCAACCATCTCATCCTCTGTCATCCCCTTCTCCTCCCGCCTTCAATCTTTCCCAGCATCAGGGTTATTTTAATGAGCCGGCTCTTCATATCAGGTGGCCAAAGTATTGGAGCTTCAGCTTCAGCATCAGTCCTTCTAATGAATATTCAGGACTGATTTCCTTTAGGATTAACTCGTTTGATCTCCTTGCAGGCCAAGAGACCATCAAGAGTCTTCTCAAACACCACAGTTCAAAAGCACCAATTCTTTGGCACTCAGCCTTCCTTATGGTCCAACTCTCACATCTGTATATGACTACTGGAAAAACCATAGCTTTGACTAGATGGACCTTTGTTGGCAAAGTAATGTCTCTGCTTTTCAATACTCTATCTAGGTTTCCCACAGTGTTTCTTCCAAGGATCAAGTATCTTTTAATTTCATGACTGCAGTAAACATCTGCTATGATTTTGCTGCCCAAGAAAATAAAGTCTCTCACTGTTTCCATTGTTTCCCCATCTATTTGCCATGAAGTGATGGGATCAGATGCCATGATCTTCATTTTTTGAATGTTGACTTTTAAGCCAGCTTTTTCACTCTCCTCCTTCACCTTCATCAAGAGGCTCTTTAGTTCCTCTTCACTTTCTGCCATTAGGGTGGTGTCATCTGCATATCTGACGTTATTGATATTTCTCCCAGCAATCTTGATTCCAGCTTGTGCTTCATCCAGCCTGGCATTTTGCATGATGTATTCTGCATATAAGTTAAATAAGCAGGGTGACAATATACAGCCTTGACGTTACCCCTTTCCCAATTTGGAACCAGTCTGTTGTTCCATGTCAGGTTCTAACTGTTGCTTCTTGACCTGCATACAGCTTTCTTTGGAGGTAGGTCAGGTGGTCTGATATTCCCATCTCTTTAAGAATTTTCCAGTTTGTTGTGATCCACACAGTTAAAGGCTTTGGCATAGTCAATAAAGCAGAAGTAGATGTTTTTCTGCAGCTCTCTTGCCTGTTTGATGACTCAACAGATGTTGGCAATTTGATCTCTGGTTCCTCTGCCTTTTCTAAATCCAACTTGAACATCTAGAAGTTCTCAGTTCATGTACTGTTGAAGCCTGGCTTGGAGAATTTTGAACATTACTTTGCTAGTGTGTGAGATGAGTGCAATTGTGCAATAGTTTGGACATTCTTTGGCATTGCCTTTCTTTGGGATTGAAATGAAAAACTGACTTTTCCAGTCCTGTGGCCACTGCTGAGTTTTCCAAATTTGCTGGCATATTGAGTGTAGCACTTTCACAGCATCATCTTTTAGGATTTGAAATAGCTCAACTGGAATTCTATCACTTCCACTAACTTTGTTTGTAGTGATGCTTCCTAAGGCCCACTTGATTTTGCATTCCAGGATGTCTGGCTCTAGGTGAGTGATCACATCATTGTGGTTATTTGGGTCATTAAGATCTTTTTTGCAAAGTTCTTCTATGTATTCTTGCCACCTCTTCTCAATATCTTCTGCTTCTGTTAGGTTCATACTGTTTCTGTCCTTTATTATGCACACTGGTTGAATTTAATTGAGGGTAGAGAGTGAGGAATTTGCACTTCTCCCAAGCAGAATCATCCCAGAGCCAGCTGAGGCTCACCTCAGAGTCTGAGTCTCAAATGGGACAGGAAAGACCTTGCACCCACTCCAGTATTCTGGCCTGGAGAATTTCATGGACTACATAGTCCATGGTGTCACAAAGAGTTGGACACAACTGAGCGACTTTCACTTAGAGGGGGAAGAGATTGCGAGTCTATCCTCTATCCTTCTTTTTAAAGCATCACTGTACATGTTAAATCCAAACAGTGCTATGTTCAAAATCCCATTATACATAGAGAATTCCTGGAATATTTGAGGGGATGGAGGACAGAAAGTGGGAGAGATTGTTTATCAACCATTTTTTGCTCATGCTCAACAAATATTTTTTGAGTACTTAACCATGCAGAAATTGGGGCCCAGAGGAAATGTAAGCATCCCTCAGGCTCTGCTCACTCCCTGATTCCAAATCCAGCCCCTACAAGAAGCAGGGCCTTCCCCAACACCAACACATCATTTTCACAAATTCCTGAAGCCACAGGTTTTTATTCGATTATATGTATTTATTTAACAAATACGTATAAAGCACAGTGTGCCAGGCACCATTCTAAGCACACCACGTATATTGACTCATTTAATCCTCATTAGAAGCCCATGAGGTATTGTGATTATTAATGATAGGATTATTAATCTTCAACTTACTGATGAGGAAAATGAGGCACAAAAGAACTAAATAATTTGGCCAAGGTCGCAGAGCTAGCGGGTGCCAGAGTCAAGATTTAAACCCAGGCAGTTAAGCCTCAAAGTCCATTTTTTCAACCACTATTCCGGGCTGCCTCAGCTTGGCTGTGGATTGACTGTTGGTTGTTGCCTGTCAGCCTGGACTCTCTAGCTGTACTGCCAGCTTCCTGACAAGTGGGACCACAACTCCAGTGGCTTTATTACATCTTCCCATCATGTTCATTCAATAAATGCCTATTAAATACCTCCTCTATATCTGGAACATTCTAGATTCTAGGAACACAGCAGTGAATCAGAATGTCAGGACTCCTGCCTCACACAGCTTACATTTGAGGAGGCAAAACGCATGACACCAGGGAAGCCAACTGACCGACCAAGTAAGAAGACAACTACCAGTCACCACAAAGGCAGTGAAAGGGGTGAGCGAAAGTCGTGGACCAGGGGGACCTGAGGCAGAGAAACCTCATTAAATGATGTTGTGAGGAAGAGACTCTCAGAGGAGGTCATGTCTGCGCTGATTCCTGAGGAAAAACAGCCAGCCCTGTGAGAATTTGAGGGATGAGAACTCCGGTCAGAGGGTCAGCAGGTGCAAAGGCCCTGTGGCAGAAAGGTGCCTGGAGAGTAACAATCTGAGGGAAAGGGAGGGAAGCAGAGCTCAGATGGTGAAGTCTCAGAATGTGGGTTCTTTGTGCTGTGTTGCAAAAAGCCATGGGACTTGGCACAGTGCTGAGTCCCCAGAGAACTTTAAGTGACTCCCACATCTCTGAGCCTGTGTGCCCTCAGCACAGCAGGCTACCTGGGGCCACCAAGCACTGCCTCAAGGGGGCCCAGCTGCCCCCCACACCACCAGCCGTTTCAGTGGGCGCAGTGAACAACCACTCAGACCGGGAGTCCAACTTCCTGGCTTTCAGCCCCTGCTCTTCTCTTCACCAGCTGAATGATTTGGGGGCGAATTATTGAACCTCAACTTCAGTTTTCTGACCTGAAAAATGGTATCATCAAGTACATAACCCAGAAGATGACTGAGAAAATTAAATCAGATGATGAGTGTCATATGCTCAGCACAGTGCTGGGACAAGGAAGCAAACACCAAAGGCAGTTTTTATGTTGTGATGGTTATTTTTGTATTACTCTTGGTAGGTGATCAGCTCTGAAGTGTAATCACTGCCTGATAGAAAGTGCTGGGATCTCTGGCATCAGCTCTGTTAGTTTCTGGGCTGACAACAGCAAGAGGAAAAGGGAAAAAAAAGTAGATTATCCAAAACATCTACCATTTTCCCAAATAACATGATCTCTACTACTTTTTTCCATGCAAGTTGCTAGAGAGTTCCAATCTCATTCGTTCAGCATTCCTCTCCAAGCTCCATTCTATTTTCATGTTAGTGTAGGTACCGAGAAAACATCAGAAGTGACGTGACTCTCCAATGGAGAATCACTAAGTGATAATGTCGGGCACCATGATAAGAAACACAATTCTTAGATGAAACGAGAAGAGAATTTAACCCGAAAGAATGCCAAGGCCAGGATTTTTGTTCAGATCTCCCCGGAAACAGAGTTTCAGCCAAAAGCCAAGACTGGAGCTACAATAAGCGTTTTCTTCTCTTTGGTGTGCCCAGGGTCCATTAAGAACCAAGCCCTGGTGCCACCTACTGGCCATCTCCAGAGCTGAAGAACAGACTCCAGAACCTATCTGCCTCCTTGTCAGAAATTAAGTTTGGGGGGGGAAACTGGTAATTCACAGTAACTTCTGTGTTTTCAACCTCCTGTGAATTATTTGAATTGAGGAAAGCGTATGGTAACAGTCTCAGCCACTTACAGTCCCCACGAGGCACAGTCCCTGACATGCCCCTACTTGCTTTGTATCTGTAAGAATTTGTCACCCAGCAGAGGTACCCAGAGATAGAGACAGCATATTTTTTCCAGTGGGCCAGTGCCTGGCTCCACTCCCATCAATGCATCCAGTCTTACAAGAAGATAGTCTCTACTGCCCAAATTTATATCCTTGAATACTTTCACTTACAGGAGATACTTTACATAAAGAAATCACGTGTGGAATCTGCCTTCAAAGAGTTCAGCTTGCAGCTCACTATACAACTGCAAGCCTAAATTCCCTTCTGTCCCCGGAATCTCATGGTAAGAATCAGTTTGGGGTCTGCTCTCCCTAAGGTAAGAAAAGATGGCCACTCTTGTCATCAGTTCAGTTCAGTCATTCAGTCGTGTCTGACTCTTTGTGACCCCATGGACTGCAGCACACCAGGCTTCCCTGTCCATCACCAACTCCCAGAGCTTACTCAAACTCATGTTCATCATGTCAGTGATGCCATCCAACCATCTCATCCTCTGTCTTTCCCTTCTCCTCCTGCCTCCAATCCCTCCCAGCATCAGGGTCGTTTCCAATGAGTCAACTCTTCGCATGAGGTGGCCAAAGTATTGGAGTTTCAGCTTCAGCATCAGTCCTTCCAATGAATATTCAGGACTGATCTCCTTTAGGATGGACTGGTTGGATCTCCTTGCAGTCCAAGGGACTCTCAAGAGTCTTCTCCAACACCACAGTTCAAAAGCATCAATTCTTCGGCGCTCAGCTTTCTTTACAGTCCAACTCTCACATCCATACATGACTACTGGAAAAACCATAGCTTTGACTGGATGGACCTTTAATGGTATCAAGGCCATTTTCATTTTCCAAGGATCTGGTGAGAGCAGATGGCTTTGGGGTCTGGGTAGCTTCGGCGGTTTGTACAAGCTCCATACACATCTTAAAGGCAGGTAACTTGGCCTCAGTAAGCACACAGCCTGAAATGGCTAGGGAAAATAAATCTGCAGGCTGGCTAACCAAGGAATAAACCAATATCCCAAAAGAATTTTGGCTCATTCCTCCGGGGGTGGATAAGCAGGGCAGTTTTGAAGACAGGAAAGTCAGTGGCTGGGCTGGATCCTCCCTTCTTTACTCAAGAATATATCTTTACTTATTTAAAACGCATTAAGTCATACTTCCCTGGTGGCACAGTGGACAAGAATCAGCCTGCAAATGCAGGGGACTCAGGTTCAATCCCTGGCCCAGGAAGATTCCACGTGCCATGGGGCAACTAAGCCCGTGCGCCACCAGTACTGAGACGGGGTGCCGCACCCACCGAAGCCCACTCCCTGGAGCCTGCGCGCTGCAGCAAGAGGAGCTGCAGCGAGAAGTCTGCCCCCGCGGCCGAGAGCGGCCCTGGCTGCTGCGGCTCCAGAAGAGCTCGATCAGCAACGAAGGCCCAGCACAGCCCAACATAAATTAAAAAAAAATGTTAATGCATTGAGTCCATCAAGAGGAGTGGATAAAGAAGATGTGATACATATATACAATGGAATATTACTCAGTCATAAAAAAAGAACAAAATAATGTCATTTGCAGCAAGATGGACATGCATGGAGACTGTCATACTGAGTGATGTAAGTCAGAGAAGGAAATATATCACTTCTATGCGGAATCTTTTTTAAAAAAATTATACAAATGAACTTATTTACAAAACAGAAATAGAGTCACAGATGTAGAAATCAGTCTTACAGTTACCAGGGAGGGAAGTTAGGGAGGGATAAATGGGAGCTTGTGATTGGCATATACACACTCCTATATATAGAATAGATAACTAATAAGGATCTACTGTATCTCACAGGGAACTCTAGTCAATACTCTGTAATGACTTATATGAGAAAAAACTATTTTAAAAAGTGGATATGTGTGTACGTATAACTGGCTCACTTTGCTCTACACCTGAGACTAAACAACATTCTAAATCAACTCTACTCCAATAAAAGCTTTAAACTTAAAAATTAATAAATAAAATGTACTGAGTCTTCTCTGCTTGCCAGGTAAGCACTTCACCTACAGCTCCTCGCTTAATCTCAACAAAAATCTTGGCACTTGATATCATTTTTGTTTCCACCTAACAGATAAGAAAACAGGCTTATAGACAGCTTAAGCACTTGCCCATGTACAGCAGAAATTAAACACAACACGACTGCTTTGGTTACAACCAGAGCTGAAACAACACAAATAAAGTATGATGAACTTAAGGAGGAAAAGTTTCCCTTAGGAAGCCAGTATAATTCAACTATACTTCAATAAACTTTTTTTAAATACATTAAGTAAAATTTTCTCTCTCCAAATTTTTTTTAAAAAATAAATAAATAAATCACTTGCCCAGGATCTTAGAGCAAGTAACTAGTAGATGCAAGATCCAAACTCATACATCCTCATTCCTCTTAATCGCTCAAAGTATTTCTCAGAGACCCAGGACTTAGGATTTCCACAGGCACTCATGAAAACACAATTTGCTGGATGAATGAAAGGGGGTAATTCTCCATAAAGAAGATGCTCTCCAAGCCCCTGTAGATGTGAGTGTGGTACAAAGAAGAGGTGCTTTGGCACCCAGCACCACTCACCCTATTCTTCTTGAGCAGCCCACACCCCGTATAAACCTTTCCCCTTCATCTTCATACACTTGATGCAGTTACTGAATTGTAGTCCTCATCCCCAGCCAGTTTCCTAGGACCTTGACCATAATTTTCTCACACCATCCATGCCTGACGATTGACTTCTCATGGTTATTTGCAAAAGCACAAATACAAATGCTATTAACTGGTAATAAAACCAGCCAGCCATTTCTAAAACCCAGCTCTGGTAACTGCTCTGTGGCCTTTGGGGACCCTTTATTTGCCAGAGTAAATATTTCTTTCTGATATGAAAATGCCAAGGGAGGCAACCCGGTCTTTTGCTCTTTCCAAAATTTATAGACTGATGAGGTCTGGCTGGGTCAGGAGCAGGCAGACTGTCTCTTAAGAATCATAGAAAGCTTTTAGGATTCCTGATTCAAGAAACTACCCACCAGCTTCAATACATAGATGTTTCATGTCCCCCCACCCCAGATTATATTGTTTACTTTTTTTTTTAAAGTAGGACTTTAATAAGAATTTATCATCTGGGCTTCCCTGGTGGCTCAGTGGTAAAGAACCTGCCTGTCAATACAGGGGACACAGGTTTGATCCCTGGTCCGGGAAGATCCCACATGTTGCAGAGCAAGAAAGTCTGTGCGCCACAGTCTCTGAAGCCTGCATACCTAGAGTTTGTGCCCTGCAACAAAAAAACCACTGCAAGGGGAAGCCCACACACCACTACTAAAAAGTAGCCTCTGCTCGCTACAGCTGGAGAAAGGCCACAGGCAGCAACAAAGATCCAGCACAGCCAAAAACAAATAAATCTCTAACAATAACAAAAATTATTATTCATCTTTCGGGTTCCTGGCAGTGTGCTAGACACTACAGATACCAAAGAAAGGTTACCATACCTGCCCTCCAGGCGCTTATAACCTAGTTATGGAGACATGACCCACACAGGAAGCAACTCAAGAATAAGACAAGGCAGGTCTTAGTCAGGTGTGAGATGCCAAAGTACAGATAAGAGGAACTGTCACATCAGAAATGAAGATGGTCAACCTGGAGAGACCAGTCAAAGGGTGACGCTCCCGGTTCTGCCACTCACTAGGTTCTGCTGCTCTAGCCCCTGGCCTCATGCACCCCATCAGACCCTGGTTATAGGATCTGTAAAATAAGCAAAGAAGGCCGAGCACTGAAGAACTGATGCCTTTGAACTGTGGTGCTGGAGAAGACTTCTGAGAGTCCCTTGGACAGCAAGGAAATCAAACCAGTCAATCTTAAGGGAAATCAACCCTGAAAACTCATTGGAAGGACTGATGCTAAAGTTGAAACTCCACGATTTTGGTCACCTGATGCAAACAGCTGACTCATTGGAAAAGTCCCTGATTCTGGGAAAGATTGAGGGCAGGAACAGAAGAGGGCATCAGAGGATGAGATGGCTGGATGGCATCACTGGTGCAATGGACAAAAACTTGGGCAAACTCCAGGAGATGGTGAGGGAGAGGGAGGCCTGGCGTGCTGCAGTCCATGGGGTTGCAAAGAGTCGGACACACCTGGGCAACTGAACAACAATGACAACAAATGACAGAGCGTGGCCACTCACACAACAGACTCGTTCTGAACCCTGACCGTAAACCAGGCACTGTTGAGTTCTGGTGATGCGATGTTGAATGAACAAGACAGTGAAGTGCCCTGCAGTCTGGTGGGAGAAAAGGGTAAGGCAGACAATAAACAGGGGAAGGGATAACTATGTTACATGACAGCAGTGACAAATCCAAGTAGGGCGCAGAGAGTGGCGGGGGCTGTCAGGAGGGGTAGGAGGGGGAATCACACCAATCAAAGAACAGTAAGAACGTCTGAGTGAGGGCATGGATGACACGAGCCAGACAAACCGATGTCTATGGGATGAGCATTCCTGGAAGAATAAAAGCAAGGGAAAGATCCTGAGATAAGAATGGCTGGAAATGTTTGAGGAACGGCATGGATGATGGTGAGGCTGGATCACCATGAGTGTCTGAGAACCGTTGGGAAATGAAGAGCAGTCAGGAGCCAGATCATGAAGGACCCAGAAGGCCAAAGGGAGGAGTTCAGAAGGAAAGCTTGGAAGGCTTCAGAATATGTATCAGAGTATCCAAACCATCTCTGATGCTAAGAGGTAGGACTTGAGCAAGACAGTCCTAATGAGCAAGATCTAGAATGTAGGCATCCAGATGCTAAGTACCTACATGTAAGATGGTCTGGGTTCTTTTGCACTTGGCAGTAACTTAATCACAGAAACCAAACTAAGAGGGTAAAAAAAAATCAGAGACATAACCCTAGAGACTTAGGAGCATGTGTGTGTTAGTTGCTCAGTCGTGTCCGACTCTTTGCAACCCCCAAGGACTGTAGCCCACCAGGCCACTCTGTCCATGGGATTTCCCAGGCAATAATACTGGAGCGGGTTGCCATTTCCTTCTCCAGGGGATCTACCCCACTCAGGGATCGAACCCACGTCTCTCGAGACTTCTGCATTGGCAGGCAGAGACTTAGGGGAGTCGCAGGTATTTCATGAGCAGATTGAGATGATGCCTTTGAAGCTCTTCAGGCAGCCAGTGCCCTTCTTCTGTCCAAAGACTGCCAGTGTGGTACCCAAGTGGGACTATGCAAGATCCCCTCCTCCTAGACAACAGACTGCCATTTGAAACCCATTCCTCGGGGTTTCAGGGCCACAGTTAACGCTACGATAGATAACAGTTGAGTGTTAACTTTGAATAAATCCAAGCTAATTGGTTAGCGCTTTTCAAATTTTCTAACCTCCATTTACTATCTCTTCCTCAGATAGAAGACAGAAAATACACGGCCACAGAATGCCTGAAAGATGTGCAGTGCAACAGTCCACTGCTAGCAGGAAATTAATTGAAAATGCATGTTTCATCTTAAGGCTTATGTGAATGGTGCATTTTATTTCAGATCTACCTGTAAGAACTTAACAGTCGTGTGTTCTAGTACTCAAGGAGCAAACGTGGCTCTTCAGGGAGACGTCCTATGCTTTGCCACACACTTGGCACACTCCAGCACGTCCTCGTGTGCACGCGTGCTGAGTCCCTTCAGTCCTGTCCAACTCTGTGCGGCTCTACGGACCGCAGCCCTCCGGCTCCTCTGTCCATGGAATTCTCCAGGCAAGAAGACTGGAGTGGGTCACCATACCCCCTCCAGATACATGTCCTTAGGGATGAGCAAATAACTGAAAGTGGATAACTAAATGTGACCCAGTTAAAACACTCTACTCTCCAGAAGGACGCTAAGGAGTTACTGATATCTGAGATTTCAAGGACATGAACCACTGTTTGGGGACAGCGTATGAGCAGAGGGTTCCCGAAGCAGATCTGGGTGCTTCTTAAATAGTCTCTAATGCGAGGCCCGATCCCACAATTGTTTGTTTATCAAAGCACAAGCCATTTCAACTGTGACTTGTGTTACCAGCTCAAGTTGGAAATGGTCTGCATCGTAACCATCTCTGGGCTTCAGCAGGCATAATGGGAATAGCACGTGAGATCCGGCAGCTCCATAGCTAATCACACATCTCAGTAAATTCCTTCAGTATCACATGCTCTTAGGAAGGGGTGCTGTTGCCATGAATAAGAAAGCATTCACAAAGAAACTGACACTGCTCCTGTTTCTTAAATAGTCGTGTACGGCATCTCTAAGGGGCTATGTTGCTCATATTGTGTTTGTTTAATATTTGACAATATCTTGGCTCATACCATAGTAGATTTGAGATTAAATGATTACTTGAAAAAGGCACAGTTGCCCACACAGATGGGAGAATGTGTTTATTTGGGGGAAAAAAAAGAAACTAAAAGGAAATAACCCTCCATGATGCATGCATCAATACTACGATGATTACATAATACTATATTAGTAATATTTTGAGGGACTTACCCTAAATAACCATCCTCCCTTGCAACTCAGCATCCACATAATTACCGCTTTCTAGCTCCTAGGAAAGTGAGGCGTGCCATGCTGAACACGGCCCAGGCCCGGGTGTGAGCAGGCCTCTGCTGCCACACCGTGACAATTGTTGAGATGGCAACCATAGGAAGCTTTGCCCACTTCCACCCGGAGAAAATATGAAATATTTACTTCCTATGCAATTCCGATCTTCAGCTCTTTCAGATGAACAGCAATTATAGTAAATAATAAACACAAGATACTCTACATAATTCCAGCTGCATCGTGTAGCACAAAATGTATGAATACATAAACATTTCATAAAATATTAACTATATTCAATATACATTAAATATATTAACATATAGTTAAATATAAATATACTTTATCATTTTATCTTATTCCCTAAATATCTAGCTTAGGTTGTAATTATACGAGTTACTTTTTTAAATTTAGGTCTGATATATGGTTTTTATGCTTAACAAAAAGTGAATATTCCAAATCCAAATTATCCTTTTTGCTTAAGGTATGAAAATAATATTCTCTGATAACAATTTTTTTCTTTCTTTTTGCATAAGCTAAGCATTGATTTTATGTAGAGTTCTCCTACCTAAAAAGATTCCAAGAATTCTTATAAATTAAATGGAAGTTTTTAACACAAAAATTAGGGTTTAAATTGGACATATAAACAATATTTTTTTTCTTGGGCTCCAAAATCTCTGTGGATGGTCACTGCAGCCACAAAATTAAAAGACACTTGCTCCTTGGAAGAAAAGCTATGACAAACCCAAACAGTGTAGTAAAAAGCAGAGACATCACTTTGCCAACAAAGTGAAAGTGAAAGTGAAGTTGTGTCCAACTCTTTGCAACCCCGTGGACTGTAGCCTACCAGGCTCCTCCATTCATGGGATTCTCCAGGCAAGAATACTGGAGTGGGTTACCATTTCCTTCTCCAGGGGATCTTCCCAACCCAGGGATCGAACCTGGGTCTCCTGCATTGGAGGCAGAGGCTTTAAGCTCTGAGCCACCAGAAAGGTCCATATAAGTCAAAGCTATGGTTTTTCCAGTAGTCACATAAGGATGTGATAGTTGGACCATAAAGAAGGCTGAAAGCTGAAGAATTGATGCTTTTGAATTGTGGTGCAGGAGAAGACTCTTGAGAGTCCCTTGGACTGCAAGGAGATCCCATCAGTCAATCCTAAAGGAAGTCAACCCTGACTACTCATTGGAAGAACTGATACTGAAGCAGGAGCTCAAGTCCTTTGACCACCAAAGAGCCAACTCATTGGAAAAGCCCTTGATCCTGGGAAAGAGAAGGAAGCAGAAAGGGGACAACAGAGGGTGAGATGGTTGGATGGGATCACTGACTCAGTGGACACAAGTTTGAGCAAGTTCAGAGAGACAGTGAAGGACAGGGAAGCCTGCTGCAGTTCAGGGGTTGCAAAGAGTCGGAAAAGACTGAGAGACTGAACAACAATGAGATCTTTGTTATACAGAGTGTGATGTGTAAGTCCAGGGCCGGAGCTAAATAAACAAGGGGTCCCAAGTGTCCTCCTTTCTCCACAGAGTGTTCAACCTCCCCTCTAAATAACTTCAGATCAAATATCTCAAGAATACTGGTTTGAAGATACATCAGATTATTATTCTGCCCATGGAGCCTTCAAGTCTCTACTAGCCCTTATAGTAAGACATTGTCTCAAAACTTCAGAGAGATACAACTATCAACTTCTTCGGTCCAGAGCAACCCTAGCGATATACTGATATTCCTGATTAACAGCTGAAAACAATTCCAATGATAAATTTTCAGAGATAAAATAAGGAATAAAATAGAAGCGTAACTGTTTTAAACTAACATATGTACCATACACACACACTCACACATAATTATCTGATGTAAGCAAAAAAGATATCATGAGAACTTGGAGAGAAAAAAAAAAGTTGTTACTTTATATTCCATAGACATTTAACCATTGTCTGAAATTCATTTCCTAAACTCTCATTCTGCCCTTAATGTCTGGTGATAGGAAAAATCATTGAAAACCCTAAGAGCAGCAAGAAAATAGAACAAGATGGGATCTGTCTATTTTTATTTTTATTTGAATTTTTATTTTAGCAAATAGGAAAATTCCTATTTTGTGCTCTTGTTCTAACTCAATGGAGATACAACAAAAACAGTTTTATAGACTCCTATGTCTCCCAAACACAGCAGATTTTATTTGGAACAGGAAATTGGCAGACGCTGATAGAGGAAATTTTAATTTAATTCACTACCATAAATTTCAGAAATGTGTCCATGCATTAGAAGCTCCATGGAGGGAATATTTCTTTAGAAATAAAAAGAAAATGCAATTTGGAAGAAATGTATTTTAGGTTATTATTTCTCTGTGTAAGGAAGCTAAATCTTCCCCCAACATAAATTTTGTTGTCTAGACTGCAGTCTAGAGGGAAATGAGACTGCAATCTACTCATTCCTCTTGCTTTCACAATAGAACCAATCACAGTTGTGATGAGAATCATCCCAAATTATAAGGCATAAAAACTGGCAGTGCCTCATATGTTATTAGTTTATTTGCAGATGGCACCACAATTTACAACCCAATCCTATTACAAGAAATGCTGATTTCACAAATGCTCTGCTTGTGAGCAGGAATAAAATGCTCAGAAATCACAGCAGTGCCATACTCTGTTTAAGCTTTCCAAAATTTACATTAAGGCAATTCTTGAAAGTTATAAGAAATTGCTCTACCACCTTCAAGCCATTGCAAGTATATGCACTTTGCATCAAATGTGCATATAAACCAATAAATATCTTTGTTGCTCTCTAATTAATCACAAACAATTACACATAATTATTTCATTAAGTGGAAATTTTAAAGGACCTAATATGTTGAACAGGGCTTCCCTGGTGACTTAAATGGTGAAGAATCTGTCTGCAATGTAGGAGACCTGGGTTCGATCCCTGGGTCAGGAAGATCTCCTGCAGAAGGGAATGGCTACTCACTCCGGTATTCTTGCCTGAAGAATTCCATGGACAGAGGAGTCTGATGGGATACAGTCCATGGGGTGGCAAAGAATCGGACACTACTGAAAGATTACCATACACAGTATGTTGAACAATTAGCATATATAGCCAACAGAACTTTAGTTAATTAAGATTATTCCGGAATAAAATAATAAATACTGAGCACATAGCTACCAAATCCAAACATAGGTGAATTTATTCACAATAGCAAAAAGGACACTAGGAGATTCATCTCAAATAAGGACTGAGAATTTCAATTCTTAGATCTGTTTTCTGACAACTTATATTTATGAGCTGCCCTCAGTCTACAGGTTTTAACGTGAAGCCAAAGTAACCAATCTACTCCTTATATTTCTATTTAACATTTGGACAGATGGAAATTCAAATCACCCTTACAAAGCTGTCATTTTCGATTCAACAAACAGCTACTTGAAAAAAGATCTTCATCTTTCTGCTCTTTGCATGATGCTCTGTGGTAAGAAACACAGCCAGACAAATCTTACCAATTCTTCGCCTCCTCCAGGAAGTCTTTGCAGCTGTATTCTTCCATTTTTGTCTCATTTTATAAAATTGACTTTGTTACATTAATAAATAATATACGCTCATCTCAAGAGACTTAGAAAATACACAGAAATAGAAAAAGGGAGGAGAGCCACGCTGAGTCCCACCAGGCAGAAGTAATAATTAAAATCTTTATGGATTCCCTCACAATATTTTGTTGAGAATTTTTATCTAATTTCAGTTATGTGATATACCCAACATTGAATGAGTTAACTTTACAAAGTAGTAACTCAAGACCATTTTTTTTCCTTTAAAAGCTTTATCTCACCAGCCTCCTGGATGCCCAGACCAAAAATGTGAGTTATCCCTGATTCCTTTTTTCCCTCTTCCACTTGCATCCAATCCATCAGCAAGTCCTGCAGGCTCTTACTGAATGTTCAACAAAGTCTCACTGAATATGACCTCTTTTCACCGTCTCCTCTGCTAAAACACTAGTCCAAACCACTTTCCCTTCTCCTTAGATGACTGCTGCAGCCTCTCTGCTGCTCTATTTTCCCTCTTGCCCTTGGTTATTGTACAGCGCCCCTAACAGTTTAACACATCAGCCAAAGAAAACATCTCAAAATGTAATCATAAATCAACCACATGCTTAAGACTCTCCATAGGGTCCTGAGTGCAACTGGAATAAAATTCACCCTCCTTACCACAGCCTACAAAGCCCTACATGATCTGACCCCTGGCTTCTCTTCAACCTCATTCAGAATGGGCTGGTCCCTCTGGCCTTTGGGTCCCTCACATTAGCTCCTTTCTGCCTCAAGGACTTTATATTTGGTATTCCTCTGATGGGAAGACTCTTTACCTGAATCTTTCTGTGGGTGTCTCTTTCTCATTCCTCAGGACTCTGCTCAGATGTCACCTCCTCTGAGTGTCCTCCCTCCTCAGTCCGTTGCTATCCCATTACCTTATTTTCTTTACAGCAGTAAAGAAACAAAACCGAGTCTCCTACATTACAAGCAGATTCTTTGCAGTCAGCCATGAGGGAAGCCCAAAATAGTTTAATAATAGTATTTGAGATGATCTTATTTGCTAACACAGTTGATATCTTTTATGTGAGATATAGTTGCATGAAGGCAGAGACTTCATAATTTGTTTAAATTGAGGAATAGTTGATAATCTTGTTATTAGCATTTGCGCCACAGTCTAAGAGCACCTGGCACAGAGGAGACATTGGTTGGACTGAATCAATAGCATCAAGAACTGCAAGCCCTTAAGGAAAAATACCATATGCTATTCATTATAATGGGCTTCCCTGGTGGCTCACTGGTAAAAAAAATTCGCCTGCCAATGCAGGAGATCCTAATTTGATTCCTAGGTTGGGAAGATCCCCTGGAGAGAGAAATGGCAACCCACTCCAGTGTTCTTGCCTGGGAAATCCCATGGACGGAGGAACCTGGCGGGCTACAGTCCGCAGGGTCGCAGAAGAGTCGGCACGACTTAGCCACTGAACATCAATGCGACATCACGAAAAAGTAGATCAGTGAGGAGAGAAGGGGGCCTCCTGCACTGTTGGTGGGAATGTAAATTGGTGCAGCCACTATGGAGAACAGTATGGAGGTTCCTTTAAAACCTAAAAAATAGAGCCACCATATGATCTAGCAATCCCACTCCTGGGCATATTATCTGGAGAAAACCATAACTCGAAGAGATATGTGCACCCTAGTGCTCACTGCAGCACAATTTACAATAACCAGGACCTGGAAGTAACCTAAATGTCTACTGACAGAGGAATGGATAAAGAAAAATATATATACAATGGACTATTACTCAAGCACACACACACAAAAAAAAAGAAGAATGAAATAACGCCATTTGCAGTAACATGGATGAACCCATAGATTATCATAATGAGTTAAGTCAGTATGATAATCTCTGAGTTATCATATTTGTAGAAAGACAAATATATGATAGCACTTACATGTGTTAATCTTAAAAAATGGTACAAATGAACTTATTGGCAAAACAGAAATAGAGTCACAGATATAGAAAACAGACATGATTACCAGGGGGGAAGGGAGAAGAGGGATAAACCGGGAGACTGGGATTCACATACATATTGTGCTGAGTGTGTTAGTCACTCAGTCCTGTCCGACTCTTTGTGACCCCGTGGACTGTAGCACACCAGGCTCCTCTGTCCTTGGGATTCTCCAGGCAAGGATACTAGAGCAGGTTGCCACGCCCTCCTCCAGGGGATCTTCCCAGCCCAGGGATTGAACTGAGGTCTCTTGCTTTGCAGGTGGATTCTTTACCATCTGAGCCACCAGTGCATACTACTACGTATAAAATAGATAGCTAATTACAACCTATTGCATGGCACACCCAACTCTACTCAATACTCTGTAATGATCTGTATGGGAAAAGAATCTAAAAAAGAGTGAATGTATGTATAATTGATTCACTTTGCTGTAAAGTAACACAGCATTGTAGTAAACATAAAATCTTCTAAAGTACACATTGAACATTCTGAAGAACAGACCATATATTAAGCCATAAAATGAAAATGAATAATTTTACAAAATTGAAAACATGCTTTCCAGTCACAATGGAATAAAATTAGAAGTCAATGACAGAAGGAAATTTGGGGTATTCCACAAGAGTGGAAATTAATCAACACACCCCGAAAGAACTGATTTAGTCAAAAGAAGAAATTACCACAAAGGAAACTAGAAAATATTTCAATATGATTGAAAATTAAAACATAGCACATTAAAACTTCTGGAATGACACTAAAGCAGTGCTTAGAAGCAAATTTATAGCATTATATTCCTATGTTAAAATTTTTTAAAATCTTGACTCAACAACAACCTTCTAGCTTAAGAAACTAAAAAAAGGGCAAACCAAACCTAAAGCAAGAAGGAGATAATAATATTAAATCAGAGCATTAATTAGTTAAAAAATAGAAATATAATAAAGGAAACTAGTAAAACCAAAAGTTGCTTCTTTGACAAGGTCAACAAAATTGACAAACATTTAGCTAGACTGACCAAGAAAAGACTAAAAGAAGTTCAAATTACTATAGTCAGGAATGAAGCATTTTTGTAACGACCTTACAAAAATGAAATGATTATAAACAAACACAATTAACAATGTATGGAACAAATTACATAACCTAGATGAAATGGACAAACTCCTAGAAAGATACAAACAACTAAAATTGACTTAAGAAGGAAGAGACCTATGACAAATAAAGAGACTGGATTAGTAATCCAAAAACTACCCGCAAAGTAAAGCCCAGGACTAGAATGGCTTCAGTGGTAAATTCTACCAACTGTTTAAAGAATTAGCAACCCTTTCCACAGACTCTTCCGAAAGTTTGCAAAGGCAAGAATGGTTCCCAATTCATTCGATGGGGCCAGTTTTATCAAAACTAGACGAAGTCATCACAAGAGAAAACCAAAAACCAATATCTCTTATAAATTTAGATGCAAAAATCTTTAGTAAAATATCAACACACACACCCTAGAGTTCACGGTCTGCCACCAGAGAAGCCACTACAATGAGAAGCCGCACACCGCAACTAGAGTAGCCCCTGCTCATCACAGCTAGAGAAAGCCCTGCATCAGCAAAGACCCAGCACCACCAAAAATAAATACATCATTTTTTAAAAAATAAAGGATTAAAACTACATGATTATCTCAACAAATGCAGAAAAACATGTGCCAATGGAAATAATGGGTATGCTTATGGTATAGATGGGGATGGCTTCACAGGTGTGTATCTTCAAGTTCATCAAGTTATATACATTAAATAAGTACAACTTTTTATATGTCCCGCCAGGCCTAAATAGAGTGGCACTTTTTGTCGTTAATTTACAAATGTCCAATACCTTTTCACTATTAAAAAAGAAACCCCACTCAATTAACTAGAAATAAAAGGGAGTTTCCTCAATAAAGAATTTAAAATAAAGAGCATCTTAATAAAAACCTTCACTAACATCATACTTAATAGTGAAAGGCTGAATGCTTTCCTCCTACAATTAAAAACAAGACAGATGTCTGCCCTCATCACCTCTATTCAATGTTGTACTAAATGCAAATAAGCCTGGACAAAGGAGATAACGGCATCAAGATTGTAAAGGACAAAGTAACCCTATTCAGAGATGACATGATCTCATATATAGAAAATCCTAAGAAATGTCAAAAAAAATAAAAGCTATTAGATTTAAAGCATGTAGCAAAGTTCAGGATACAATATACAAAAAAAAAAAAAGCTGTATTTCTATACACTAACAACGAACAATCTGAAAATGAAATTAAGAAGACAATTATAAAAAAAAACATCATAAACAGAATACTTTAGAAATAATTTATCAGAAAAGTATAAGACTTATACTTGGAAAACAACAAAAGAAAAATCACTGAAAGAAAATTAAGAAGATCTAAATAAATAGACATCCTATGTTCATGGATTGGAACACTTACTATTGTTAAGATGGCCAAACTCCCCCAACTAATCTACAGATTCAAAGCAATCTCCATCAAAATCCACTGGGTTTCCTTGTAGAAGTTGACAAACTGATTCTAAATTCATATGGAGATGCAAGGGACCCAGAATAACCAAATAATCTTGAAAAAGAAATAGAAATTTGGAGGACTCACACTTCCCAATTGCAAAACTTATTTCACACTTAATCAAGAAAGTGCAATACTGGCATAAGAAGAGATATACAGATCAATGGGATCTAATTGAGAGTCCAGAAATAAGCTCATATATCTATGATAAACAGATTTTTTCACAAGGGTGTCAAGACAACTGAGTGGGAAAGAATGGTGTTTTCAATAATGTTGCTGGGACAACAGGATATACACATGCAAAAAACAAGAACAAAATAAAAACAAATCCAAGTCTGACTCCAACCTCATGCCAAATATAAAAAACAATTCAAAATTAATCACAGACCTACATGTAAGAGCTAGAACTATAAAACTTTTAAAAGAAATACAGGGATAAATTTTTAAGACCTTGGATTAAGTAACGGTTTCTCAAATACAATACAAAAAGCACCAACATAGAGACTTCCCTGGCAGTCCAATGGTTAAGACTGTGCACTACCAATGCATGGGGAACGTGGGTTTGATCTCTGCTCAGGGAACTAAGATTCCACATGCCACATGGCATGGCCAAAATATAGCACAAACATAAATAAGAAAAAATAGATAAATTGTATTGCATCAAAATTAAAAACTTTCAAGTGATACCACCAAGAAAATAACAACAAACCATAGAATGAGAAAAAAAAAATTTGCAAATCACATATCTACTAAGGAATATATATCTAAAATGTACAAAGAGCTCTTACATTCCAACAATGGAAAGACAAATAACCCAATTTTCTTTTAATGAGCAAAGGATTTAAAAAGACATTTATTCAGAAAAGAAATACAAATGGCTGAAAGACCATTAAAAATAACATGATAAGTCGTTAGCGAAAAGTAAATCAAAACTATTTCATACACACCAGGATGGCTAAAATAAACGACAGAAAATAACAAGCAGTGGGAAGCGTGTGGAGAAAGTAGACTTCGCCTGCATCCCTTGTGATATTGCAAAATGGTATAGCTGCTTGGGCAGTTTCCAAAAATGTTAAATTACCATGAGACTCAGCAATTCTATCCTAAATATATATCAAAAAGAATCCAAAACTATGTCCACAGAAAAACTTGTCCATGAATGTTCAAAGCAGCATTAGTCAAGAAATAGATAAAAAGTATAAACAAAGCAAATGCTAATTAACTCATGAATGGATAAACAAAAGTGATATGTCCATGTAATGAAATAGTGTTTGTCTATAAAAGGAGTTAAGTAGTGATACATGGCATAACATGAAAAAAATTTGACAACTATACGAATTGCAAAAGCCAGACACCTCTACACTATGGTCATTTAGATAAAGTTTCATAACAGGCAAATCTACAAAGCATAGAGCCTGTGCCCTGCAGCAAAATAAGCCATGCAGTCAGAAACCCGTGCCCCACAACTAGAGAAAGCCCTCACGCAGAAACGAAAATCCAGTGCAGACAAAAATAAATATATAATAAATAAATAAATTTCAAAAACAAAACACGGAAGTCATTCTGGATGAGTTATCTTTAATATTTACTTTATTGGATTTTTTCTTTCAAACTAAAAAGCAATATATACTTTTTATCGCCTTTTATCATAAGCCCTCCTCTCAAAATCCTGAAGGTAACAAAGAAAAACCCAACAATATTTCCCCTCCCTATGACCCTCACTCCCACCACCACCTCTTCCTAAGAGGATAAATGTTAACAGCTTAATGCCCACATTCTTCTCTATGTTCATAGTAATGCACTCAAGTGAAAATCTTCACACCAATAAAAGCTTTTTCTCCGATTTTACAAAACTAGGTCATGCCACACACATTTCTCTTCAACTAGCTTTCTTGTGGCTTTTCCCATAGAGCATTACATCTAAATCAAACTCCTCCTTTTGAATAGTTACATAATATCCAAAAATAGGGCCATGCCACCCTTTATTCAACTATTTTCTATTGATAGCATTCAAGATGTTTCTTTTTCTTTTCATCTAATGTATACCTTTATATATTTATCTACAAACCAATTCTTTTATTTTTGTAGGATAAAATTATTTAATCCAAGTTTTAAAGATGCAGAAAATCATGACTTTGCATGACAATAAAAAGCTCTTTAAATTTCATTAAGTATCCTGCTTGGTGGAAATGGGAAAATGTATTTTTTAGCTCTGAGTCATAGCCCCTAGATAGATTGGGCTTTGTTTGCAAATGCATAAACAAAATTCAAATCACAAGTGCTTGCCAAACCAAGTATCAGATTCTACATGTATGAGGGGGCAAAGGATGTATCATAATAGACACATTTCCTGGTAGAGGAAAGTGAGCAGCTGAGGAAGGAAGCAGCTTAAGGAGCACTGACTCTTTGACAGCAAAATTCCCCTGACAGCAAAGAATCCAGCGAGCCTCCCAGGTTCAGAGTTCAGGTTAGGTTTACAGCTAGGCTTGGGGCTTCCCAGATGGCTCAAATGCTAAAGAACCCATCTGCAACACAGGAGACCTGGGTTCGATCCCTAGGTTGGGAAGATCCCCTGGAGAAGGGAAAGGCTGCCCACTCCTGCGTTCTGGTCTGGAGAATCCCATGGACAGAGGAGCCTGGTGGGCTACAGTCCAGAGTCGGACACAACCAACACTTTCACTTTCACTTTGGGGCTAGGCTCATGTTGCAACCAGGATTCCTTTCAAACCATGGGTTCCCTCACTCCCCTCTCTCCTTTGTAGCATCTCTTGGTTAGCTGGAGCCATCTTTTCAAGAAGGGGATGAGGATGGTATGATCCCTGTGCCCTTACATATCTAAGGATTGCTTT
Source organism: Dama dama (assembly GCF_033118175.1). Classification (NCBI taxonomy): domain Eukaryota; kingdom Metazoa; phylum Chordata; class Mammalia; order Artiodactyla; family Cervidae; genus Dama; species Dama dama. The sequence goes on from NC_083705.1 coordinate 18,138,351, forward strand.
CTATTGTGGTCATGCACAAAATACAGCATGGCTTTTTTTTTTTTTTTTGTCTACGCCCTGCGGTATGCAGGATCTTAGTTCCCCAACCGGGGATCAAACCCATGCCCCCTGCAATGAAAGCACAGAGTCTTAATCACTGGACCACCAGGGATGTCCTCAACATGGCTTATTTCAAATACTTGGATCACAGCCTTTTTTTCCTCCAAATTCCACAGATACTGTATTTTTAAAGCCTTGTAGGTTGCAGTGATTCTGAAGACAACCCAATTTTGGTTTCTCTGCTGGTAACTTATGTGTGTGCATATGTACAGAATATAAATATCATGAACTGTAAATGCACTCTCTGTCATTAAAATGGCCAGCAGCTAAACTGTCTGCTCGGATATACTCAGAACTTATCCAAAATGCTAAGACAAAGAAGGAACTCTACATGAACTATGCCTATGGCAACATGACCATTACATCAGTAATTGTGAGTCTTAAAGTGCCAGGGTAGTCAGGACACAGCAAATTACCCTGAGGCAATAATTTAAAGATTTGATTTTATTATTCTTGAATTGCTTCAAGTTATCCAATGCCATCAGAAGGAGTCGTCCCACCCGACAGTTCCAGAATGCCTTGTACCATTTATTTGAGGGCATCAGCTATTTAGTTTGTTATAGCGCCGCCTTCTGGTGTACCTAGGGAAAGCAGAATGTGTAGTTTTGCTGGTATACACTGTGGGCTGTTGAGACACGACGTGTGAAGGGGCACGTAACGCTTTCTTCCTCATTCTGGCCAGTTGTCCATCTGTCCAAAATCTGCCCTTCCCTTTCCAACTGGAGCCAAAGGGGAATTTATGGAAACAATATAGGGAAATATCCTCAAACTCTAAAAGAAGGACCAACAGGCTTGAAAAGACAGAACAGAGCTACTTGTGGAATTTCAGTTGCAGAAATTGACAATGGATATTGTGACATTGCAACTAGGGTGAATGAGCAGAAGCAACTATCTTCTGTGTTTTTGTTAACTCTGTTAAAGTTCCAATTCCAGAGAGAGACTGTTCTGTTGGTCTCAGGTCACATTCCCACTTCTTGGCAGGAAAGCATAAAGAATGTGACAGTTCGTTGTACTGACTCAAGTGAGAAAGGCAAGTCCCCCAAATAGCGTCAGAATGCTTTTAGCCGAAAAAAAAAAAAAATGCTGAACTCATCCCTATTCAGTTTATAGATAAACTGCCTTTCCAAGTGGATATTTGTAGGATTCTTTGTTGTTGTTGTTGTTCAGCCACTAAGTTGTGTCCAATTCTTTGCAGCCCCATGGACTGCAGCACTCCAGGCTTCCCTGTCCGTCACTCACTTCCAGAGTTTGTTCAAACTCATGTCCACTGAGTCAGTGATGCCATCCAACCATCTCATCTTCTATCACCCCCTTCTCCTGTCTTCAGTCTTTCCCAGCATTAGGGTCTTTTCCAGTGAGTCAGCTTTTCTCATCAGTTGGCCAAAGTGTTGGAGCTTCAGCTTCAGCATCAGTTCTTCCAGTGAACACCCAGGACTGATCTCCTTTAGGATGGACTGGTTGGATCTCCTTGCAGTCCAAGGGACTCTCAAGAGTCTTCTCCAACAGCACAGTTCAAAAGCATCAATTCTTCGGCACTCAGCCTTCTTTATGGTCCAACACTCACATCCATACATGACTACTGGAAAAACCATAGCTTTGACTAGATGGACCTTTGTGGGCAAAGGTCCTATGCTTTTTAATATACTGTCTAAGTTTGTCAACAAACCTAGATGCTGGATGGCATCACCGACTCAACGGATGTGAGTTTGAGTAAACTCCGGGAGATGGTGATGAACAGGGAGGCCTGGCGTGCTGCAGTCCATGGGGTCGCAAACAGTCAGACACGACGGAGTGACTAAACTGAACTGAGGTTTGTCACAGCTTTTCTTCCAAGGAGCAAGTGTCTTTTAATTTCATGGCTGCAGTCACTGTCCATAGTGATTTTGGAGCCAAAGAAAATAAAATCTGCCCCTGTTTCCATGTTTTCCCCATCAATTTGCCATGAAGTGATGGACCCAGATACCATGATCTTAGTTTTTTGAATGTCGAGTTTTAAGCCAGATTTTTCACTGTCCTCTTTCACCCTCATCAAGAATTTCTTTAGTTCCTCTTTGCCATAAGAGTAGTATCAACTGCATATCTGAGGTTGTTGATATTTCTCCTGGCAATCTTGATTGCAGCTTTGAACTCGTAATTCAAAATATTTTCTTTGGGTATACCTTTCTTTGGGTCCCTTCTGTTTTTGTCTGGAATACACGAGCCCGCTCAGCATGTGTACTTAGGAGCTATTCCATCCTTTATCGGACAGAGGAGCCCGGCGGGCTACTGTTCATGGAGTTGTAAGAGTCGGACATGACTTAGCGACTAAACCACCACCACCACATTTCATATGTTATGCTATCTTCCCTAAATTCTTAAAGAGATGGGAATACCAAACCACCTTACCTGCCTCCTGAGAAACCTGTATGCAGGTCAAGAAGCAACCACTAGAACCGGACATGGAACAACAGACTGGTTCCAAATTGGGAAAGGTGTATGTCAAAGCTGTATATTGTCACCCTGCTTATTTAACTTATATGCAGAATACATCATGTGAAATGCCAGGCTAGATGAAGCACAAGCTGGAATTAGTTTGCCGGGAGAAATATCAATAACCTCAGATATGCAGATGACACCACCCTTATGGCAGAAAACAAAGAACTAAAGAGCCTCTTGATGAAAGTGAAAGAAGGGAGTGAAAAAGCTGACTCAAAACTCAACATTCAAAAAACGAAGATCATGGCATCTCAGCAAATAGATGGAGAACAATGGAAACAGTGACGGACTTAATTTTCTTGGGCTCCAAAATCACTGCAGATGGTGATTTTCACTGCAGCCATGAAATTAAAAGACGATCACTCCTTGGAAGAAAAGCTATGACAGACCTAGACAGCATATTAAAAAGCAGAGACATTACTTTGCAAACAAAGATCCATATAAGTCAAAGCTGTGGTTTTTCCAGTAGCCACGTACAGATGTGAGAGTTGGACCATAAGAAAGCTGAGCACCGAAGAATTGATGCTTTCAAACTGGGGTGCTGGAGAAGATGCTTGAGAGTCCTTTGGACATCAAGGAGATCTAACCAGTCCATTCTAAAAGAAATCAACCCTGAATACTCATTGGAAGGACTGATGCTGAAGCTGAAACTCCAACACTTTGGCCACCTGATGAGAAGAGCTAACTCATTGGAAAAGACCCTGATGCTGGGAAAAATTGAGGGCAGGAGGAGAAGTGGGCAACAGAGGATGAGATGGTTAGATAGTATCACCAACACAATGAACATGAATTTGAGCAGTCTCCCGGAGATAATGGAGGACAGAGGAGCCTGGAGCGCTACAGTCCATGGGGTCGCAAAGAGTCAGACACAACTTAGCAACTGAACAACAACTTAAAAGAGAAATGATGCATTGTTTAATGGGAAAATTACTAAAAGGAAAAAAGGAAGAATGTCTTTATGCCTTATTTTGTTTACTTGGAATGTAGACACATTTTTAATTAATCAAACTTTGCAATAAGCCACACAAAATTTCTTTGGGAATTTGAAAGATCTGTGTTTGAACACCCCATAGGTATTATGCCAGAGCTGTACAGACATCTCCAGTTGATAATAAAAATAGAAGACATTTAACCTAAGCACCTCCATCTATGGGTGTATTTTCACATCTCAACAATGTAAAAATTTTTGCCTTTGAATGTTTCCTACCCCCTTTCTTAGCTCTCCAGTTTGTGGTTCTAGCACTGTAAATTTTGACCTTTTGATTGTAAATACTTCCATTGTTACAGTAATAAAAACCCACAATGATATACAAGGTATCGTGGTGTCAGACCAGCAGCATTTGTTACACCTCCTCCCAAGTTCCCATAAAAGAGCTAACAAAAAGAAAAGGACTACGTTGGTAATAATACAATGGCAAGAGGAGACTCACAAAATCCAGCTGCACCACCAATAGGGATGGACTGAGGAGTAAGATGCTGGGCTTCAGCAGACTGACAGAGTCTCTCTCAGAAAGCAGAAGAGGCTCCTGCTCACTCTCACTGTCCCACATAGAAAGGCTCTGTTGACTGTGGAATAGTCGGCCAATCCACTGCTGCACACAAACTGTCTTTTGACCTATTAGGTGCCAGTTCTTCCGCTCCCCCTTCAGCCATTAACACCATTACACCTGCTGACCAATGGCAGCCACTATCAAGATATACGAAAGGTAGACTTGTGCCAATGCTAAGCCAATGAGTGACCAGTACCAGCAGTCCACTCACCGGAACACATCATACACCGCATATGCACTCAGATGGCCCTGAAATGCCATCCCATGTGAGTAGTCAGGGATGCAGAAGATGGAGAATATCAGCAGAGGTCCAGGTGTCACTGGCATGGTACTTATTCTCTGAAAGTGAGTGAAGGTCTTAGTCGCTTAGTTGTGTTCAACTCTTTGCAACCCCATGGACTGTAGCCCGCTAGGCTCCTCTGTCATTGGGATTCTCCAGGCAGGAACACTGGAGTGGGTTGCCATTCCCTTCTCCAAGGTGTCTTCCTAACCCAGGGATCAAACCTGGGTCTCCTCCATTGCAAGTGGATTCTTTACCATCTGAGTCATCAGGGAAGAAATCTTGAATGAAGTGATTGTCTTACTTTGGTCTGCTCTATCAAATCACCGTAGACTGGGTGGCTTATAAACCACAGAAATTCATTTCTCACTGTTCTAGAGTCTGGAAGTCTGAGATCAGGATGCCAGCCCTCTTCCAGGTTGCAGACTGCCAACTTCTAGTTGTGTACTCACAGGCCAAAGGGGGCAAAAGAGCTCGCTGGAGCTGCTTTCATTGGGCTGGCCCAAAAGTTCATTTGGCTTTTCCTGTAACACCTTGCAGAAAACCTGATCGAACTTTTGGGCCAACCCAAGATAAGGACACTAATCCCATTCAGGAGGGCTTTGCCCTCAATTCCTGCCCAAAGGCCCCATGTCCCAACACCATCACACTGAGATTAGACTTTCTTTCCTTTTTTTTTTTTTTTTTTAAAGAACTGTTTATTTACTGAACCTGGGGCAGATCAGATACACAACCAAATTTAAATTTACACCTTTTAACTCAATTTTGAAGTGTTTGCACACACACACACACACACACACACGCACACAAATTGGCATGCAACAGTTGTCCTAAGGTAAAACTCAGTTACCTTAAACAGTTGCAAGTATTTTCACCCAAGGTTGAAAAACTGTTTACCCTCAACAGGAAAACCTGTAACAAATTTAATTATACAAAACTCATTACTTGTAGTTTTCCCCTTGCAAAGATCCAAAAAAAAAAAAAAAAAAAAAATGTACAAGTAACGAATATACATCAGTCACAACATAATCCTGGATCATCCCCACACCAAAACCAGATGCTCGTTGATTTTTAAACCCATCATCAGAGACCAAAAGAAAGTCGTTTTGTTCTATACAAAATAAAATTCACATGTGCCAAAAAAGAAAGTCTCAAGAGAAACAAAAACCCTAGTACTGACAATGATGTTCAGTACCCTAATTAAACAGTGGCCAAAATGCCACTGATCAAAAATAAAATAGTGGCTGTATATCACTGCAAAGAAATCCAAGAAGCTGTAAGCCTTTGGCATCGGAAATCCAGATTTTTCCAATTACATGAATGCATACCTCCTACATGCCAAGAGCAGAGAAGGTGGACGCGCCAGCATAGAAAGAAAAAGAGCCACCATTTGCTGAAACACCCAGAGAATTGGCTTTCACAGACTTCTTACAAGGTTAGGCAGAAACAAAAAAATGTTTATTAGCTGCTTGGGTCAACAATTTTAAGTGGAGGTGATTGAGTTCTAAGGTTCAAAGTGAAACTTTGGAGGGGTGGGTAAAGGTTGTTGGTTTAAGTCTTATCTTTAAAGCAAAAACAAGATATACAACGTATAAAAGTAACAACCTGGTCACTTACTGTAGCCACAGAGCTCTACTACCATCAAGCTGGAGAGAAAATGTCAAGATTCAGATTGTTGTTTCTCAACAAAATGAATCTTTCTAATGACTTGAACCGCAAGATAAAGGATTCCAAGAATAGAGTCATTTTAGTAAAGTACTTGGAGAAGGCAATGGCAACCCACTCCAGTACTCTTGCCTGGAGAATCCCAGGGACGGGGGAGCCTGGTGGGCTGCCGTCCATGGGGTCGCACAGAGTCAGATACGACTGAAGCGACTTAGCAGCAGCAGCAGCAACAGTAAAGTACTATCCTGAACAAACTATATTTTATAATGAAAACAAAAGGAAAGAAAACTAAGGACTCTACACCTATATTCGGCTTACAGTGTTTGAGTTTGGGGAGCGCCTGTATAATGGAGGCAGAATTCAAATATGAATTTATGCCAATCAAATGTCAAATTTTCACTATAGCTTTCCTAAAAAAGTGTTTTTCCCCAATATCTATTAATCACAAAGAAACATAAGCTGTGATGATACAGTTCAGAAAATAAAAACATAGAAACTAATGACATTATTATGACCAAGATGTTTGGTAAACAGTGAATTATGAATTTGGGATTATGGGGAAAAGGCTTTTAAACAACCCTTCGGACTTCGAAGAGTCTCTTCAGGTAGTAGATCTGTCCCAGTGTCATGGCAACTAGAACAAGAGCTTCAAAGAAGGACCAAAGGACCACTCTGCTGTTTGTGTTGTCATTGATTGCTCTGCTATTCTCTCTCCAACTTCCATGTATTCCTGTTCACGCTTCACAGCTGTGATCGCCACTGCGAGCTCATTAATCCTTTCTTCTAGCTTGTTCTGGTGAGCTGCTTTTCCATATCTTGTCCTTTGGGGGCTTCCCCGATATCACTGGTGAACATCACTATCTTTGGAGTCATGGTAGACATCTTATTGCTAAAACAAAACTTGTGTGTTCCATCCGTGTGAGCAGCAAATGTGGACTCCCGGCCTCCTTTAGAAATTCCTTTAATATCAGGTCCTGTAATCTCCACGTCGATGTCCAGGAAGCCGCCCTCGGCCGCCTCGAAGATGAGGCCCATCTTGGTGCCCGAGGTGACCCGCTCGAACGAAGAAGCATTCCTCTGCATGCGCCTCAATGCTGATGATGTAGCTCGAGGCCGTGGCCAGGAGGGCGGCCAAGAGCACCAGCGGCTCAGCAAAGCGTCACCACGGTGGGGCTGGGGCCGAAGCCAGGACCGGGACTGCGGCCTCCGGAGCCGCTCAAGATTAGAAAGGTTCAACGTTAGACGGTCAACGTAAGAATTTCGAGGGGCCCATTCAGTCCACTGAAACTCCGTATATAATTATGCATTATGTACAAAAGAAATTAGAATACTAGAACTAGAGAAAGTAAAGGAATTTCCAGTAACAAAAATCGCCAGCTGAAACATCTGGATGAAAAGTTAAAAACCTGGAGAAGGAAATGGCAACCCACTCCAGCATTCTTGCCTGGAGAATCCCATCAACAGAGGAGCCTGGTGGGCTACAGTCCATGGGGTCGCGAAAAGTCAGACACAACTGAGCGACTTCACTTTCTTTCGCTTTCCTGTGCTATCCAGTAGGACCTTGTTATTTGTCCATCCTGTATATAATAGTTTGCCTCTGCCAACCCCAAACTCCCAGTCTATCCCTCTCCTTCCCCTCCCCCCTTGGCAACCCCAAAGTCTGATCTCGTGTCCGTGAGTCTTAGAACAAGACGGCTTTGAGTGGACCATCCTGAGTAAGTTTTTCAGCCTGAGATTGAATGTGTCTGCCAGACTGGCCGGGCACATACAAAATCTGCCTGAAGATTTAAAGGTATGCAGGCCATGTGACGTGAGAGCAGCAAACTGAGGCGCATGAGGGACTTTTCTCTCCAGCATGATTTCTGGCTCCTTTATACTCAGTTTTTATACTGAACAAGTGTGCTTTCATTCTTTGAAACTTAGAGGCTTTTCTTAAGGATTGCTAAGGGATGCCCCCAAAATTATTATCATCACCACTGCTAAAGTTATAGTCACGGATTATAGTCAAATTTAATCTTTAATTTCACGGAATAGTCATCTTTTGCCTGATTTCTTTGATTGTTTTGTCTTTTATTTTTCAATGGCAGGAAAAAAATTGTTTTCTTTTTTTTAAATTAAAATAAATCTGTATTAGTGTGTGAACTATCAGAGAATGTCTAACTGACTGAAGTCTGGGAGCTCCCCTGGTTTAAAGACACACAGAATTTCAATTGTGTTTTCTTTTCTGAATTTGTCTTTCCTGTATCCTGAGATTATTTTTGAAATGTGTTTCAAGTCATCAAAAATATACTTCTAAAGCTTTGATCAAAACTTGCCAAGATTAGGACACATAGGAGTCTATTAAGAGTTAACACAGGCTAGAATGAATACATAAAGGATGGAGTGATTTTATTAGGAAAGTGAGCAGAGAGAAGTCTTCTTGGGATCAGTAAGAAGCTACGTTGTATATTTAACAAAAATAAAAGGAGAAAGACTTCCCTGGTGGTCCAGTGGTTAAGATTCCATACTTCCCCTGTAGGAAGTGTGGGTTCAATCCTTAGTCAGGGAGCTTGGGTCCCACATGCTGTGTGGCATGGCCAATAAAATAAAACTTTAAAAAAGAGATACAAATGTGATTGTACTAAAAATAAAAAAATAAAAGGAAACTTCTCTTAGAAGTATGCAGTAGTAATTTTTAAAAGCATTTATTTGTTTATCTGCGCTGGGTCTTAGTTGCAGCATGTGGGGTCTTTAGTTGTAGCATGGAAACTCTTAGTTGCCTCCTGTGGGATCGAGTTCCCTGACTGGAGATTGAAACTGGACCCCTGCATTGGGAGCACTGAATCTTAGCCACTGGACCACCAAGGGAAGTACCTGTAGTAGTAATTGTATGCCTTGTAAATAAATATTGGTTCACAAGGGGAAAAAAAGAAAAGTTAAAAATCACCCAAAGTTAAAAAAAAAGTTAAAAGTTTTTTAAAAAGTTAAAAAAGTTAAAAACCAGCAAGCCACCGCTTGGTGGCCGTTAGAACACCGCAGTTGCCCCTTGAAAAGGTAAGCCCCCGGACAACGTGCAGTGCTATCTTTCTGCGGCAGAGGGCAGCAGAGGACCAGGCTCCTCAGTGCCCGCTCCAGGGCTTGAGAACAGGGCCGCTCAAACCATGCCCCCATTTCAAGACCACAGTGCAAAGTGACGAGCGGGTCCATGGTGAGGCCAAAGACTTCTATGACCCCAAAGAGCGGCCCTGCCCCCTGTCCTGCCTATATGCGTCAGACTACAGAGCCAGAGCCAGTGAAAGCAAGATCATCAAGCCCTGCTAAACGCTGTAGGTCTGGAAACTGTGACTATGAAGGCTCTTGGGAATAGGGGTTATGAAGATAAATCTGCCCGCAGCACTGCCTTCTTTATACTTGAGAGTGGTGCCTTTATTTCTCTCTCAGCACACAAGGTCTCAGGTCTTTTTCCTTAGATTATCTCTGAAGGAGTTCAGAGTATGCCACCCCAAAATATGCCTCTATAACAAGGATTGTTTTGAGCTGAAGACAACTGAGAAGAAACAGACTTGAGAAATAAAATCTCAGCCCTCCCTCTCTTTCTGCCAGGAAGTGCAGGACAATTCTTAATCACTGGAGACAATTCCAGATTCACCTCAGAGACAGCTCCAGTGGCAGCTACATAACAAACCGCATGAAAACAGCCCTCATCTTCCATTAGTTTCCCCTACATATTCACCTGCCTACAATTTGCTGCACCAAATGCCACTTTCTGAAAGCGAAGGTGCCACTTTTCAGCTTTTCACATGTCTGGTTTTGCACCGTCAGAGATTTGCCTGCAATGGATAACTCAGTGTTTTTGGAACTATTTAGATTGGATAGAAATCTGCCATTGCATTGCTACCTGTTTTCCTCGGCCCAGATTATCAAGTGTATGTCTGTTTAGCTATATTCAAACAGCTACAACAAGACATTCTACAGCACACTCAGACTCAAAATCTGCCAGTTTTCCTAAAAGAAGCAGCGATGCATGGGTCTCGAATGAGCGACTACTTTGGATACATGGAAATTTTGGAACAAAACTACCGACCAGTGTTACTGAGAGTCATGCGGAACATTAGAGGGCAAAGTACATAGACCATGGAACACACAGTTTATTTTTATGTTTTATTTCTTTTTAAAGGAGACAAGGATTTGATTATTTTCTGTGTCCATAACAACATATGCTTTGTGAATACACAATATTATAGATCAGTACTGAGAGGTTTTGAATACAATAATATATTCAAGCAGGTATCAGCTCACTTGAAGTGAATTCATTTTTGTCAGTTTGTTGTTGTGTAAGGTTGTTTTGGGCTTCCCTGGTGACTCAAATGGTGAAGAGTCTGCCTGCAATGCAGGAGACCCAGGTTCCATCCCTGGGTCAGGGAGATCCCCTGGAGACGGGAATGGCAACCCACTCCAGTATTCTTGCCTGGAGAATTCCGTGGACAGAGGAGCCTGGCAGGCTTCACTCCACGGGGTTGCAAAGAGGTGGACATGACTGAGCAACTAACACACAAGAAGCACAAAGTCCCTTTCCTTTATTTGTTGCTTCTCCACAAATAGACTGTTCTTTTGTTAAGGTGCTAATATGGGCCCAAGCTCTAACCCCTATCAGTTGCTCTTCACTGAGTTTTCCCCTCTGCGTACTCAGATGCACACATTAACAAACTTCTGATTGTTTCTCTCCTGTTAATCTCTCTTTGACTATCTAATTTGCAGCACCCCAGTCAATAAACCTCACATGGGTACAGGAAAAGTTCTTTTTTTCCTTCCTTGCATCTCCTTCCCATCCTTCGTGTCCCTCGTGCTAAACAAAGTAATTATTATCACCATCCCTCTCTTAACTTTCCAGCCAAGAACTGGTGCCCCTGCCTTCAGGGTAGGCACGTGGTTCCTGAACAGGCCTGGATAATCTGAGTGGAGGGTGCTGGGGCAGAAGGGGGGTCTCTATGGGGCTGTCTGTACATGGGAGGGTAGAGCGGTGTCCACAAAACTGCCTGTTTCTCAACGTTGAGTTCTTCTTTAATCCCTCTCTCATGTCGTTCATTTTACTTTTAAAAGTTACTATTCACTTTTAATTATACAAATAAGCACAAATACAGTCCCAAAGTAAAAATATTAAATGACACTTAGAGCTAACTCTTTCCCAGAACCTCTAAATCCCAATCTCTTCACAGAAATAACCATCACTGCCAATTTGGCTTGAATATTATAGGCATGTTTCTATGCTTGGGTTTCACACATACTTATCAAAGAATATAGTTTGATTTTGTCATCACTGATCATTTTTACTTTACAGAAATTACATCAGATTATACCCACTGAACTGTGACTTTTCTTTTGTTCACTCAACAATAGATTTCTGATACTGTTCATGCAACTTTAGAGACCCTTAGGTCTACCTCATACTCAGCATATGTTGTGTAACATTCCCTATATGTTCGCATTGTTAATTTAAGCACTCCGATAATGATGGATAAGTTCTCTCTTTACCTCAGTTGGTAAAGAATCTACCTGCAAGGCAAGAGACCCCGGCTCAATTCCTGGGTTGGGAAGATACCCTGGAGAAGGGAAAGGCTAATCGCTCCTGTATTCTGGCCTGGAGAATTCCATGGGTCGTAAAGAGTCAGACATGACTGAGCAACTTTCACTTTCACTCACAATTTCACTTTCATGATGATGGATATTTAGATTATTTTTAATTTTTATTATTAATAATAATACAACAAATAGCCATATATTTGTAAATGCTTTGTTACAATAAATTCTAGGAAGTAAAATGGCTGGGCAAAAGATATACACAGTTAAAAGTTTTAACATGGTTTTAAACCTTTCTCAACCTGACCTTGGGAATGATAAGCTCGGGGCAGCAGAAATGGAGAAAAGTTCAAGAAGCTCAGATACAACTGGACTAGGACAACTCAGATTGCCATGATAGGCAGAGCCTGTTCCCATGAGGATGTCTGAAGTGAGCTATACAATGGATCTACAAAAGCCCTCATGGACAAACGCTACTCACGCTGATTTGAGAGATCTAGGTATGGCCATGGAGTTCATTAAAGTAAAGCAGCTGTTTACCACTGACAGCAAAAAAAAAAAAAAAAAAACCCTCACCTCCACTCTGGGATCCGTTTTGGTCCCACAACAAGGCTTCTTCTCTGAATGACAAAGGCAATCCTGGAGAAGTCAATGTGGGCACCATCTAAGTGCTGCAGGAGAGGGAACAAGGGTTTCTCAGTCTTTCCTTCAAGAGGTAGCTGACTGATGGACAATGTGCAATGACCCAAGCTCAGTGATTACACGCTGCTGAGCTCTTTGATCTCACGTACACAGCTTGATGCTGCCCATCCAACCAATGTCCAGAGCTTGAGTGCTTGGCTGACTGATTATAGGAGATGAAACATGCCCTTGTAAAACTAATCAAATTATCAAGATAATGCATAAAAGATCGGGGCATACACAATGGATTATGTGTATGATTATGACTCAGATGTGGGTATTCTGAGCCAGGGTAGAAAGGGGCCCTCACCTGTAACTATTTCCTCCAAATATACGCACTCCACAACTGTTGCTATGCTCCATCCATGGAAGTCTAACAGCAAGCAGGCATAATCCAGTAAATGAAAAAACTGAGGAGTGTTGTCCTATCCATACAAATGGGCAAGATTTGGACAAAAGGCAAGATTTCATATAAACTCAAGAATAGCCTCTCTCAGAGGTCAGTGAGACGGTGGATATGAAAGGTAACCATGTCTGCAAGTCCATAGTTAAGGTAAAGAGGGTCCTGGATCATACCTGTCTTTTGGTGTTAACCAGTCATGTAATAAAGAGTAGAGATTAGCCTCAGCAATGTTCTTCAAGTCACCAGCAAGAAAGACATACCACACAAAAGCAAAGCCTCTTGGCTCCCCTATACCTACTTGCCATATCATCATACTGCTTTTGAATTATTACAAATAATATGTGAAAGAATTTCAGCTTCACTGACTGACTGCATATAAACTCAAGAAGCTTAACGTCAGTCCCATGAAGATCTGCTTCCTGTTTCTCCCTGTTTAGTTGCATCACATGAAATTTTGTTCAAAGTTCAGAAATAGTTCTGACTCCCATGGTCTCTGTAGCCCACCAGGCTCCTCTGTCCATGGGATTACCCCGGCAAGAATACTGGAGTGTGTTGCCATTTCCTTCTCCAGGGGATCTTCCCGACCCAGGGATCAAACCCACATCTCCTTCCTTGCAGGTCGATTCTTCACTGCCGAGCCACCAGGGAAGTTGAAAGGAGACCATGCCCACCATCCAGATGCTGACCAGTCTGATGCTTGGCAGCCAGATCTGGGCCATGGCTATGACATTATGAGTGAATTCCCCAGCTGTTCATCAGCTGTCCTAGTTTGACACTAATCCATGAATTATGAACAGGAGTGACAATACAAATGGACTTGGGGACTAATTCCAGGGAAAGAATGCACAAGAATGGATCATAAGATAGAATTCTTAAAACACTAGCATTTGTTTAACAAATACTAAATTCAAAAATAGAACGGACCTTGCTTGCTTTGAAGTTGATCTTTAATGTTTTGTTTTGGGTAATGGTTAGTTTTTAAAGTTAGCTTTAAATAGTGTTACAGCAATTTCTAATTTTTAAGAAGCAAGTAATAATATAAAACAAAATTTGGCAAATTAAGCCCTACACGCCAAATCCAGCCCACTATCTGTTTTTGTACAGCCCCCAAGGCTTCTCTTGTGGCTCAGCAGTAAAGAATCTGTCTGCCAAGCAGGGATGCGGGTTCAATCCCTGGGTCAGGAAGATCCCCTGAAGAAGGCAACAGCAACCCACTCCAGTATTCTTGCTTGGGAAATCTCATGGACAGGCGGGCTACAGTCCATGGGGTCACAAGGGTCAGACATGACTTGGTGATCAAACCACCACCCCAAGATTAGATTGGTTTTTACTTTTTTAAATGTTTTTGGGGAGGAAGTCAAAAGAAGAATGATATGTAATGATATGTGCAAATTATATGAAATACACAGGTGGCACAGTGGTAAAGAATCCTCCTGCCAATGCAGGAGACACAAGAGATATGGGTTCGATCCCTGGGTCAGGAAGATCCCCTGAAGAATGAAATGGCAACCCACCCCAGCATTTTTGCCTGGAAAATCCCATGAACAGAGGAGCTTGGCAGGCTATTATCTATGAGGTTGCAAAGAGTCAGACATGACTGAATGACTGAGCACCACCGAATAAAGTTTTACTGAAACATCACTCATTAGCCTACAGTTGTTCTAACTTGCTCTGATAAGAAGCTTCAGGAGAAAATGAAATTATAAAACACTTTTGATGCAAAATAAATTTTCAAATTGAGGAAAATTTTAACATATGCTGATAAAACTTTTGATATATACTGACAAGTTGCCCTCCAGAATACAATTTACAATCCCACCTGCAGTATATCACATGTCCTTGCATATCTATTTCTCCATATCCTTGCCAACATAGTAATTTTCACCAATCTGACTGGTGAGAAATGATGTCTCTATATCTGTAGTTTCCTGCTGACTAGTGCCAAGGAGCATCTTTTTATGTTTCTTGGTCAGTGTGCATCTCTTTTTCTGTTACTTATCTATTAACATCTTTGACTTATTGAAATAAATCTCTCACTATCTTTTAACTTGTATTTCACTGATTACTAGAATGGTAAGTGTTCTTTAATTGTCTATTGGTCGTTTTTTATTTCCTATTCTGTGAATTGCTTGTTTCTATCTTTGCCAATTTTTCTACTGTGTTGCTTGCCTTGTTCTTATTAATCCTGAATTCTTAAGATTTACTGCTGTTAAGGGGGGATCTCAAAGTGCAGTCAGTTTTCGGAAAGCAAACACAATCTGATGCAACAATCTAAATTCAACTCTTGTCCAAGCCAGCCCCGAGGCCGGCACGCTGCCCCTTGTCTGTGGTCTACACCTACAGCAGAGCACGGAAAACTGCCAGATAATAAATTGGCTATCTCCGCCAGCAAATGCCACAGGCCTCTTCTTTCCTCTTCTAATAAGCTATCCAAAAAAAGAAGGAAATGGATCATTAAACATAGCTGCCGGATTTATCAGCATCACTCAGTAATAATCAAAATCAGTTTCAGGCTCAGACAGCAAAGGCGTGTATTAGACATCCTCTGTGTGTACAGTAATGTTGGTAATTCCTTAAGAGGCTAGCAAAGGACTTTCGAGACCTTCCTGGTGATGGAGGGATGGGAGGAGGGGGTACTAAACAAGACCAGATCAGCCCACCAGGGGATAAGGTGCTAGAAGGGGTCCAAGTTAAAGTCCTTAGAGGCTGCCATGGTCAATCCAGGGAATAGGGATGAGTTGACAAGCCCAGAAGGAAGGAACGGGGCCAAAAGTAGGAAATAAGATTTAGGACATGGATGACCTGAAAAGAAAGGGGAGGAGGCAGAGATGCAGAGCAAGTCCTGGAAGTTTGTTGTTCCAGGTCCCCAAACTACTGCTATAATATCCGCAAGACAGATTACCTGAGTCCTCCAGTGGAGTGACTTAAGTTCCCCACTCTCACTGGGCAACTTGTAGAACCATTGGGCCCTCCCCAGAGAGATGGACTCATTGGCCTAGGGTGGAGCCCAGGCACTCATATTTTTTAAAATATGAAGCTAGGGTTGAGAAGTAGGCTTAAAGAGTCAATCAGCTTATGTAGAAGGAAGAAAGCTTTCCTGGTAACTCAGATAGTGAAGAATCTACCAGCAACGTGGGAGACCTGGGTTCGATCCCTGGGTTGGGAAGATCCCCTGAAGAAGGGAAAGGCTACCTGCTCCAGTGCTCTGACCTGGAGAATCCCCATGGACAGAGATTATAGTCCATGGGGTCGCAAAGAGTCGGACACGACTGAGTGATCAAGCAAAAAAACAACAAGAAGGAAGAGATGTGGCCACAGTCTTGTATATGTTACAGTCACCCCTCGATTTCCAGGGGGATTGTTCCCAGGACCCCCATGGATACCAAAACCCAAAGATGCTCAAGTCTCTTATTTTAAATGGCATAATATTTGCATATAACCTACTCACACCCTCCCGCAGACTTTAAGTCATCTCTACATTACTTATAGCACCTAATGCAATGTAAATGTGCTAGCTAAATAGTGGCCTGTGCATGGCAAATTCAAGTTTTGTTCTTTGGAACTTTCTGGAAATTTTCTTCTATTTTAAATTTGTGGTTGATTGAGTCCACAGATGTGGAACCCGTGGACATGGAGGGAGGGGGCCAACTGTAATAACTGCTGTGCTCAGAAGCAGCTGGATGGACAGATGCTCTGGACCACCCAATGCCAGGCTTGAGAGGGAAATCAAACCCAAGTGCCCCGAGAGAGGAGTCTGTGCCCCAAAGAAGTGTGCTACCATGAATTACCCTAGGAGACATGGCTGAAGGGGCTGGTTCGAACAGAAGATAATGTGTTCCATGACATCCCCAGGAGTTCAATTGATGTATCCCAACTATGTCAATTTGTTTCAGTCAGAAATATAGACGGATTGCTTAGCAGAGAACTCTGGGCTAAGAATGTGCATTAAGAAATCACTAAGAGCAGCTATGAATTGGAATGCCCCCTAAATTCATATATTGAAGCCTTAGCCCCCATCATGATGCGGTTTGGAGATGGGGCCTTTGGAAGAATTAGGTTTAAATGAAGTCACAAGGCTGGGTCCCTTGTGATGGAATTAGTGCCCATATAAGAGGAGACACCAGAGAGCTTGCACTCTTTCTCTCTCTCCTCCACGTAAGGACACAGCAAGAAGGCTGCTGGGTACAAGCCAGGAAGAGAATCTTCACCAGAAAATGACCATGCTGGCACCTTGATCTTGGACTTGTAGCCTCCAGAACTGTGAGAACATCCATTTCTACTGTTGAAACAAATATTCTGTTGTGATCATTTGTTATGTATTAATCAGCCCCAGCTGATTAATACAAGAGCCATGGGAATGAGCCACATTACCCAAAGAGAGATCAGAGAGTGAGGTGAGAAACGGATCAAGAACAGATGGGAGCCTGACAGTTAAGGCAGGGCAGAGCAAAGAGATCCAGGGAAGGGCAAACAAGCCACCAAAGAGACAGAAAGGAAATGTGCCTAGAGAGATTTGAAGAAGGCAGGGGTGCTATGCAGAAGCACCATGTGGGGGAAGGAGAGAGGCCTTTCAGACCTCTTCAGTGAAGTCATTGCTAACCTCAGAGACAATTCCAGGCAAAAGAGAGAGGCTTTTCTCTCCTTCCCTTTGCAGGGCAGGCTGCCTGATCCTGCTTGGCCCAGCTACAGGGCCTGAGGCTTGTGGGCTGGACGGTAATGTTTTAGGAGCTCCTTCTGCGGCAGCGGGTCCATCAGGATGCGCTACTGCCTGTGTCTAAGAAGGAACAAACAGTGCTTAGCTCACCTCCAGATTGTCTGGTCAGACTACTTAGTAGGCCTTAAGCTCACGTGTGCGTGCTAAGTTGCTCAGTCATGTCTGACTTCTTGCAACCCCACGGACTGTAGCCCATCAGGCTCCTCTGTCCATGGGATTCTCCAGGCAAGAATACTGGAGTGGGTTGCCATGCCCTCCTCCAGGGGATCTTCCTGACCCAGGGATCGAACCCACGTCTTCTGCATCTCCTGCACTGCAGGTAGAGTCTTTATTGCTGAGCTACCTAGGAAGCCTCAGCCTTATGTTCATGTCCCAAGTTACTAGATGGAACTCCACTGAGGTTGGAGCCCAGCTCCCAGTCCCAAGCTAATGAAATGGAGACCTCAGCTCCCTCAGCTATCTGCTGCTGGCTCCTTTCTTAGGAGCTCGTTCTTCCTTCCCTCATATTAGCTTAGTAAATCTCTGATTTATACTTTGGACACTTAGATGCAACCAAGAGTAACTTGGCCCCCTCCCTCATTGCATCACTGTCTCATGCCGGTTTACAGTCTTTTCACCACCCCATTTCCTCTGCCCGAGAGCCCGTCAGGCTGGGGGGTAGGGGCCCAGCAATGACAAGCAGACACTCACACCCTTCTCTGAGGTGCTGTCCTGACTGACCTTTCTGAGTGCCTCGATGCCCTGACAATATGGGAGCTCTTTCATTTTTTAAAAAAACATTAACAGACATATAACATATTTATCTCAATCACAAGTCAACAGAGGAAATTCAAACACTTAACAGAGTAAATACAAGAACTGTCTCCAGGCTGCAGTAACCTTCTTGCTGGAACGCAGGCAGACATAACAAACTCCTCTCATCTCCCTCCCACTACATCCTTCACACTAGGCCCATTGCCTGTCATTCTTGGACCCTGATGATCCCTGCAATGAATAAACAATTAGGCTTGAAGCAAGTTTCCGGACGAAGCTGAGCCCACGCTGCCTGTGGCCTGATCTGTGATGAATGATCAGGGATCTTGGGAAATGTTGTGCGTCATATTTCACCCAGGGAATCATTTCTTGGTGTTAACTTTTTTAAAAAGTGATTTCTAAGAGGGCAAAAAAAAAACAAAAACCAAGAGATCACCACCCTCGTTCAGTTTTGTAGAATCCTTTGATATGTTCAGATGAAAGAGAGAGTCCTATGTAATCGTTCTGAACCTGTGGACAATCTGCTAAGGTCTAATGGGTATTGGACCAAGCCTGATGGATGCAGGGGGGCAGTGCAGGGTATTCCAGCCCTGTTTGCTGCAGGCCCCAAGGACAAGATAGATGAGCCCTGTGTCTCCTGTCACATCTCTTATAAAGAGGGCAGAAGTGAAATCCAAACCAGGGCCTCTGATGCTGAAAACCTGAATACACAGAAAGGCTATGATTTTCTCTGGCCCTGGCAAAACTGCTAAACTGCCTCAGTTTCTCCCCAA
The DNA here is from genome assembly GCF_033118175.1 of Dama dama. NCBI lineage: Eukaryota > Metazoa > Chordata > Mammalia > Artiodactyla > Cervidae > Dama > Dama dama. Next base: position 18,157,300 of record NC_083705.1, read on the forward strand.
GGATGGATGGAGGATGCAGCTTGGAGCAGCTACAGTGTTTATTTATCCTGATCCTATTCTATGCAGATAGACACCTCTGCTCCACCCCAGCCCCTCCCTCCGGCCCTCAGCTGCCCCATTCCAAGTGAACAGCAGTCAGACCATCAACCCAAAGATCAGTATCTCCAAGAAATGATGTTGGACCTCCTGCCTCAAAACCTGGATGTTACTGCTTTGGGAGGATGTCTCCACTCACTTGTGCCGTTATCCATCCTGACAACAAACTACTATACACGGAAAGTTATCATGTCAAAAGTGCATTAACAAATGTCATTTGTTGATCCATACTGAGTGTACAATATTATGCACATTGAAATAATAAAACTGGACTATTAAGATCATATTTCTTAAAACCTGGATATTGCTAAGTACCTCCAATGGTCAGATTCTATCTGCTTCCTCAGGTCCTAGGTACTGATCTTTGAGCGCCGTGTCTATTTTTCTTGTCCTACCCCCATAATCCTTGGGTGGGTGAAGAATACAATATTATACACAAATGCAGATACAGCCAGGGAAATCTGCCTCACTAAAGCAAATGAAACTGTTACACACTGACGTCTATTCTACCATCTCAGCGAGTCCAGCATCAGGACCAAAGACATGCCAATTACTTTCCGAGTCGCCTGGGCCGGAGGCTCATTAGTGGAGTAAGCGCAGAGAGAGATGGCAGAGGACAAGCCACCCACTGCTCACAGGTAGCAGTTGCCACGCGTCAGAACGGGCCGGTGGGAGACAGCGGGAACATCACGTCCCCATCCTGGCTCGGTCCTGGGTGACTCCAGGACTTGGTTCTCCCTCTGCCTCACCTCCCTCCTCGGCGGCAGGAGAACACTGGCTGCCGCCCAGGGAGGGCCAGGTTGAGAAGTCCCTAATGAGGGACTTGGCAGCAGCTGATCGCTGTCCTCTTGGAACAGCACGTCCCTGCTAGCCCACATCCCCCGCCTCCCCTCAGGGAAATCAGCAGCTGGCAGCAGGCGGCTCACAGCACAGACACCCACAGACCTGTCAGCTCCGGGAGCCCCCCTGGGGGTCTGGAGGCCACTCACTGGATGGTTGCTGCTCATAACAATATAATGCCCATGCTGCTGCTTCCTCCAATGATAACTCATTTACTTAGGAGACTTAATAAAAGCCAAGCATCACCTCGTTGCCAGCTCACCACAGTGGTACTCATTCTATCAGCATTGCCGAGGTTTTGCTGAGCTTCTTTTTGATTCAGGGAGTTACTGAGAGGCTCATGGCCGATGCACATGAGTGGGGTGACTGGTCAGGGAACACTCCTGCCTGCCCAAGCGATGGGGAAAGTTCAACTCTAGTCCATCTTTTAACTTGCTTCTCTCCCCTTGACATCTTGTTTTGTGTCACTTAAACTGTCCCTCTCCTGAGGATGTGGAAAAAAGGGAACCCTACTGCACTGTTGGTGGGAATATAAATTGATACAGCCACTATGGAGAACAGAATGGAGATTTCTTAGCAAACTGGGAATTAAGCTACTGTATGACCCAGCAATCCCAGTACTGGACATATATCCTGAGAAAACCATAACTGAAAAAGACACATGTGTTCATTATAGCACTACTTACAATAGCTAGGATATGGAAGCAACCTAGATGTCCATCGACAGATGAATGGATAAAGAAGTTGTGATGTATATATACAATGAACTCATACTCAGCCATAAAAAGGAATAAATTTGAGTCAGTGCTAATGAGCTGGATGGACCTAGAGCCTATTATACAGAGTGAAGTAAGTCAGAAAGAGAAAGACAAATATTGTATGTTAACACATATATATGGAATCTAGAAAAATGGCACTGATGATCCTATTTGCAGGGAAGGAATGGAGACACAGATGTAAAGAACGGATGTGTGAATCCAGCAGGGAAAGGAGAAGTGAAGTGAAGTGAAATATTAGTTGCTCAGTCGTGTCCAACTCTTTGCGACCACAGACTGTAGTCTGCCAGGCTTCTCTGTCCATGGAATTCTCCAGGCAAGAATACTGGAGTGGGTTGCCTTTCCCTTCTCCAGAGGATCTTCCTGACCCAGGGATTGAATCAGGGTTTCCTACATTGCAGGCAGAGCCTTTACTGTTTGAGCTACAGGGTAGTCAGGGTAGGACAAACTGAGAAAGTAACATTCACATACATACTCTATCACATATTAAACAGATAGCTAGTGGGAAGCTGCTATATAACACAGGGGAGTCCAACCTGGTGTTTTGTGATGACCCTGAAGGGTTGGAGTGCAAGGGGGAAGGGAGGCTCAAGAGAGAGGGGACAGAGATATAATTATGATTGATTTGCATTGTTGTATGGCAGAAACCAGCACAACACTGTAAAGCAATTATCCTCCAATTAAAAAATTAAAAATAAATTATCCCTCTCTTGGGTGAAGCTGGACCTTGGGTCACAAAGAATTACTCTTGGAGGTGACGCGGGGAAGCTGCATCAGGCATTCCGTGCCGGACAGCATTCTGACTGCCAGAGCCTCGCTTCCAGCAGCTCGCTGTCTGTCTCTCCTTTGCCCTCCTGGTTCCTTCTTCCTCAGCAAGAGCAGTGGCGACCACTCAGTGCTGGAACCCATAACCGCGTGATGACTTCCTGCCTCAGAGTGATTATTAGGAGGAAGGGTAATCATTGTTTTTGCCTGTATTCTTGTTCATATGGTCAGAGACCCAGAAATGACAACTTCTGCCCTGCAATCACATCCAGTCCCTATTACAAGATCCTAGGAAGGTACATGCAAGGTGCAGAGTCAGAATGAACATTTTAAAACAACTATGAACAGCTCTCAAACGCCTGACATTCTGAAAAGAGTGAAAAATGCAGAGTAGATTCTCCTTGAGACAGACCTTCACTGGACTCACTCTTCCCCGTACACTTGATCTAGGAACTAACAAGTTCAGAAGCACTTATGGAGGGGAGTAAAGAGAGAGACGACCCTCAGAGCCCCACGGGGTCCAACTATCCAACTCCTTAGACTCACCACGTAAGAGGAAGAAGTGTCCATTTACAAATTCTACAGAGTCAGGTGAATGGAAAAGAACAAGATAGCACCTTTCAAGGCACAAAGCCCCCCTCCCACCTGTCATTGTCTGGGACTGTTTCATCATCGGATTAGGAAGTCTTCAGCCCCTGAGGAGGTGGACGGAGGTCAGTGCTCCTGAGTGGGATGAGAGGAAGCAGTGTTCCTTCCCTTATTACTGACATCATCACTGTTGTTGTCATCAAGCCTAGACAAACACCCCCATGTCTATGCAGCCATTCTGGGGAACTACTGCATATTTACCCTGCTTCTCCCATGGACTCGGCATGAGGCATGGTACTCTACAACCTGTACAGGGTTCTCCCCAGTGATTATAACTAAGACAGCACTATTAACTCAGATGTTACACGTCAGGATGCAACGAGGATTGGAAGGGTACATTGAAACTGGCCAGTGAAGCCCCAAAGACAGACCTAGAAATGGAATTCCTCATGTGGTAGAGCAGGTACTCAGCTTCAGGTCAAGGGGGAAACTCCATCTAAGAAATTAATCCTGGTGCTTAGACAGTGAGGAGCCCTAAGTCCAGCCAAAATCAACAGGGGTATGCTGCCAAGCAGACAAGCACACAAAACCCACCAGGGTTGAAAAGAGGTGAGAAAAAGGGAGGGAAGATGGCAGAAAGGGTGAGAAAGCTTTCAAGATAAAATCTAAATGTTCCTATCACACATAGTATTCCAAAGACCTGGAGACCACCTTTCACAGCGGAGGCCAGACTTCTCCTCAGGTAAGACTCATTCTTCACTACACAATAAAGTAGCTTCATGTCAACAGCATCTCACACCCCCAAATGACTTCAGTCTAGGCCAACAGAATTAAGGTCAAGTGATAAACTCACAAAGTTAAGCAAGCACTTGAGAAATTAAGCCATTATGTGACATCGCCAATGGAAACAAACAGTAGCTTTAGACCCCTAGAGGCTGACAGTACTGGAACTCTCAGACTCAAAACATAGAGTAGCTATACAGAAAATATTTTTTTTCCATTTATTTTTATTAGTTGGAGGTTAATTACTTTACAATATTGTAGTGGTTTTTGTCATACATTGACATGAATCAGCCATGGAGTTACATGTGTTCCCCATCCCGATCCCCCCTCCCACCTCCCTCTCCACCCGATCCCCCTGGGTCTTCCCAGTGCACCAGGCCCGAGCACTTGTCTCATGTATTCAACCTGGGCTGCTGATCTGTTTCACCCTAGATAATATACATGTTTCGATGCTGCTCTCTCTAAACATAGAAAATATTTAAATAAATGAATAATACAATTTGAAATGTGAACAAAAAACCAAGATACTATAAGGAATAGCAGGCACATTTGAAAAAGAACAAATGGAACTTATAAAAATAAGAAGGGAATTAGTAAACTGGAAAACAGAGGTTAAGAGATTACCCACTCTATCACAGAGAGGTTTGTGTATGGAAAATATGAAAGGGTAAAAGGAGATATGCAGAATAGATTAGTTCAGTCAGTCAGTTCAGTCGCTCAGTTGTGTCTGACTCTTTGCGACCCCATGAACTGCAGCACTCCAGGCCTCCCTGTCCATCACTAACTCCCAGAGTTTACTCAAACTCATGCCCATTGAGTCAGTGATGCCATCCAGCCATCTCATCCTCTGTTGTCCCCTTCTCCTCCTGCCCCTAATCCCTCCCCGCATCAGGGTATTTTCCAATGAGTCAACTCTTCGCATGAGGTGGCCAAAGTATTGGAGTTTCAGCTTCAACATCAGTCCTTCCAATGAACACCCAGGACTGGCCTCCTTTAGGATGGACTGGTTGGATCTCCTTGCAGTCCAAGGGACTCTCAAGAGTCTTCTCTAAACCACAGTTCAAAAGCATCAATTCTTCGGCGCTCAGCTTTCTTCACAGTCCAACTCTCACATCCATACATGACCACTGGAAAGACCATAGCCTTGACTAGATGGACCTTTGTTGGCAAAGTAATGTCTCTGTTTTTTAATATGCTATCTAGGCTGGTCATAACTTTCCTTCCAAGGGTTAGATTGGGAAGGGTTAAATGTTTGAGAATGTGTTCTAATCAGGTGTGGTAGGAAATACAGACATGGAAATGACTGTCATGAAGGAAGACATTGTTTCACACACAGATCCCGAGAAACTAGGCATAACATGCCATGCTGGACCACACAGGGAAGCCCTGGGTTGGTTAGAAGTTGGAGGGAGCAGTGGGGAAATACAGGCAAGAACTTTTATTATGGTTTCCTTAGGAAGGAGTAGGTGGGCAGGGCAGGCAGGCCTAGGGTTTGCCACATTGAATAATTTCAGTGCACTATGGGGTATAGGAGGTCGCTACTAGTCTGGTACCTCACCGCGGGTGATTAGGGCAGGGGGACAAGAGTTCAACAGAGAAGGTGGTGGGGTGTGTGGGCTTTGGACTGGTTAGTTTCCATGTGAATGGCACACTACCAGTTGAGTCATTTACTATCTCTAGGAACTAGCTATCCCTGACAGGGGCAATCTCTCCTGGGTCAGCAAGTCCCAGCACATCAAAGCACTAGGAAATATAAATAGTAAAAAACATGATTAATGCGCAAACGTATATCTAACATGAGTATGAGGGGAAAAAAGAATACCAAAAATGGAAAAGAGACAGTGTCTGAAGAGGTTGTGACTGAAATTTTCCAGAACTGGTGATAACCATGAATTTACAACACAACATATCCAAAAAAGGGGGGGGGGGGGGAAGAAATCCACACCTAGATATGTTGTAGTGACACAGAACCAGAAAAACAAGAGAAGACATTGAAAAGTAGTCAGAGAACAATGCGCAGTTAGAAGAGAAATAAAAATAACTATCAATTTAGAGCTGTATTCCGGACAAGACTATCATTCAAGAATGAGAGTGTGGTCCTGGTTCCAGGCAAGACAGAGCAAACACATTAGTATCATCTCTCATTGAATGCAGCTATAAACCATGGCCAGAATGTATGGGACATCTATCTGAGAAATCTTAAAAGTAAATGACAGATAACAGAAAGACTGGGAAAGGAGGTCAAATAACTCAGCATTAAACACACACACACAGTTAAAAAAAGAGAGGGCAGAAGACCTAAATAAACATTTTTCCAAAGAAGATATATAGATGGCCAATAGGCACATGAAAAAATGCTCAACATCACTAATTTTAAAGAAAAGGAAATCAAAACTACAATGAGGTGTCACCTCACATTGATCAGAATGGCCATCATCAAAAAGTCTACAAATAATAAATGCTGGAGAACGTATGGAGGAAAAGGAACCCTCCCACACTCTGGGTGGGACTGTAAATTGGTACAACCACTATAGAGACAGTATGGAAGTTCCTTAAAAAACTAAAAGTAGAGCTACCATATGACCCAGCAATTCCACTCCTGGGCATACATTTGGAGAAAATTATAATTCAAAAAGATACATGCACCCATTATGTTGATAGCAGCATTATCTACAATAGCCAAGACATGGAAGCAACCTAAATGTCCATCAACAGATGAATGGGTAAAAAAGATGTGGTACATATATACAATGGAATATTACTCAGCTATAAAAAAGAACGAAATAATGCTATTAGCAGTAACATAGATGGACCTAGAGATTATCATACTAACTAAGCCATTCAGAGAAAGACACATATATGATACTGGTTATATGTGGAATCTCAAAAAAAACCACAAATGAACTTATTTACAAAACAGAAATAGATAGACAGACATATCAACCAAAGGGATGTGGGGAAGGGATAAATTAGGAGGCTGGGATTAAAATACACACACTGCTATATATAAAACTGATAACCAACGAGGACCTACTATAGCACAGGGAACTCTACTCAGTACTCTATAATAACTATACGGGAAAAGAATCTGAAAAAGAATAGATATGTGTATGTGTATAACTGAATCACTTTGGTACACACCTGAAACTAACACAACATTGTAAATCAAATATGCTCCAATATAAAATTTTTTTTTAAAATTTTAACTTACTAAGGTACAGACTTTTGGTATAAAATAAGTAAGCCATGGGATGCAAAATTACATAAATAAAAAGTTACTGTCTATAAGAGTTATAAAAAACAGAAGATACTCAGAAATAAATCTAAAAGTGATATATGAGACCTGCAAGGAGAAAAAATTTTAATCTCATTGGAGTGCATAAAAGAAAGCCTAAATAGACAGTGAGATATGCCATGTTTAATAAGACAACTTAATGTCATAGGATATCAATATAATCCAAACCGATTTACAGATTCAATAAAATTAATCAAAATCCCAACAGATTTATTTTCAGAGGACTTAGGAAGCCAGTTCTAAGATGTATACGGAAGAACAAAGGATCAAGAATAACCAAGACACTCCTGAAGAAAATTTGGTTGAGTGGACTGTCGTAGTAGATACCAAGATTTATTATAAAACTTTAGTTATTAAAAACAGTGTGATACTGGCACAGAAATTGATAAGTTGACCAACGAAACAAAAAGATGCCTTACAGTCAGGTCCATGTACATGTGGAATCTTGACTCTACTACAAAGGTGGCATTATAGATCGTGAGAAATAGCCTCCCTCCATCTAAAAGGAAGTGAAACAGCTGTGATAGGGACAGAGTAAAGGGACAAGGTAGGTAATTAAATAGTTAATCCCACCAGTGGATAGTAAATAAAGAAAAAATATGGGAGATCCCTGTAAGTTAATGATCACTCAAGAAAGCAGGTTTGCTTAACCACAAAACCAAGCAGGCTTGCCTAGCAACAAAATCATGTCACTGAAGCGTGAGACATGCTCCAAAACAATAAAACAATGGTGGCATGAGACCCACATCCTGCCCAGTGAGTTCAATAAGCTAATGATTCCTAGGACACACTCCTCTGCACACCCTAAAAACTAAAGTATAAGAAAAAGGTGACCTTATACTAAAACCTGAGATGAATTACCATTTTTAGCATATATTACTGCTTTTTTGCTCATTTCCATTGTGCCATGACAGTCCAGCTTGACCATATAAAGACAAGAAAACTCCCCCACCCAATATGGGACATGACATCTACTCAAAAAAAGGGAAGAAGGTTGTCTTTTCCCCATTCTCACTTTTTCTTTGATTATAAACTGTAGCCTACTAAATTCCTGCAGCACAGAACCTCTCACTCACCTGCTCGTAGGCCTCACAAGCGTCCTATTCTGTTAAATCACTCTTATCTAAACTCTGCCTTTCACTGAATTCTTCCTGCATTGAAACATCAAGTACCAGAACTCCCCAGGGCCCTCCAAAATGCCACCTAGTGGTTTCGGCTGATTAGTCATGAAGGAAAAAATGGAATAGGATTCCTGCCTCTGGAATCTAGCAATTCCACACAGATTGAGGCCTCAAGTCTGAAAGGTCAAATCTCAAAGCAATTAGGAGGAAATGCAGGCATACATCTTTCTTGCCTTGAGGTATGGAAAATTTTCTCAAACAATATATACAAAGGGAATTTCCTGGCGGTCCAGTGGTTATGACATGGGGCTTCCACTGCCAGGGCCCCAGATTCACTCACTGGTCAGAGAACTAAGATCCCACAAGCTGTGTGTTGTGGGGAGAAAAAGAAAAAAAAAAAAAAATATATATATATATATATAGAGAGAGAGAGAGAGAGAGAGCGCGCGCGCACACAGTAACAAAGGAAAGAGTGATACATTTGACTACCTTAAAATTAAGCGCTCACTTGCTATGTGGCTACACTAGTAAACGACCATATTCTACAAATCTGTGTCCCCTTTTACCCAGTAAGTCCACACTTAAAAAGTTCCCTACGGCAGTGGTTCTCGAATTTCAAGCATCAGAGTACCTGAGGGACCAGTTAAAACACAGATTACTGGCTCCATCCTAGAGTTTTTGATTCAGTGGGTCTCGGATAAAGTTCAAGAATTTGCATTTCTAACCATTTTTCATGCACTAATCTGACAAATACACAAAAATTCATTGCAGCTCTATAGTAGCAAAAAACTAGAAACCTACACATCCATCATCAGAAGAATAGATTTTTGTAAAGTATAGTATAAGCACACAATAGAATACTACACAAAAGTGAAAATGATTTGTTGTCAAATAATGCAAGATGGATCAAGCTATGTCCATTCACAGAAATATAATGCTGATTTTTTAAAATAAATCCATTTTAAGAAGATTACAGACAAAATGGTGCTTTTTAAAAATAAAACTCAAAAACAAATAATATATTACTTACATAGATAAAAACCATTTTTATTTTAAATGCAAGGGAAAGAAAAACACGAAATTTGAGAGTCATTACCTTGGGAGTAGAGAGGAGGAATAAAGATTAGAGTATATTCATAAGTGTTCATTATATTATTATGCTTTATAAGTTATAATATACATCACATTATTTTGATGTCTATATAAAATAATAAAGGAAATAAAATATAAAAATTAAAATAATACCACATAGCACAAAATCTTAAACATGTTAAAAAAAAACACACAAGTATTTATAGATGCAAAGAAAAAACTCTGGGAGAAAAAATATCAGAATGTTAACAGTGGTTATTTCTGGATTGTGGAGTTTGGGTATATTTTTTCTTTTTGTATAATTGTATGTTTTCTACATAAATATGCAATGCTTTATAATTAGACAAGTTTGTTTCTTTTTATCTTCAACACATATGGGATTCAACTTGCTGTACTCAGTTAATCCCCAAACCCTCTGTTCATTTCTGCACTGCCTCAGTACAAACCTTTATAAGGACGCATTTCTATTCTCTACAATATATGTCTCAGATGCCTTTTCATGTGTTCATCAATGATAACAGTCACAATGAAAGCTGACATTTAGGCACCTACTATGTGTTCTTGGGTTCTAAGTATTTAGTGAATAAATCTGGTTAATTTTTACAAAAACTGAAGAGCTAGGTACAATTATTTTTCTCACTATAAGAAAATAGAAAAAGATTTACAACGCCTAATTAAAGTAGCCTGGATAAATTGCTTACCCAAGGCCACACAGCTGAGCAGGTGGTTTCTATGAATATCAGCAAAGAGGAAAGCAACAGTTTGCATTTCATATATAAGTCCTAGTTTAGGGCCCACATCCTCAGAAACAGCTTGGTGAGATTATTCCACATACCCACAAAAAGTGGGGAGAGGACTCATGGAAAACTTATTAGATTTCCTGATCTAATAAGTTTAAAAAGCAATTGTAATTACTACTGACAACAGAACTTCCTGGCAAAAATCAGTATCTGCCTCCACAAGCAGTGTTTGGCTATCCTCAGTCTAATCGAGACAAGCAGAAACCTGGATGACATCAGCAGTGGTCAAAGAGCCCTCAACTTCCTCAGGCCCTGGGGACTCCTGCAGTTTGGTTCATCCTCCAAAGAGATGAGTCTACAATTCATGAGCTAGAAGAAGTTTCGATCACTATTTCACAGACAAACTGAAAATTATTCCAGTGTGTATATATTTGGATGCAACGTCCATGTGCATATATATTTCATCTTTCATGCTGAGATCACCTTACTTGGCAAATACAATGGAAAGTAGATGTTATTGGGTTTTTCTGGCAACATCATGCTGAGATAACTGAGGCCATTATCTGTCCACAGATGGTGCTTTTTCACCCAAAGTGGCCTGAGTCATCAATTGCCCGGCAGCTTACTTAATTTTATTCTCATAAAATCCCCAAATATATCATTTACTATATCCAAACCTAGTAACAAGGCTCTTGGGAGCTTCATGTTTTTATCTTCTCTTCTCTGTTTCTACCTTCCTCATACCTCAGTGACAACTTGGAGTCATTGAAAGCCCCAATTTCCTTCCTTAAAAAAAAAAAAAAGTCTATTTAGTTTCAATTTTAAGAAAGTAAGCATGTTTTTAGAAAACCCAAAATCTCAAATCTATGATGATAGCAAAACATGAGAGACAGGCTGAGCATCCTGACTTTGGGTTTAACTAGGCCAAGAGCAGAGGCTTCCCTGGTGGTTTGGCAGTAAAGCATCTGCCTGCAATGCAGGAGACGGGGTTTTGATTCCTGGGTGGGGAAGATTCCCCTGGAGGAGGGCATGGCAACCCACTCCAGTATTCTTGCCTGGAGAACCCCATGGATACAGGAGCCTGGAGAGCTACAGTTCATAGGGTCACAAAGAGTCAGACACGACTTCAGTGACTTAGCAGGCAGGGAGGCCAGTGGCTTGGGTCTGCTGGCAGGAAGGGCAGAGACACACCCCAGCCCAGCACCTGCACACAGAGGACAGTCTAGGCAGGGAAAATAACACCCAATGAGCCCAATATATTCCCAGGGGTCCTTAAAAGCAGAAAGAGGACATTGGAAGAGGGAACCAGGGACATGGAATTTGCCTGATGCTACTGGCTTTAAAGATGGAGGGAGGGGGCCATAAACCAAGGAAAGTGGACAGCCCCTCAAAGCTGGAAACAGTAGGTAAACTTATTTTCTGAATTTATTGTTAGACTTTATTTACAAAAAGAATCTACACCCTCTTATGAGCTATGCACATAGCTCCTCCTACTCCCACTTCTATTTCCTGTAATTTTCTAAGTTTCTCTATTCCTCCGAGCAAAGCAGAGCACAAACCCCATGATGCACCTGTTGGTACAGGCTACATCTACCCCTCAGAAACCGGAAAACACAGCACATCCTTGGCTACGTGCTTAACGCAAAAACCCAGGAATTCCCCAACTATTTTATTTCTCTGACTTTGAAGAACCTTAAGCCACTTAAAAATATTCTCTCATATAACAAGTATTAATTGCACTTCCATCATGTTCCAGGTATTGTGCTTATCTCTGGCGAGATAATGGTGAGCAAGCTAAACTTTGTTCTTGTCCCTGGGAAGCTACTGAGTATAAAAAAGTAGTAAATGATTAATCACATTTTTTTTAGAAAAGCAAATACTTAGACACTATTTTAGGTACTTAATACACATTAACATTTTGTTTCCTCAGCAGTCCTAAAGGTTGTTATTATTTATTGCCCCCCTTATACAGATGAGAAAAACAGATTTCAGAGGGTTTAAGTAACTTGGCGAACTTATCTATCTAAATAGTAATGGGGCTAGGATTCAAACCCAGGCCATCAGGGCCCAGAACATTATGTTCTCAGTCTTTTCAATATATTATCTCTTTGTGACTGCGAATACAAATATTCCTTACACTACTCGTTTATTCTGCCACAAGATCTACTTTGTCTAGAGTGACAGACCAGAAATAAGATTACTGAAAAGGGCAAAGAAAAGTATTATCAGGGTCGAATGCTTTACACTGAGCTCAGAAGCCCAGTCTAATTTGAGGGGAACCTGTTGTGGTTCAAGAAATGATGTCAGTGTTACATCCTTCTAATCAGACAGCAGAACTCTTTGCTATTCGCAGGGTCCTTGTCCCTGAGAAGTGAGACTGCTCTGCAGATCACAGTTCTGGATAAGCCTGTTCAGGCCCCAAAACAGATCCCTAATTTTATCAAAAACAGATTCAACCTATCATCTCTCCTACTGCAAGAGCCTGAATATCTGCCTGAGTCTTTGCCTACAAGGAAATGCAACTGCGTTTTCTTTGTGCAATCACTAAGAAACCCGCCCTCAGCCAAAAACCACTTTCTCTCCTCACAAGACTCAAACATGACCAGCTTGACAGTGGGCATTGCCCAGCAGCATCCAGCTGCAAGTGAGGTTTGAAATGTCACTGTGAGAGGTCTCCCAGTGCAGAAGGAGACCCACTCTTCGTGTAAGGCTTTTCCCCTGAGGATATACCCAGCTAAGTCTGCAGAACACACCAAAGTGTGTCTAAGAAGGAAAGAAATAGAAAAAAAGGGATGAGACTCCTAAACTCTCCAACACCTGCCTCCTAAGGTCAAAGAGATCCCAGTTGGATCCCTGTAAAAGACTTGAATATAGAGGATAAAGCCAAAAGAGTATTATTAGAGTTTTGCCCCCAACCTTCTCTGAGGAACCCTGGATGAATAGACTGGACCATATTTCAGAGGATCTTGCTTTGGCTCATCTAGATATCTGAGTGGTGGTTGTTGTCACTAAGTCCAGTCTGACTTTCAAGACACCATGGACTGTAGCCCATGAGGCTCCTCTGTCCATGGGATTTCCCAGATAAGGATACTGGAATGGGTTGCCATTTCCTTCTCCAGGGGATCTTTCCAGACCCCCTGGATTGAACTCACATCTCCTGCATTATCAGGTGGATTCTTTACCACTGAGTCACCTGGGAAGCCCAGATTGACCTGAGTAACCTGATTTAAGAGGAGCACATAGCAACCCACTCCAGTATTCTTACCTGAACAACCCCATGGACAGAGGAGGGCCATGTGTACTGGTGGACTCCAGGACACAGGGTCGGACATGACCGCAGGGACAGCACAGAACGACAGTGCCTGGTTTAAAAACCATCTGAGGGACCACACCTATCAATAATTACCCTAAATGTAAGTGGGTTGAATGCCCCAACCAAAAGACAAAGATTGGCTGAATGGATACAAAAACAAGACCCCTATATATGCTGTCTACAAGAGACCCACCTCAAAACAAGAGACACATACAGACTAAAAGTGAAGGGCTGGAAAAAAATATTTCATGCAAACGGAGACCAAAAGAAAGCAGGAGTCGCAATACTCATATCAGATAAAATAGACTTTCAAATAAAGGAAGTGAAAAGAGACAAAGAAGGACACTACATAATGATCAAAGGATCAATCAAAAAATAAGATATAACAATTATAAATATATATGCACCCAACATAGGAGCACCGCAATATGTACGGCAAACGCTAACGAGTATGAAAGAGGAAATTAATAGTAACACAATAATAGTGGGAGACTTTAATACCCCACTCACAACTATGGATAGATCAACTAAACAGAAAATTAACAAGGAAACACAAACCTTAAATGACACAATGGACCAGCTAGACCTAATTGATATCTATAGGACATTTCACCCCAAAACAATCAACTTCACCTTTTTCTCAAGTGCACACAGAACATTCTCCAGAATAGATCACATCCTGGGCCATAAATCTGGTCTTGGAAAATTCAAAAAAATTGAAATCATTCCAGCCATCTTTTCTGACCACAGTGCAGTAAGATTAGATCTCAATTACAGGGAAAAAATTGTTAAAACTTCAAACATATGGAGGCTAAATAACACGCTTCTGAATAACCAACAAATCATAGAAGAAATCAAAAAAGAAATCAAAATATGTATAGAAATGAATGAAAATGAAAACACAACAACCCAAAACCTATGGGACACTGTAAAAGCAGTGCTAAGGGGAAGGTTCATAGCATTACAGGCTTACATCAAGAAACAGGAAAAAAACCAATTAAATAACCTAACTCTACACCTAAAGCAATTAGAGAAGGAAGAAATGAAGAACCCCAGAGTTAGCAGAAGGAAAGAAATCTTAAAAATCAGGGCAGAAATAAATGCAAAAGAAACTAAAGAGACCATAGCAAAAATCAACAAAGCTAAAAGCTGGTTTTTTGAAAAAATAAACAAAATTGACAAACCATTAGCAAGACTCATTAAGAAACAAAGAGAGAAAAACCAAATTGACAAAATTAGAAATGAAAATGGAGAGATCACAACAGACAACACTGAAATACAAAGGATCATAAGAGACTACTACCAGCAGCTCTATGCCAATAAAATGGACAACTTGGATGAAATGGACAAATTCTTAGAAAAGTATAACTTTCCAAAACTGAACCAGGAAGAAATAGAAGATCCTAACAGACCCATCACAAGCAAGGAAATCGAAACTGTATTCAAAAATCTTCCAGCAAACAAAAGCCCAGGACCAGATGGCTTCACAGCTGAATTCTACCAAAAATTTAGAGACGAGCTAACACCTATCTTACTCAAACTCTTCCAGAAAATTGCAGAAGAAGGTGAGCTTCCAAACTCATTCTATGAGGCCACCATCACCCTAATTCCAAAACCAGACAAAGATGCCACAAAAAAAGAAAACTACAGGCCAATATCACTGATGAACATAGATGCAAAAATCCTTAACAAAATTCTAGCAAACAGAATCCAACAACATATTAAAAAAATCATACACCATGACCAAGTGGGCTTTATCCCAGGAATGCAAGGATTCTTTAATATCCGCAAATCAATCAATGTAATACACCACATTAACAAATTGAAAGATAAAAACCATATGATTATCTCAATAGATGCAGAGAAAGCCTTTGACAAAATTCAACACTCATTTATGATTAAAACTCTCCAAAAAGCAGGAATAGAAGGAACATACCTCAACATAATAAAAGCTATATATGACAAACCCACAGCAAGCATCACCCTCAATGGTGAAAAATTGAAGGCATTTCCCCTGAAATCAGGAACAAGACAAGGGTGCCCACTCTCACCACTACTATTCAACATAGTGTTGGAAGTTCTGGCCACAGCAATCAGAGCAGAAAAAGAAGTAAAAGGAATCCAGATAGGAAAAGAAGAAGTAAAACTCTCACTGTTTGCAGATGACATGATCCTCTACATAGAAAACCCTAAAGACTCTACCAGAAAATTACTAGAGCTAATCAATGAATATAGTAAAGTTGCAGGATATAAAATTAACACACAGAAATCCCTTGCATTCCTATATACTGACAATGAAAAAACAGACAGAGAAATTAAGGAAACAATACCATTCACCATTGCAACAAAAAGAATAAAATACTTAGGAGTATATCTACCTAAAGAAACAAAAGACCTATACATAGAAAACTATAAAACACTGATGAAAGAAATCAAAGAGGACACAAACAGATGGAGAAACATACCGTGTTCATGGATTGGAAGAATTAATATTGTCAAAATGGCTATTCTACCCAAAGCAGTCTATAGATTCAATGCAATCCCTATCAAGCTACCAACGGTATTTTTCACAGAACTAGACCAAAGAATTTCACAATTTGTATGGAAATACAAAAAACCTCGAATAGCCAAAGTAATCTTGAGAAAGAAGAATGGAGCTGGAGGAATCAACCTGCCTGACTTCAGACTCTACTACAAAGCCACAGTCATCAAGACAGTATGGTACTGGCACAAAGACAGAAATATAGATCAATGGAACAGAATAGAAAGCCCAGAGATAAATCCACGAACCTATGGACACCTTATCTTTGACAAAGGAGGCAAGGATATACAATGGAAAAAAGACAACCTCTTTAACAAGTGGTGCTGGGAAAACTGGTCAACCACTTGTAAAAGAATGAAACTAGAACACTTTCTAACACCATACACAAAAATAAACTCAAAATGGATTAAAGATCTAAATGTAAGACCAGAAACTATAAAACTCCTAGAGGAGAACATAGGCAAAACACTCTCCGACATAAATCACAGCAAGATCCTCTATGACCCACCTCCCAGAATATTGGAAATAAAAGCAAAACTAAACAAATGGGACCTAATGAAACTTAAAAGCTTTTGCACTACAAAGGAAACTATAAGTAAGGTGAAAAGACAGCCCTCAGATTGGGAGAAAATAATAGCAAATGAAGAAACAGACAAAGGATTAATCTCAAAAATATACAAGCAACTCCTGCAGCTCAATTCCAGAAAAATAAATGACCCAATCAAAAAATGGGCCAAAGAACTAAACAGACATTTCTCCAAAGAAGACATACAGATGGCTAACAAACACATGAAAAGATGCTCAACATCACTCATTATTAGAGAAATGCAAATCAAAACCACAATGAGGTACCATTACACACCAGTCAGGATGGCTGCTATCCAAAAGTCTACAAGCAATAAATGCTGGAGAGGGTGTGGAGAAAAGGGAACCCTCTTACACTGTTGGTGGGAATGCAAACTAGTACAGCCGCTATGGAAAACAGTGTGGAGATTTCTTAAAAAACTGGAAATAGAACTGCCATATGACCCAGCAATCCCACTTCTGGGCATACACACTGAGGAAACCAGATCTGAAAGAGACACATGCACCCCAATGTTCATCGCAGCACTGTTTATAATAGCCAGGACATGGAAGCAACCTAGATGCCCATCAGCAGATGAATGGATAAGGAAGCTGTGGTACATATACACCATGGAATATTACTCAGCCATTAAAAAGAATTCATTTGAACCAGTCCTAATGAGATGGATGAAACTGGAGCCCCTTATACAGAGTGAAGTAAGCCAGAAAGATAAAGAACATTACAGCATACTGACACATGTATATGGAATTTAGAAAGGTGATAACGATAACCCTATATGCAGAACAGAAAAAGAGACACAGAAATACAGAACAGACTTTTGAACTTTGTGGGAGAGTGTGAGGGTGGGATATTTCAAAAGAACAGCATGTATACTATCTATGGTGAAACAGATCACTAGCCCAGGTGGGATGCACGAGACAAGTGCTCCGGCCTGGTGCACTGGGAAGACCCAGAGGAATCGGGTGGAGAGGGAGGTGGGAGGGGGGATCGGGATTGGGAATACATGTAAATCCATGGCTGATTCATATCAATGTATGACAAAACCCACTGGGAAAAAAAAATAATAATAATAAAAAAAAATAAATTAAAAAAAAAAAAAAAAAACCATCTGAGTGGCCTTCTTGTCCCACTGTCTCTAGATCCACACCCTCTCTTAGTCCTGCAGATTTCACCAGGGTGAAAAGAGACAGGGAAAGATAAATCGTTGGGAAAACACACCCCAAAGAGGGCAGTCTTTCCCTTAAGGGTCCCAGGGTTGGCCTAAAGCTGCCTACCTAGGAGAGAGAGGAGGAAGAAGCCTCGCAAGGGGCAGAAGGGTCCAGACTCTCTCACTGCATTAGCAGAGGGAGCATTCAAAAGGAGACAGACCCAGCTAGAACACACATCGGGGAGAAGAGGACTCAGTCTCATGGGGGAAGATTCAGGAAGGAAACCCCCCATCACCACCACCAAAAAGTCTTGAACAAGAAGCAGGAGTGATGATTTTCTCCTTATTTTCTATTTTACCTAACTGTCATGGAAAATAGCAATAAAGTTAGAAATGAAAAACTTTTTAAAAAATTTAGCACCTAGGACTGTGCTTACTATTCAAATATCAACATTTGTTGGGTGAATGCATACTCCCTTCTCCCTACCCAGAAAAATTGCCAGACTTCCAAAACAGGTTCAGGATTCTATAAGCCACACTGGATCCAAAAGGCTGGTAAAATTTTGACATGTTTAGCCTCAAGCCCCCCTGCTTGTTTTGATATGAGACACCATTTGGGAGTCTACTTCCAGATGCTTCCAGACACCTCCTTCTTGCTATGGGGGCAGGAATGGACTCAACAGTTGCTCAGATGTAATAGTGAAACTCCTCTGTTATGTCCCACAATGTCTGAAACAAATCCTATAGAAGCCAGCCACAATTTTAGAGCACAGAAAATGATGCAGACTTTCCTTTATTCTTTGGAGCATGGAATACTTACTGTGTTCAGGTACTGTTCATATATTTAAACTCATTAAGTCCTCCTTGGGTCAACAAGATCAGATCAAATAGGGAAAAATAAGCTGCCTTCTTAGAGAGTGGGTATCATGGTCTGAGAAGGACATCAGTGGCTTTATGAGACTGTCTCATTTAAAGAGAGCTGTGTCCAGTTCCTGAGGTCACATTTAAGAAAGTCTCCACCTGTACTGGGGGCATCCCAGCTGGCTCAGCGGTAAAGAATCCTCCTGCCAATGCAGGAGACGTGGTCAGGAAGATCCTGGTCGGGAAGATCACCTAGAGAAGGAAATGGCAACCCACTCCAGTATTCTTGCCTGGGAAATCCCACAGACAGAGGAACCTGGTGGGCTACAGTCCATTTGGTTGCAAAAGAATCAGGTACAACTCAGTGACTAAATGACAACAAGCACCTAGACTGAGAAGACATCTCAGTGAAGGTGACCCCTCAACTCCTAGCTAAAACAATAGACTAAACAACAGCACTTTAACACTGATATTCTAACAGAATCTTCACCTGCTTCATTTTATCCTATTACGCCTACTTTCAGCTCTTCTCTCTCTGTGTGAAGAAAGAGTTCAAAGGAACTCAAGGCAAAACGCCCACTCCTGATTCATTTATGAAGTATGGTCTGTTTGCACCAAGTCTGCATTGGAGGGGGAATTACTTTTCCTTTTTCCTGAGGGACATCATTAGCAGTGATAATTAATGAAAGGTTGCAGCCAGCGTTTGGTAAATGATGAATGGTTTCAATCATCCAGACGGCAGACAGCCCCTGTGTGCGGTTGTCCTTGGCGACGGTGTGAAGAGCTCTGGGCAAACAGGGGTGGTGGGCAGAGAACCAGAGCCGTGTGCGTAGCTCTGCCTCCCAGAGTCTGTACACACAGACTCAGCCTTTCCCATCCGAGCAGATTGCGTGCGCGCTGTCACTTCAGTCTTGTCCGACTCTTTGTGACCCTATGGACTGTAGCCCTCCAGGCTCCTCTGTCCACGGGGTTCTCCAGGCAAGAATACTGGAGGGGGTTGCCATGCCCTCCTCCAGGGGGTTTTCCCGACCCAGGAATCGAACCCGCATCTCTTGTGTCTCCTGCACCGGCAGGCTGGTTCTTTACCACCACTGTCACCAATTACAGAAGTGTTCCAGGATTAAGACTGGGAGCAGCTCCCTCTGGCAGATGGTGGATCCTATCAGATTCTCCCTATAAAACGGCCAAGTGGGAATGGGGCCTGGTCTCAGGGACCTGTTAGAACCCTTCGGGGAGGCAGTGGTAGGTTTTTACAGCAACCACAGATATTGGGGGCCAGAGGGTAAAACTGAGAACTGCACTGGGAAATCAGTGTCAAAGTGTAGCTGAAGGGTGTTTCAAAGAGTTATCAGAACATATATATATGGCTGAATCCCTCTGCTGTTCGCCTGAAACTATCACAGCACTGTCTGTTAATCGGCTATACCCTAATATAGAATAAAAACCTTTTTTAAACAAAGCGTTATTAGAGTCAACAGGTTGGAAACAAATGTCAGGATCTGAGATACACAGACAAAAGGAACTACAGGCAACCTGGGGAGATGAGAGTAAAGAGGAACAGGTGAAAGAAAAGATGATCAAGACACATTCCCAGGGGACAGGGATTCAGTCCCTAGCAGGAATCTTCATTCCTCCCTAGTCTTCCTGCACAGGTCCCACTTAAACAGAGCCTTCTTATTACATAAGATCATAAGCTCCTGGAGGGTGGGAACTTGACTGTTTTCTTCTCTGCTCCATCTCTGGAGCCCGTCACTGTGCCTGACACAGGGTAGGTGCTCAAAAATGTTTGTTAAAACAGACTCACAGATATGGAGAACCAGGGGCCCCCTAGAGGAAGAGGGGAGGAGCAAGATAAGGGTAGGGATTAAGAAATAGAAACTACTGTGTATAAAATAATTAAGGAACAAGGACATACTGTACAGCCCAGGGAACATAGCCAAGATTTTATAGTAACTTTAAATGGAGTATAATCTATAAAATATTGAATCACGATATTGTACAACTGAAACTAATATGATATAGTAAATCAACTATACTATAATTTAAAAAAGTTTGTTAAATAATGAATAAGGGGACAGATGAATGGATATAGCTATCTTACCATGCTAGATATTGGCTAAAGGAAAGAAATGTTGATAAGCATTTTTTCCAATGAAATCACATCCATTGTTACTTTGAGTAACTAAGAATTTACTGAAGAATTCATCAGTGAGTTGGAAAAGAAGGTTTCTAATATACATAAGCATACAGCAAATAACTAGATAAATGCTCATTAGATATTTATGTTCTTCCCATAAATTCTTTTTCCAAATGTCTCCTTGTTCCTCAACACAGCACACAAGCGCTCTCTCACTCTGTCTCTCCTTCTCTCTCCTCCTACCCTCACTAAGTACAAAATAAAAACAAAGAGCTCTTTCCACATTGCATGTGTTTAAGAAAACCTCTCCTCCAATCATGATGTGATTTGAAGAATGAGAGATGTCACTCCCACATGCCATCTCGAGAACCCTTGATATTCTTTCTCCCTTTCCAAGTGTGTGCTGAGCCTTTGAGATCTCCAGCCAGAGAAAGGCTTCAGCAAAGTGTGAAGCAGATAAGGCTGGTCCCAGTGTCTCCCTATGGGAGAAGGCGATGGCATCCCACTCCAGTATTCTTGCCTGGGAAATCCCATGGATGGAGGAGCCTGGTAGGCTGCAGTCCATGGGGTCGCTAAGAGTCGGAGATGACTGAGTGACTTCACTTTCACTTTTCACTCTCATGCATTGGAGAAGAAAAGGGCAACACATTCCAGTGTTCTTGCCTGGAGAATCCCAGGGATGGGAGCCTGGTGGGCTGCCGTCTACCGGGTCGTACAGAGTCGGACACAACTGACGTGACTTAGCAGCAGCAGCAGTATCTCCCTACAGTGCTCTGAAACCTCAGTCTTCCTATCATCACCAAAAAAAGAGGCTATGGAATACCCACCCTAATATAAGCATGAGTAATTGCGTGGTCTGGGCCTTTCAGGGGTATTTGCTTTTTACTTCAGAACCACAGAAAATGGGAATTTGGGGAAATGTCTTTTGTGGGGACTGATCTAGTGAACAGAAGGTGAGTTACTAAATAAAACCAAATCTATGAGTTAGAGAACCACCTCAAAAATTTTCCCCATGACTCAGAGGGAAACTATCAAGGTGAAAAGGAGAAAAGATATAGTTCACATAAATACAGATATAAGAGGTTCTATATTTATATAAAAGGAATCCCAGAAAGAGAACTAAACATACAGCAGAGGAATAATAATCAAAGAAATGAGAAAAATACCTTTCCCTTAATCAAACAAAAATCTTGAATCTTTCCACTAAAGGGGCTTAACAAGATTCAAGCTAGATTATGGAGATAGACATAGACCAAGATACCATGAGTTATATTTCTGAAGTTCAAGTATAGGAAATAATCTCTACTCAGAGACTGAGGAAGAGATAAGACTCCTACCTAAAAAAAAAAAAAGACAATTACAGTGAAAGATTTCCCTTACCCCAATGCCAGGAAAAATAGATCAACAGCATGACAGGAAGCATCTACATCAATTTCTAAAAGTCTGTTCCCTGAAAAAGCAAAATAAACACAAATTCAAGTATGCAAGGAATGAGATACACAAAACCCAATTACCCAGTCCTCCAAAAGTCACTAAAAGAAAGATTATCATGAATTGGAATAAATAACTCAGGAACTGAGACAATGTTAAGAAGAATCAATGATGAGCAATACCAGTAAAATTTAGAATGAAGCCCCCAAAATTTTTGCTATTGGTTGGGAAATTTAATGCAAATGTTAATATACTATTGCTAAGATGAAAAAGGTAGAAAAATTTAAGTGTTTCAATTACTTAAAAAGAGACTAGAAAGTACCGTGGAAGATATGAGTTTAAGATTCTACTTTAGGAGCTTCATTGGTGGCTCAATGGAGAGTTCACCTGCCAATGCAGGAGACATGGGTTCAACCCCTGGTCTGGGAGGATCCCACTTTGCAGGGCTACTAAGCCCGTGTGCCACAAGTACTGAGCCTGTGTTCTAGAGCAGGGGAGTAGCAACTACTGATCCCCTGTGCCCCAACTGCTGAAAACTGCCCAGCCCAGAGCCCATGCTTCCCAGCATGAGAAGCTACCGCAATGAGAAGTCTGTGCACGGCCAACTAGAGAGTAGCCTTCACTTGCTGCAACCAGAGGAAAGCCCGTGCCGCAACAAAGACCCAGCACAGCCAAAAATAAATAAAATTCTGTAAGATTTAAAAAAAAAAGATTCTACTACAGGGAATTCCCTGGCAGTCCAATGGTTAATGACGCCACACTTTCACTGCCGGGGCCCAAGTTCAATCCCTGGACAGAAGGGATCAATACGTTAGAAAATCTATGAACAAATTCACCACGTCAAGCTGACAAAGTGAAGGGCCAGGCAGCACAAACAGAGGACTGGAGCAGCACTGCTGGGGAAGCTCGTGATGGGGACAAGGGCAGGAGCGGGTGTGTGGTGTTTCCAGTGGCTGCTCAGAACCAGCGGGAGCCTCTCAGAAAGGGATCCAGGCCCTTGGCTGTGAGAAGTGTTAGCCGCTCACCTGGCCGGATCAGGGGCTATAGCTGTAGAAAATGGCAGAACCTTAGACTCCAGCCCTGATCTTTCCACCTCGGAATTCCTCCAAGACTGACTGCTCAGCCTCTAGCTCGTATCCACGGAGTCAGCTCGAGGCTGCCTACTTCTTTGGGAGGCAGATTCAGTCAGATCATGAAAAGGTAAGTAAAATTAAGTAAAACATTAATAAAATTAATAGATAACATAAAATGATTATTTCAATAAACACAGAAAAAATCTTTGACATTTAATATAATACTCATTTATTTTTTATTTATTTTTTATTGAAGTATAGTTGAATTACAACATTGTGTTAATTACTGCTGTTCAACAAAGTAACTCAGATATACATATATATGCATTCTTTTTCATATTCTTTTCCACTATGGTTTGTCACAGGATATTGAATATAGTTCCCTGTTCTGTACAGTAGGAATTTGTTTGCCCTTTCTAAATATACCATCTGAATAGGTTTTTTAAAACTTTTTTAATTGAAGGATGGCTGTTTTACAGTATTGTTTTGGTCTCTGCCATTCATCAACGTGAATGAGCCACAGGTGTACATATGTCCCTTCCCTCTTGTACCTCCCTCTCCCCTCCCATCCCATTTTTGAAAAAAAAAAAAGTAAAATCCCTTAACCTAAGAAAGGATATGTATTTTTTTAATACACACACACACATTCCCTGTTAAGCTTTGGAAGCACTGTCACTGAAGTCAAACATCAGTAAGAATGCCTGCTGTCCCCTCTATATACTGACACCTCTATTATATTACTGATAGACCTAGTCAATGTAATAAAAACAGTAAGTGAAAGTATAAGAATTAGAAAGGAATTGAAAACTACCCTTATTTTCAGATAACATAATCGTCTACATAGAACATCTAAGAGAATATATAAAAAATATTTAAAGCTAACTAAGGTCCGTCTAGCCAAGGCTGTGGTTTTTCCAGTGGTCATGTATGGATGTGAGAGCTGGATTGTGAAGAAAGCTGAGCACCGAAAAATTGATGCTTTTGAACTGTGGTGTTGGAGAAGACTCTTGAGAGTCCCTTGGACTGCAAGGAGATCCAACCAGTCCATCCTGAAGGAGATCAGTCCTGGGTGTTCATTGGAAGGACTGATGCTGAAGCTGAAACTCCAATACTTTGGCCAAATCATGCGAAGAATTGACTCATTGGAAAAGACCCTGATGCTGGGAGGGATTGGGAGCAGGAGGAGAAGGGGACAACAGAGGATGAGATGGCTGGATGGCATCACCAACTCAATGGGCATGAGTCTGAGTCAACTCCGGGAGTTGGTGATGGACAGGGAGGTCTGACGTGCTGCGATTCATGGGGTCGCAAAGAGTCGGACACTACTGAGTGACTGAACTGAACTGAACTGAATGGGAAAGTTCAGGAACATTACAGGCTCTTGCCAGTGTACAAACATAGTATGGAATATTCCTATATACATATCAACCAATTATGCAATGTGATAGAACTAAAAAGCATACATAATAGCACCAAAAAATACTAAATAATAAATCTAAAACTTTAAAAAAATTCTAAATAACTAATAAATCCAAAACCTATCTGAAGAAAATTATTAGTTATTTTAAAATTCAAACTTAGAACTCCCCTGTTGGTGCAGTGGTTCAGACCCCACACTTCCACTGCGAAGAGCACAGGTTCCATTCCTTGTTGGAAAGCCCCCCATGCTGTGTGGTGCAGCCAAAAATTAAAATAAATAAAATAAAACTCAAACTCAAATTGAGGTGATTTCAATTTCATTCTTTCTTGTGGTTCATTCTTGCCTGTGGTTCAAGTAAGTGAAAGTTGCTCAGTCATGTCCAACTCTTTGCAACCCCATGGACTATACAGTCCATGGAATTCTCCAGGCGAGAATACTGGAGTGGGTAGCCTTTCCCTTCTCCAGGGGATCTTACCAACTCAGGGATCAAACCCAGGTTTGATCTGCCCGCATTGCAGGCAGATTCTTTACCAGCTGATCCACAGGGGAATCCCAAGAATACTGGAGTAGGTAGCCTATCCCTTCTCCAGAGGATCTTCCCTACCCAGGAATCAAACTGGGGTCTTCTGCATTGCAGACGGATTCTTTACCGACTGAGCTATCAAGGGAAGCCCATGGTTCAAGTAAAGTCAAAACCAATTTGGATTGAAGCTTATTTGCTTTATTTCCCAGTTGCTCAAACATAGAATATTAGATGTGATCAAATAAAGTCTAATTCAGTGTCCAAATATCTCAACTGGAGGGGGAATCTTAGATGTCTGCCTGTTGGAAGCCCTGCAAGGCTGCCCAACTCATTAGTAGCAGGGCCACGAGTGGAAACCAGGCTTCCTGCTTCCTCTGCAAGGCAACCCTGCACTTACCTCTGTTCTGGTGAAACCACACATGAATTGGAATCTAGAGCAAATCTAGAGAAGCCCAGGTTCCTTCAAGATTTCAGTCCTGTCCCCCAACAAGCGTCTTTCTCCATGTTTCCTTTCTCTGGCAGCTACCATCCTCCCAGCCTTTCAGATTCCTCATTTTAAAAGCCTCCATGAGTTCAATGGCTTCCAGATTTCCAGATTTTCTAGACCAGTCAAATGTCTTCCCAAATTCTGGCATTTGAAAATAGAGATGCCAAATTCTGTTTTGTTAACGGAAGCCTTAGGAAAACAACCACCATCTATTTTCACAATCATTTCATTAAAGATCATTTTAACACTGCAATTGGGGACTTCTCTGACAGTCGATTGGTTAAGATGCCACGCTTCCAATATAAGGGCCATGGGTTTGATCCCTGCTTGGGGAAATAAGATCCCACATGCTGTGTGGTGTAGCCAAAAAAAAAAATGAAAACATTTAAAAATGAACATTGAAAACATAGGGAATGTAGATTTAAAAGGGATGAATTTTATTATATACAAATTATACCTAAATAAACCTGACTTTTTAAATGCAAGTATGCTAAACTTTGAGTTATAACAATCAAAAATTGGATATATCTAGCTTTGGCACCCCCACCTCCATACTATTTTACTACAAGAGAAAACACCATTATGGACAGAAGAATTTGGGGAAACTACTGCTGTGGACTTTCCCCTGAATGATGTCTTTTTCTTGTCCCTCCTGTCCATTCTTACTGCTCTTATCTATCCAAGCCCTCATCACATCTTTCCTAGACCTCTGAGACAGCCTCCTGCCCGGCTTTTCTTGCGCATGGCTCCCTCTCTGGTCCCTCTCTTGGTGTGCAATCAGAGAGCTTCCTAAAACACAGCCCTAAACGTGTCATTCTGCTACCAGGAACAAAGCCTGGGCCCTTACCCCACACCCTGAGCACCCTTGTCTCCTCCTTCACCGGTTCACACCATGTGGACACCAATGGACTCAGCACTCAAGTTATTTCTTCCTGCGTTCCCTTTTCCCTATGCACTTTCATTCACACTATTTCCCACGCCTTAACTAAGTTTTTCCAATCGTTGTCTTTTTAAATATACATTCTTCAAAGAATATTTGAATACCACTTGTGTTTTCTAAATTCATTTTTCTCTCTGTCTAGCATTTGATGTATCATATCATATTATCAATTTCCATATTGTGTGCATATAATTACTGAACAGACAATTTGCTTCATCTTCTCCTCAGCAGAAGACTTTACATCCTCCTTCCCTTGGAAAACAGAAGCCATTAAATAACCACCCCAACTTCTTGCCATCACACCTACAAAGTCACCTGTATCCGTCTACATCATGTTCTCCCACCCTCCCACTCTTCCTACAAACTAATCTTTTTCTTGTCTCCTAATCCTATCCCCTCATCTCTGACCAAGAGCTTGCTTCATCAATTATCTCTCTTTTCTTCTAAATTTTTAACCTCTTCCTTTCTGCTGATTCTTCCTCTCAATAGTGCTGGGGACACCAGCTAGAAATATTCACACAAATTATTTTCAAGTCAAAATAATTTTGCTGACAGATCCTAAAGACTAGATACCCTGAAGAGCACACACATGCTTAGGAAGGTAAAAGAAACAAACAGTAAACACATTAGCCAGGTAAGAGAATTCTATCATCCATCACCGAGACAAAGAATACTGAAAGTTTATGCCAGGACAACCTCTTCCTTACTCTCAGTCCTACCTTCCAATGAAATATCCGTGACCTATGAATATCTGCTAATATCACCTGGCACCTGATCAAGGCAACTGTGTACACCCAAAGAACTATTCACAGGGATAGCTACTTGCGCCTCTCCTCATCTGGCATTCATCTAAGAGTCCTGGGTCTTCTTTCAGTTCCTCAAGCATGTTGACATCTATCCTGCCTTTGAATATGTCATAACATCTGCCTGAAGCCCTTTGTCATTTCTTCTCCTTCCAACCACTCTGTCTTTGACATGACTGGCTCCTTACCCTTCAACTCTCAGCTCAAATATCACCTCTCCTGACTGCTCTTTTGATATCACCAGGTCCTTCATAGAATTTCTCATGGCTTATAATTTTTGTTATTAATTTTTCTTGCCGCTGGACTGTCAATCACTAGACTATAAACTCTATGAGAACAGGGATTATATCTATCTTACTTACCATTATGTTTTCAGTACCTAGCACATGGAAATACTTGAGAAAGTGTGGAATGAATGAATTACGTTAAAAATTAGCTGAGTGTTATAGTGGTTCTGGAAGAGGAAGCTTAGCAGAACCAACTGAGGTTCTTATTTAAACTAAACAATCCTAAACCTCCCTCCCTAACTACACTTGACACTGTCAAAAAAAAAGCTATAGCTGGACAGTAGTTAAAGCCATAAAAATGAATTTTATTCAGGACTATTGCCATAAGGGCAAAGAGGCTTAGGTACAGAAGGGGGCACAAGTCCAAATGAGCAAGTAGTAACTTATGGCCAAGGGACAGGTGGGAGGTCTGTGAATGGAAAGTTACTAAGAGGTAAAAGGGGAGACTCTGGCTAAACTGACCTAACAAGCTCTTTGGTGAAGGCGGGGCCAGGGTGATCAGACATCACCAAGGGGGTGGGGAGGGTAAGGAACTTGATCATATTTGGAAAGTGATCAGATGTCCAGGGTGGGGGATTTTTTGATAAACTGACTTAGCAGGGCTCTCGGTAATAATATATTTTGCAAGGAAGTACACAGATGGGTCTAGGACAAGGTTCAGGAGCCCAATTAAAGTTGGGTCAAGCAAAGAATCTCTGCCAATACCTAGAGTCAGTTGTGCCATTTTTTGGATTGGGAGAGGGTACAGGTACACAAATTAGAATATGTGTCCCTCAGAGCCCTGCAGATTCTGGCATAGGGTAAGGGGTATAATATCAGTAATCACCATGGGAAGAGGAACGATTGTGTGCAATTGAGAAAAGTCACACAGCAATCTTCACATGTCATCCCTAGGCTCCTGTGAGAACCACTGCTCTACTCCCATACTTTATTATTCCTCGGATCTTTAGATGGAGAAGCTTGTCAATTCTCAGACCCTCGATCTTTCAGCCAATCTCAGAAGGAGGAAATGGCAACCCACTCCAGTATTCTTGCCTGGGAAATCCCATGGACAGAGAAGGCTGGCAGGCTACGCCCATGGAGTCACAAAGAGTCAGACACGACTGAGCAAGCACCCACTATTCACGCACAGAAAGTCTCTAGGGTATATATATATGGAAGCTTCCATATGGGTGACAGCTTTGCTCATCTCAACTTTCTTGATCTTTACATTCTTGTCCTCTCCACAGGGACCTTCGATCATTAAACTTACTAAGACATTCTATTTGAAGAGACGCTCTTATACTGATAAAATGAGAAGGCAAAGTTACTTCTTACAAGCTGCTTAATGTGTTGCCGTCACCAATGTAAAATGTTATTAGCACTATGAACTTAAAATCTGGGCCCCTACAAAAAATTTTCAGACAAAGTCATTTCCTATCCAACCCACAGATTCTCCCTTATCAATCTCCCATAAGTCCACACCCTTTAGTTGTATTAAATAAGAAAGGAGGGATGATATAGCAGGGGTAATGGTGAGGGGTACAAATTAAAGGGGTTTAGAACAATATTCTTATTCTTTTTTTCAACTGCAAATTCTTCCAACACTTCTTGCTTTGGGGAGAAACACTACAGGGTAAAATAGGAAGCAGTTCTAAGTGTTATCCCTGAGGGTCTTGTCTATGCACTAACCAACGATTAAAACAGTTTCCTCATCTTACTTAGGACTGAAATGAATGGGTAGAGTTAAGATACTCAAGAAGATTAGAATTTCAATTGAACTGCTTTCTGGAAAAGCAGTGGACTATGAAACTATTTAATTACTCTTTTCAGTTTTTAAAAATTAAAATGCAACACATTTCAATCACAACTAAGCCTGGTATTCAAATGGAAATGTGACTCCCCTAAAATATATTGATCTAATTTCTATTAAAGAAAGAAGTGTTTTCTGGGGAATTTGAGAGTCCATACAGCCTGCTCAATTGACTTGGGTGATACAGAGAGAAAAGACAAACCTTTGGAGAAATTACAGCTGAAATCATGATTTAGGATTGATTGAGCTAGTCCTGCCTTCTCTCTTGGTGTCTGCTCCCTCCTCTGGGAAAAAAAAAGTGATAATAGTATCTTGCAGGATAAATAAGAGGACCAGTCATGCTAACGGTAATAATAAAAGCAAAGGGCAATAAGAGAAAAGGGCAATTGTGTATGGCAATATTTTAAACACCATATTCTAGGTCCCTAAGAATCAGTGGAGGGACTTTATTTTTACATTCTATTTTTATGCAAGGGCCTCCTGAGTTTGCATTAGGAAAAAGCCACTGTTCTTCTCAAGATGCTTCTTCCTAAATATTATTTAGTTTGATTTACAGTCCCAGAAATGTGACCTCAGGCAAGCGCTCAGAAACATTTAATGGCTCCTAAACTTTACATTTAAGATTTTTGTATTTCTCAAGTTGAACCTGCCTTCATTGATTTCACTTGTTCCCTTCAAAACTGTTTACTGAAATGACCATTTTTCCCTTTGAACTGAGAATATTTCCAAGATTGTGTATTAAACAATGGTAATTATTGGGTCTCACACCCTTAGAGCACCCACTAAAACAGCTATTTACCTTCCTCTGGACATAAAGCAACCCCCAAAGAGTCTACTTTTTTAACCAAGGCATAACTTCTAATAAAGGAATTGTCAAAACAAAATTCTTAATTTTTCAAATTGCTCTTAATGTGACTAAAGGCTGAAATAATTTCTCTTCTATTGTTCTCCCTGTTTAAGGGTTCTAGCTGAAGGTTTTAATAAACAAAATGTATCAACTCAACTCCAATCATCTTCATTTCATCTCTCTCTCTCTTCTCACACACACACACACACACACACACACACACACAGCACCCACAAATACACCCATACACACACACACACACTTTGCACACCACTGCAATCAAAGCAAAATAATGTACCAAAGTTTGTGCAGCAAACTCCTAATTAATGATGAAAGCTCCTCGGAGTCCTGGTGCTGTTTTCCCAGTGGACCACTATTTTAAAAATATTTTTCCTTGAAAACAACAGCATGATTAATCCCACCTTTCCTATTTAAATTACTTAGGCAGAAACAACAATGCACTATGAGCAATTATGAAAAACACTTTATTATGTATAATTTGTACATGCTTCAATTTGTGATGCTTGGGTGATCTATTTTCCAGGTTGTGATGTCATCTGTCAAGATTTTAACTGATCTAATTTTCATCCTGTCATGCCACCTACAAAAATACAATTTGCAAAGTGAAGGTCTTCCTCTCTACTTAAATATCCACTTTTAAAAGTTTGCCAGACAGAGAAAATAAGAATAGAATACTTTGTACACATATCAACACCATACAAGGCATTATCCTTCACACAATAACATCTAATGTGTTCTTTTTATTTGGAAACAGCAGGAAGAGAGCCCCCTTTTCCTTAGAGGGAAACGCAAACTTTGTTGCTAAAGCCAAACTCCAGGGATGAAGGTGTGGTCCCCTGGGGAAAGTGGGGAGGGGGCTTATGGAGACGCATGGGTGCCTCATAAGCACTTCAGGAGGAAGGAATTGCAGGAGGTTCCTCGGGGACAGTCACATAGCTTCCCAATCCTAGCTCCTTTCCGCACGGCGCACTGCTCTCCCGCGTCACACTGCAAACAACACAACGTGTAGTCACGCCGCAGAAGCGCACCTGTGCTCCCAACAGGCGCGTCTCCCCATCACAAAGTCTGCCTCTGGGGAGGGAGATGAACCCTGCCACCGTCACCGTGGGTCTAAGTATAGTCAGGCTTGAAACAAGGAGAGCCTTGTGCTTATCATTTGAGAGAGAGAACATAAGAAGAATGAAATTTAAATTACTGAACTCCTCCTACTGTCTTCTACCTTTTTTCAGGGAAGTTACCTTTGCTGGGTCCTTCAGTTGCTCATAAAAAAAAAAAAAAAAAAAAAAAAAATTCAACCAGACCTTTTCATCTAAGAAATAAACAATAGACCTCACAATCCTTGCTCCCTGTATCCACCTTCTCATCCCAAGAAAAAAGATTAAAATGTGTGTGTGTGTGTGTGTGTTATTCAAGGAAGGTGAACAGACAGGAATCAAGATTCTTTACATCAACTTAGGTTTTTAAAAACTGGCAGTGCTTCAGAAGGCAGGAAGTAAATTACAGGAACAAGAATTGACTAGATTCAAGGACTCTTCCACTCAGAGAATTCTTTGGGATATTAAAAAAATAAATAAATAAAAGCATATTTTCAGGAAATACTGCTTTCCACAGAAACCCAAGGGCAGATTCCTGGTACCAGCTGGTCGATGTTCCGGAATGGCCAATCTACTCTTATCTTTAGAGACCAAGAGGAAAGGGTTGACACGGTGGAAGCAAAGGGGGAGCCCACGGAACTCTGCAAACCCATTATCTGAATGAATAGCCACATCCTGGGAAGAAGCTGGTGTCTAAGGTTCAAGGGGGTGCATTTCCTCGTGGAAAAGCATGGGGAGGGGTGACCCCGAAGCCTTACCATGGGGACTTGGCCATACTTCTTCTCATAAATTGGAATGCGTTTACTCTTGAGCTTCTTCAGAACTTCCTGCAGCGCTTCAATCTGCAACACACCGCCCCCCGGATCCCCAAGTTGCCGCCTTGGCTGTGCGCCCAGCCCAGGTGCTCACTTCCAGCCCTAGTTATAAGGAACCGGGGCACCACACACTCCTCCCCTGGACTCCGCAAAGAGGGACGTTCGAGGGGTGGAAACTTAGCGAGCGCTGTCCCACGGACTGACCGCAGGGCCAGGAGCCGCAGAGACTCCTGTTGCTCCGAGGAGCCGGGATCAGGGAGCTGCTCCACAGACTATCTGCAGCCCGTGGGCTCAAGACGTTCTTCGGGTGAGAGCGGGAGCCGGGGATCTGTGCCCACCTCCCCGGACCCTGACTCTGGGAATCGGGGTGGAGAGGCAGGGAGAGAGAGAGAGAGAGACGCGTGCAAAGCAAGGAACCTCGCGGCAAAGCCAGGGGAGTCAGGGGCGAGGGGGGTACCGACCAGCTCCTTCTCATGGGAGGCATCCTCCACGGCGGAGTAGATGTCCAGGGCTCGCGGCTGGAGCTCGGCGTCCTCCTGGGCTAGGGCGCCCAGCAAAGGTAGCAGCAGCAGCAGGGCGGCGCCCAGGAGGGGCAGCAGGCGCAGGCGGGGGCTCTCCATGGTGCTGAAACTCGGCGCTACTCGGGCACCCCGCGCTCCCACCTTTTATAGCGAGCCTGAGCCGGGGCGCAGGGAAGAAGGAGGGGGCGATGAAGGAAGGAAGGGGGTGTGGAGGAGGGTCCGGGTCAACCGTCTGTAGGCAGCGCTTCGCCGCCGCTTGACGTCAATGCCCGCCGGGCTCCAGGCGCCCCGGAACGAGGTTCTGCGCACAGATGGGCAAGTGCTCGGAGAACCGGGACCCTGCGCCCCCAAGTGCTGTCAGCCCCGCGGCAAGGGACGCTCCCAGAGGGGCCTGAGCTGAAGTTCAGGGGCGAGAGGTGAGGGATGGAGAGCGGGAGGGGACTAGGGAATGGAAAATGCCTTCGGGTCAAGGCACAGACTGAAGCGTCCCTCCCCATCACCTGGCAGCCGCGGCAGCAGCGCGGTCCACCTCACAGCAGTGCCTCGCTCCTCACCCCAGCCCCGTTTGCGGCCCCAGGAAGACGGTGTTGCCTCCAGGCACGAACGTTTGCTGAGCACCTTACTAGGCACTCTGTGGTGGAGGGGAGGCAAATACAGTCCATAAAGAGAGAGAGAGAGAGAGAAATCACGGCCTTCCTCCTACTGGGTTCTTTGATGGAGTCTGTGTGGTAATGAGAAGAAAAGGAAAACAGACTAACCCCAACTCAGTAGCGATGTGGAGAGTGTAGGGAGCCCGATTCTGGCTTCAGTCCTGGCTCTACCCTTACAAACTGTGTGTGTGACTTTGAGCACAAGGATGAAAATATCTGAGCCTCACCGGTTTTTTGTTTTTGTTTTGGAAAACTGGAATTTCAAAATGTACCTCACAATGTTTTCAAGAGAATGGAATGATAGATTAGGTATGTAAAACCCCTGGCCCTTAGCACAATTAGCGCCAAGCCTTTCCTTTGAAATTTGAGGCTGACCGAACAAGTGACTGTGGGCTTTTCCTCATCTAACGTGGCCATCCTCGGAAGCCCTCCTATTCACCGCCCCCCTGAAATCTAAGAAGTCTGACTAGAGAGAAAGCAAAGAGGGTGAGGAAAATGCAACAACCTAATTATGGAATTATCTTCAAAGATCAAAAGTCAATGGTGAGCCAGGTCCTCAGTGACTGCAAAAGACATTTTTTTCAGAGCTTGGAGTTCCTACAGTCTAAATGGAGATGAAATTCCTATAGGAGATGTTTTCCCACTTACCTAGAGGCTTATCCCACCTGTCTGCCCATCTGGCTTCTTCTTTCACCACACCCACTTTCTCTTAACTGCTCCCGAATCTATCCACTCTTGCCCAGCCCCGTTGCTACCACCCCAGTTCTGGACAGCTGCCCCAACCTACTTCGTGCTTACCCCCAGCTGCCACCCCATCTTCTCTTGCTTTCCTCTAATCCATAAGTCACCCCCAAGCAGAGTGTTTTTCCCCTTAAAGTACACTAATGGCTTCCCATTACTTTCCATACTAAGCGTGTGTGCTAAGTCACTTAGGTTGTGTCCAACTCTTTCCGACCCTATGGACGGGAGCCCATGAGGCTCTTCTGTCCATGGGATTCTCCAAGCAGGAATACTGGAGTGGGTTACCATGCCCTTCTCCAGGGCATCTTCCCCACCCAGGGTTCAAACCTGCATCTCTTATGTCTCCTGCATTGGCAAGCAGATTCTTTACCACTAGTGCCACCTGCAAAGCCCCCTCATACTAAGCACTGAATCTAAATTCTTTATCCTGACTTACAAAGTACTACTTGATCTGTACCCCTCTCCAACCACATGTCCTATTGTTCTGCACAGGTCCCTCTGCTCCAGCCTCAGTAGCCTTCTTTTTGGTCTTCTCACAGGCCAAGTTCATTTCCACTTTGAGGCCTTTATGCTTACCTTGCCTAGAGGCCTTTATACTCACCTTGCCTAGAAAGTTCCTTCATCCCCAAATGACTATTTCCTGTCATTAGAATCTCAGTTTCAATGTCCTTGACCACCCCATATAAAATATCTACCAATTTATTCTCCCACAGATTTATCATTTAGCAGACCATCTGGGTCATTAGGCTAGTTAATACATAATATGTTGTTTCATTTATCAAGTTATTTAATGGCTACTCAAATGCACACTGGAAAGCAAGTCAAGAAGTAATATCTCAGGACTTCCCTGGTGGTCCAGTGGTTAAGACTCCGCATACCCAAGGCAGGGGGCCCGGGTTTCATCCCTGGTCAGAGAACTAGATCCCATGTGCAGCAATTAAGAGTTCACATGCTACAGCTAAAAAGGATCCTGCATGCCGCAACTAAGACCTATTGCAGCTAAATAAATTATAATTTTAAAAAAGTAATATCTTCCCTAATAAGTTGCACACATAGTCACAACATCAAAATACTTTCCTTTGGAATAAACACAACTTGAAAATTAATCTAACACCTCTCCTAGCTCTACCTTTCACACATACTTTGCAATTCTACACAATAAAACTTCAGTAGCACCACATATCGCCATTCATACCTTACAGACACATATTGACACTCTGCAAAACCCATCTCCAATGATAAAGCTATTTGAAGCTTTATAAGAAAAACAGTCCCAAATAAGATTTTAGCCCATCCTTCTGCAAAGATGGGATATTCCCAATGTAGCACTTTCTTACATGAAGAAGATAGCACCAACCCAATATCAGTGGGGCTTGAACTTTTGTGCTATTTTTCCAATAGGAGTGGAACACAGGAAAAGATATCGTTTGTGTCTGGATAGAGAGAAAGTACTACATAGGAAATATCCCCATCTTTGTCAAAGAATGGGCTATTTCCTCTAAAGCTTAGAGTATCTCATTTACATGCTACATTAAATTTTTAAATATTTGTATTTAAGATTGTTTTTTATCTGAGTTTGCTGCAACTTCCCTCCCTCAAGTGAAACATCACTCTGTTGTTTGGGGTACACATTTATAATCTCTCAGAGGGGTGGGGGGCACACTTTCTTCTCTACATTGTCTGCTCTCCACCCTGTCTGCCCCCAGAAAGGAGATTACTTTCCACTAATGTTCATCTTCTGTTTACTGACTTTCAGTGCATAGCCTTTCTTCCAAAGGAGCTGATGTTCACTCTGTTCTGACTAAACATCTTTATCACTATCTGAAGAAAGTAATCTTCCAGAGAAGGACATTTGGTGTTGGTGCTAAATTGGGAGGTGTGGTAGGGAAGGCTATGTGCCTAACAGACAGCCTCCAAAGGAATAAAGCAGAGGAAATTAGACAAAGCTTTCCATTAACGTTTTTATGCTTTCAGTTAAAAGGCCTCCAATTTCAAGGTTTCCAATTTTTAAAAATATGAATGCCCAATATGTTCAAAGCACTGCTAAGTCCTAGCAGGACTGCTAAGATAATCAAGACAAAGTTCTTGCCCTTGATCTTTGGGTCTGGTCATGCCCCCAAATACCCCTAATACAACATCTCAGTGAAGTCAGGGTCCTAAAAGAGAAGGAAAAGCCCAGAGAAGTCAGAGATAAATTCCCTCTAAAGACAGGAAGCTAAAACAAACAAACAAACAAATGAACAAACAACAACAACAAAAAAAACCAAATAGGAAGCCTCATGAAAAAAATAGCAAATGAACTCCTGGATCCTAGTGGATGGGTAGAACTTCAGCGATAACAAACATCCCACTCTGAGGCCTTGGACGCAAGGGGGCTGTGTAAATAAAGTCACAGAGGCGAGGACATCTGGGAAGACACTGGCCAATCTGGTTTGCTGGTGAGTAGGCTGCATGGAGAATGTGAGAGGTGGCAATATGCGATGGGAAACAAGACTAAAAAGGAACAGTAGAGCAGAAAAAGAAAATCCAAAGCTGCAATAAACAGTGCCAGATTTGGATCCAATGAACAGGAAGCGGGAGAATGGGTGAACTCAAATAATTCAAATTTTTAAAATGCCAACACAAATGCAAGCTTTCTGACCTGAAAGGTCTAGCTTAAGATAAATAGGATACAGGGAGGAATCACTGATGAAGAGATACTGGTCCAAGGACAAACCCATCTTTCTCTGTTTCTTTTGCACAGCACAGCTGGAATGCAACAGACGGAGTGCCACACCCAGTCCACGCTCCTTGGGCCACATCCATCCCAGCCTCTCCTCTAACTCTTCTGGATCCAGACCTCTTAAGCTTACAGGAAAGATAGTTTGTTGTTGTTGTTTAGTCACTAAGTCACATCCGACTCTTTGCCACCCAAGGGACTGTAGCCTGGCAGGCTCCTCTGTCCATGGGATGTCCCAGGCAAGAATACTGGAGTGGGTTGCCATTTCCTTCTCCAGGGGATCTTCCTGACTCAGGGATCAAACCCACATCCCCTGCATTGGGACTCTGCAGAGTCCCCTGCAGGTGGACTCTATACCCACTGAGCCACCACAGAAACTGCCAACAGGGAATATAGGGTTAGCACTAAAGCAGCAGACTCTGACTTATTGGAGCAATTTGAATCTAGTTAACTTCCCAGCAATAGTGACAGAGTTTCTCATAATTTGGTCCTGCCCATATTTCCAATCTCATTTTCCTCCATTCCCAACAAGTCCATCAGATATCCTGTATCATATATTGCAGACACACCATATTAACGTCTTAATTTTGCACTGAATTAGAGAAATAAACTAGGCTATAGGAAGTAACAAGCAATCCAAAATCTCAGTGACTTGAAAAAAGCAAGTATATTTCTCACTCATGTCCGTGTGCATCAAGGGTTGATGGAGTGCTGTGTTCACCAGACTGACCGAACAGTCATCATTTCTGATGTTGCCAGTGTGTTCCAGAAGGACAAAAGAGCTCTGGACAGTCTCAAACAAGCTATTAAAAGCTTCGGCCCAGAAGTGATATTTCACTTTTGCTTCCAACTCACTATCCTAAACTAGTCACATGGCTCCGCCAAAGTAAAAGGGACAAAATAAGAAGTGCAATGTTCCCAGGTTCCTAGAATGCATTAGAGACTACCACACACTCTCTGCATGTTTATACTTCTGCCTCTATCCATGTCCTTCCCTATGGACCACACCTTGAACATCTAAAAAGCTCATGCTTTGAGATATATCCTACCTGAAGCCCTCCTCATCCAACGCTCCATCACACCAACAGGTTTGCCTTGCCTTTGTTTCCATGGAGTTCTCTACATATGCTTATTAAAACACCTATATTACTAGCTAGACAAGATCTTTGAGGGCAGAAAATTTATCTAATCACCTGTGTATTCTCAGTATGTGGCATGGTGCCTGACACACAAATGAGGAGAGGAAATGCTATGAAATGAAAGATTACCTTTAGACACTAACAAGATGACCATCCAATAAAGTATAATATACAATCTATTAAGGAATAGGTTCATCCAAGCAACACAAAAGTACTATCAATTTACTACCCAGAAACACCACTTTTACCCTTGTGTAAGGAGAAAAAATGTGCCAGAGGAGGTAAAAATGTTTCATAGTAGTCAGTTTCAGAAATAGGATTTCTGAGGTTCAGACTATGGCCTCTCTCAACATTTCCTCCTACAACTAAGGGTATTTCAGTTGCAAAATGGAAAATTTTTTCCCAGATGCAAAACTGGCTGTGTCACTAGGAAGAAGGCTATCAACTCCACGCTCTTCTTATGGACTTCATTACTTTCCCCTCACAGTCTCCATGATGCAATATGGAAAAAAATTGGAATAGGATCAATCCTAAAAAAAATTCTTGAGAAGTTTAAAACCTGCCCCTGATCATCAGTCTACAAATCATGGAGATGTGAATATGTGACTCCTATGCTAGACAGGGGTTTGGCTTAAATGGCATCTAAGGTCACTTTAAAAACTACTGTTCTGGGACTCTTCTTTGCCTCCTTCAGAACTCATCGAAGTGAAGTCTATTTCTTTTGACATAAACTATAACCTCAGGAGAAATAGGATACCATCCGGCATGATCCAAAGAGGCAGGGCCTGAGGGTAAAAGCATATTTTATAGGAAGAAAGATCTTCAACAAGTTTCTCCTCTCCTTTTTAGAAGTTCTCTGGTCCTGACATTTCTCTACAGCACATCAACAGAAGTTTAATCTGGCTCTGGTTTGAAAAGTAGATTCATCATGTTGGCTTGGCTTACCAGCTAAGTCAGACCCCCTCTTCTCCTGCTCTTCAAGCTAGATGTATTGACCATCAGGTCTCTGTTTTTCCCCTCAAACTTCCTCTCTAAAGCCAGTCTGGCAGCCTCCGAGATGGATGGGCTAGCGATCATTCCTTAAGCTCCCCCATCACTTGCAGGATGTCCACGGGGACTGCGCTTCTTACTCAGGAAGGGGAGATTAGAGTGGGCTTTGAGAAGACTGAAATCCAGAGAACCGTGAGCTTGCCCAAGGTAACATGTCAAAGTTTTCCTCTCCTGTTAATGATGGCTCAAAGATAGTTGCTTAAAAATCCATATGAACAGGATTATAGGCAAGGCAGGTTCTTACATTTCTATACAAAAGAAGCTTAGGGACTTTAGGGAAGGCAATCCAAGCAGAAGAGTTGTGCCAGAAGGGCATGTCTTAAAGCTGCACTTGCCAGAGACTTCACTGCTTTAGGAAGCTGTTAGACAGACGACAATGAAGATTATGGACATGCTTTTAAAAATCCTCGATTTTTTTTCAGTGCCCTGTGTTCCCTTAATTTTCCAACCTTCTCTGGGAAAGATAGCTCTTTAATAGTATTTTCCTCTCAGGCCCTGGGACCTCTACTCCAATTCATCTGAGGATGTGAGCTATTACTTATCTTCCTTGTTTATCACAGCAGTCTGTGGCTACCACTCCCTCTGATGGTATAATGCACTGTGTTTCAGCTCACGACTATTTAGGGCCCCACTGCGGGAAAGAATTATACTTTGGGTCCTGTTGAACTCATACATGGCCACATGACTCGCTTTTGGCCAGTAAAACTCTAAGCAGAAGTATGTTGGGTTGTTTTAATGGGAAAGTTTTAAAAGTCAGGGTATGCTTGGCCTCATTTTCCTCTTCCATGGTGGTCAGCAATGTTCCAAAATGGAGTGGCTCTGTCAGCCTGGGTTATGGAGGGTTTTGGAAGGAGAGAAATGTTGAGTACAGCTATAATCAACCTTCAGCAGACATGTAGTGTGTTTAAGGAAATAACCTTTTATAGATATGAGCCACTGAACTTTGGGGGTTATTTGTTATTACAGCATAATTCAGCTTAGTCTGATCAGTTCAGACAGACTACCATACCCATCAAAATATCTCATAGATAGTATTAGTTGTCTATCACTATAAGCAAATTAGCCCAAAGCTTAGCAACTTAAAAGAATCCATGTTTATTATGTCACCATGTCCATGGATCAGGTATGCAGGTGTGGCTTAGCAAGGTCCTTGAGGGCTTGCTACAGGGCCACAATCAAGGGGTCAGCCCAGGGTCTTTCAGAAGGCTGCAATCACAAGAAGTTGACTGGGGCTACTGTCATCTCAAGGCTCAGCTAGAGCAGGATCCACTTCCAAGATAACTCAGTGGATGCTGGCAAGATTCACTTCCTCACATGCTGTTGCACTGAGGTCTCAATTACTTGCTGGCTTTTGACCAGGGGTCACCCTCAATTCTCTCAAGATAGCCCTCTCCATCAGAGTGAACATGAGAGAAAAGCCTGAGAGAGAATGCCAACAAAAGGACCGGCTCAGTCTGTCCTAACCTAATCACAGATGTGACATTCCATCATTTTTCTATTCTATCAAATGCCAAATTCTAGTCACTGGGTGCTGCCCACACTCAAGGGCAGGGGTTACATAAATGAGTGACTATCAAGAGGCAGGGACTGCTGGGAACCATGATATAAACTGTCTACCACAATTATCTGTCAAAAAAAAAATTTAACACAAATTGTGCAAGAACCTAGGCTTGTCTGGTGAGGTAAAAAAGAGAATTGCAGAATTTTACAACTGGGTTCTGAAGCCCAAGAAGTCTAAATACCTTGTCTAGAATATATAGTCAGAAGTCAAGCCAGGACTAAAATTCAGATCAGGGACTTCCCTGGTAGTCCAGTGGTTATGAATCCACATTCTAATGGGATGCGAGGTGGGTCCCTGATTGGGGGAAATAAGATCCCACATGTCTCGGGGCAACTAAGTTTGAGCACTGTAACCAGAGAAGCCCCCATATGCTACAACTAGAGAAAAAAACCACTTGCAGCCAAAAAAAACACACCAAAAAAAAAAAAAAAAAATTGTTTCCATTTTCTAAAGCTAGTTTGGAAAATTCTATCTGAAATGATCATATTCATTCA
The DNA here is from genome assembly GCF_033118175.1 of Dama dama. Lineage (NCBI taxonomy): Eukaryota > Metazoa > Chordata > Mammalia > Artiodactyla > Cervidae > Dama > Dama dama. Next base: position 18,198,390 of record NC_083705.1, read on the forward strand.
TGAGTTATAGTATCCTTTCATATATAATGTTGAGTATATACCAATAATTCCCAGAACATTTAAAAAAAATTTTTAATTAAATTCAGATCAGTATTATTTCCACTAGAGATAACTGAAAAATTAAATAGCAATATAAGACAAATTGCATTCAACTGAAAGAGAAGCCAGCCATCAACTGCTAATTGAATTGCCAAATAAATCATCTAGACAACGAGTGTACAAGATGTGCAGAGAAAGCAAGCTCTTTAGGCTGGAACAGTTGGAAAGGTGGGTCATGATATGAGCTAGGCTTTGAAGAGTGTAATATTTGAGCAGAAAACAAGGGTTTTTAGGATTGGCCAAACTGAGGCTTCTTTAGGGAATGCTAGTGTCATTGGGAAAAGTTCCCCCAAGTGACTCTGATATAACCTGTTATAATCCCCTGGTTGAGGAGCACTGCTCAGGGGATCTTTGCATCATCTAGTGGGGTATCAGGGAGCATGCCTTGCCCTACAAAGATCTCCAAGGCCAAGTCTTTTCAGGATTCCAATACACTTCCCTCATACAAGAATAGCTCAATAGCCATATAGACTCTCCCCAGTATTGATGGGTAGAGTCAAGTTACTGCCAGTTCAGCAAAGACTTCCATGGTCCCCTCATCTAAACACTCATGAACACACCCAAAGGGTCTTCTGAGAGCACCTGACATGGAGAGATAAGCCCCAAGATATAATAAGTCATTAAACCTTGAAGAAAGACTTGTTTATATTCACCTTAAGCTGGTACTGTGTTCCCAATTCTGCAGGCAATAGCATTGACAGTTTAAGCAACTGGATCCAAGTCCCCAGTCAAGTGGGAAGGAAGCTGGACCCAAATCATCTGAAAAACTAGTGTTTTCTTATTTACACCTTCCTTCCATCTTGTTTTATCAACTTGATCTTTTTTTTTTTTAAAGGAGATTGGGGAAAAAAGAGAGAGCAAAAGAGAAGGAGAAAGTAAAATTTGAATTCTAAAATAATTTTTAAATTTGGTAAAAGATAGTCCCTAATGGTCAAAATCCCCTTTGCTTCCTGAGAAACCAAGTCATTTTCCATTGAAACCTGCAAAGATAGCTGATTAAGCGTCCAAGTGCAAGCTTTGACTTTTCAAATGTGAACTGGGACTGGCCGTGTTATGACAGAAACCTTAATACCAGATAGAAGGGAGAGGGCTTTAGGGCCTTTTAGCCGATGGGAGAGTAAAGATCTCAGCCTATGCAGACAGAAACACCACCCCCCCACGCCTGACTGAGGAGGGACCCTGTGGAGCCACAGTGACGGGCATTTGAGATGCTTTGGTCCCAGACGCAAATGTCATCTTCTGCCATTTGCACTCTTGGCCCAGGTCGCCCTGGATGAAGACATTGCTGATGGACATGGCCTTTGTCCAGAGCCCTGCAGTGGGGTTTGGAATGGACAATAGCTGTAGCTTTGCCCACAGCAGCCACACGATACCCACAGAGACCTATGTCCTCCAGGGTTTGCTAATGAAATTTCTCCTCCAGGAATTAAAAGGACTTCAATGAAACCTGTCAAGTTTATTGTATTTTTTATTACTATGTTTTACTTCTGAAGCAAGGCTGAACATAAAAGAGCAAGTAGCTTCAAAATGTTTCCTGTTTCCTAGGAATCTTAATATTTGCCATAAGACAGTCTTGATGTTCGAGCATTTCAAAGGAAAACTGAAACAATGCTTTGTTCTTTTCTCATCTTCTCTATTTCTCCAGAATTCTATAGAATCTTAGCTCTGGAAGTGCAAACATAAAAGTCAAAAGTGCCCAGGACTTCTCTTGCGGTCCAGTAGCCAAGGCTCTGCGCTCCCAACACAGAGGGCCTGGGCTCGATCCCTGCAGGGGTCAGGGAGCTAGATCCCACATGCCGCAACTAAGACCCAGCCACAGACAAATACATTTTAAAAAATGTTTAAAGTATAAAGGGCCCAATTACACATCAGTAAATCAGGATGAGGTGAATGGGGCTAACCCAGAGGTGCTGGGAGGCAGGTAAAAACACCAACTTTGATGCAAGACTTCATGAGCCCATTTGTCTGACATAGAGACCTGAGCCTGGACTGCTACTTACCAGCAAACTGGAAGCGGAGAGTCTTAACCTGGCTGGGGATTAGAGCCCCCTCGGGAGCTTTTCCAGCAATACTTATCTGTCCTCAGACTCTGATTCACTCAGCCTGGGATGATGCCCAGGCAAAGGCCATTTAAAAGCTCCCCAAACACCTGCCAGTGCATATTTAGGCTATTTCCATGTTTGGGCTGTTGTGAAGAGTGCTGCTATGAACATAGAGGTATATGCATCTTTCTGAATTATAGTTTTGTCTGGATATATGTGCAGAGTGAGGTTGCTGGATCACATGGTAACTGTATTTTTAGTTTTCTGAGGAAGCTTCATACTGTTTTCCATAGGGGTTGCAAGAAATTACATTCCCACCAACAGTATAGCAGGGCTCCCTTTTCCCCATACCCTCTCCAGCATTTGTTGTTTTTAATGGGTGACATCCTGACTGGCATGAGGTGGTACCGCCCTGTAGCTGTGATTCGCAGTTCTCTAATAACATTGGAAATCAACTATGCTTCAAGGTAAGTAAATAAATGCAAGCTCCCCAGGCGGAAGCTGGATGTATCTCACTCTTCCAATGATCAAGTGGCCTACGCACTAAACTAGGCTTGGGGTCAATTAGCTTTGTTCTAGCCTTGGGGTTAAAACCCAGATATCTAAGATGGCCAGTAAGGTAAGGCGTGAAGAGGGCCATATACAAGGCAACAGAAAGAGGTAGAACTTCTGGGTTTTTAATAGAGGTGGAAATTTGGATTTTTACAAGAAATTTCCTGATTTTAAAGTGCTGACAATTTAAACATGAAACTCTTTGAAGGTACACAAGGCAGCAGCCTTGGTCCCCACTCATACCATTTCCTACACTGGGTCCTCAGATGACCTGGTTATCTTTTTCTACCATGGATAAACTAGTAAAATTAAGGGAAGAGAGAACAGGTCAACAGAGCTTGAGTGCATAGCCTGGTTAACACAGGCCCGCGTCAATATGGGGAAGAGAGGTGAGCTGTCATATATACCCTTGGGTCATTCATTCATTCATTCATTCACTGTGCCGGGTCTTCCTTGCTGCTCAGGCTTTTCTCTAGTTGCAGTGAGTGGGGGCTACGCTCCAGTTGCGGTACACAGGCTTCTCGTTGCGATGGCTTCTCTTGTTGCACGGGAGGGCACAGGCTCTGTGGCATGCGGGCTTCAGTAGTCGTGGCTCAAGGGCTCCAGCGCATGGGCTCAGTAGTCATGGCACACGGGATTAGTGGCTCTGAGGCATGTGGGATCTTCCCGGACCAGAGATCGAATCCACGTCCCCTGTCTTGGCAGATGGATTTTTATCCACTGTACCACCAGGAAGTCCCTATCCATGTGTCTTTAATTGCATTTAATAAGACTGTGGCTACAGGGAAGGCACGGGAATATCCCCATCACCAAAATGCGTAACCCTGAGCCTGAGGCCAACTCTAGTGTAACTCTGAGCCCAGGTCTTAGACAAGGGCGTGCTACTGGGTCCAGGACTTCAGAAGAAACCCAACAAAAATAAGGAGGGGAATAACTGAACCCCTGAAAGATCACTGTTGAGCCTATTTATTGAGATCACCAATAAGAGCATGTGGTATAGAGGGGAAAGCACAGGAACTAAAGCCAGACACTCACCTGGTGTCTAGTATGACACTAGACAGACTAGACTGTCCCCAGACTCCACATCCATAAAATGGACATAAAAATACCTCCCCCTGAGAGTTACCATGATAACATAAAGTGTACAGAGCACTCTCACAGTGCCTGGTACATACAAGGCATTCCATAAAGTCCCAACCAGAAAAGGCAACCATTTGCATTCCTTTGTAGCTGAATTAAATCATCTCAGAACACTTACAGTTGGAGAGCTCTTGCAAATATCTAACTTAATACTAAATCCTTTTTGTTTATCTGCAACAACTGGCAAATACATGTTCTTTCCACATATTGAGCATGCATAAAAAAAGCCTCCTCCCATCATAGCTCTTTCCTCCAGCATTTTCCGAAGCTCCAGGGGTTCCTGTTGCCTCTGAATTTGTCTCTCTTCCCACATACCTGAGGTATACCATGTATTACTGAATCCACCATATCATCTGCCCACTCAGCTCATCAGGCTGTGAAAACACCACACCTTAGCAGTCTGCATAGTCTCCAGACAGAATTACCCTTAGGGAAGAGACTGTGTGTCATTTATCTTTTCATCCTCTTCGGATACAAAACATCACCCAGAAGACCAAAAGTGTCACCCAAGGCACTTTCTCCCAGCCTCTCTCTACAAAGCCTTATCTTGCCTCCAGCACCCGCAGCCAATTCTGAGATTATATTTTCCATCCTGGTGGGCTCTGCATTCCACAAGGCAGCCCCAGTCACGGCTATCTTTCACAACATCTGTTTACATGCAGTTTAATCTGCAGACGGGTAGTGACTTCTATCTCCAGCCACTCTATTTAAGGCCTTGAGGTTAGTGATAGTGTTACTTGGTCAGTCATGTCTGCCTCTTTGCAGCCCTATCGACTGTAGCCCGCCAGATTCCTCTGTCTATAGAATTCTCCAGGTAAGAATACTGGAGTGGGTTGCTATTCCATTCTTAACAAGCTAAACAGTACAGTGTCCTTAATCTGAGTTCCCACATTATAGAACAAGTTTTCTTGAGGGGATGACATCCCATCTGTGGTTAGGCAACTTTTTATTAATACTTCTCTGCTCTGTATCTCTTTACCAAGATACCTACCTCTGATTCAGATTCCCTGGTCCAGAAGTGGAGGGGTATGACTATTAACTAAGATAACTGATTTTTTTGTTAATTTATCTTTATCAAGGTAGTACTGACTTACAACATTATATAAGTTTCATGGGTACAACATTATATTTCTACTTCTGTATACACTGCAGCATGTTCACCACCAAAAATTTAGTTTCCACCCACCATCATACAGTTGAAGCCGTTAACCTATTTAGCCCTCCCAACCCTCCACCTTTTCCCCTTCTGATAACCACTACTCTGTTCTCCGTATCTGCATTTGTTTTTGTTTGGTTTGTTCATTCATTTTATTTGTTTGCTTTTATATTCCACATGTGAGTGAAATAATACAGTGTTTGTCTTTCTCTGTCTGACTTACTTCACTTTAGCATAACACCCTCAGGGTCCATCCATGTTGTGGCAGATGGAAGATTTCATCTTTTTTATGGCTAAGTCATATTCTATTTCTGAATACACCACCTCTTCTTTATCCATTCATCCATTGATGGTTACATAGGTTGTTTCCATATCTTGACTATTATAAACAATGCTGCTATGATCATTGGGGTGTAAATGTCTTTTTGAGTTAGCTATAACTGATTGTTTAAAAGATTTTTTTTAAGATTGTTTAAAGATTTTGTGTGCAAATACACCTGAAAGGAGATCAGAGTATGCTACCCCCAAAATAAGTACTTTAGCCTAAGGTTTATTTCAATAAGAATTTGAGCTGAAGAGAATCAACAGACACAGAAAGAATTCTCTGTCCCTCTCTTATCTGCCTATAAGCAGAAAATAAATTTTTCTGTACTAGAAGAGAAGAGTGACCCTTATCACTGAAGACTGAAAGAAAGCACCAAGATGAGTCTGCAGAAACAAACTTGCTAAAATGGCCCTCATCTTCTGTAAGTTTTCCCCATGTATTTCCTCGTCACTTTCTTAAAATTTATTGTCCCCTGAAGCCCAAACCCTCGTTCCTCTGTTAAAAAGGGCATATAATCTGCCACGTCCACCTGCTTCTCTGAGTTTCACTTCTTTTCTGTGAACTCCCACCCACGTAAATATTAATAAAAATGTGTGCTTTTAATCGTGTTGATATGCCTAACATCAGTCAAATTTGCAGACACCCAACCACTGAATCTAACAGGTAAAATCTTTTTTTCCCTAACAATTTCCTTCAAAGCAGACATTCTTGGAGACAGTATTCTTATTCTCTAAACCTAAGGACCTGCACCCCGTTCTTGGAAGATTCATTGTAGTTTATTTAATTAGAAAACAATTATTGAGCCCTCATGCATGCAAGGCTGCTGGTGGAGAATTATAAACACTTATTTGCCCTGAAGCCATGGCTAAGCTACTGGAGATAGCATGAGGATACATGAAACAATTTCAGAACAGCGTGAGATGAGCTGTAAAAAAGGAAAGCACAGAATGCTACAAGCTGGACCTTGATAGCTGTGCTGCTAGCTCAAATCCCATGCTCTAGCAGAGCAGCCGTGATGGTCTTTTTTAAACATAAACTGAGTCTTATTCTTCCCCTGCTCAGATCCTTTGAAGGCTTACTTTGCACTTAGAATGAATTCCTAATTCTTCTCACAGTCTACAAGACATGGAGTATATAAATGATTTTATTTGCAAAGCAGAAATGGAGACACAGACATAGAGAACAAATATATGGATACCAAGGGGGGAAAGGGAGGAGGGTGGGAGGAACTGGGAGATTCAGATTGACACATCCACACCATTGATGAAAAAGTGAAAGAGTTAGTCGCTCAGTTGTGTCCGATTCTTTGCGACCCCATGGACTGTAGCCTGCCAGGCCCCTCTGTCCATGGAATTCTCCAGGCGAGAATACTGGAGTGGGTAGCCATTCCCTTTTCCAGAGGATCTTTCCGATCCAGGTCTCTTGCATTGCAGGAAGATTCTTCAGCGCCTGAGCACCAGGGAAGCTACAAAATAGAATAGCTATTATAAAATAGACAACTGTTGGGAACATGCCGTATAGAACAGAGAACTCTACTTGACGTTCTGTGGTGACGAATAGGAAGGAAGTCGGTAAGGGAGGGGGTATATGTATACGTTGGAAGAGGAAATGGCAACCCACTCCAGTATTCTTGCCTGGAGAATCCCAAGGACAGAGGAAACTAACTGGCTACAGTCCATAGCATCGCAAAGAGTCAAACATGACTGAGCACACACACCCAAATACATATGTATGGCTGATTCATTTTGCCGCACACTAGAAACTAACACGACATTGTAAAACAACTATATTCCAATAAAATTTTTAAAAAATAAAATAAGGACAATGAGATATTCAAATATGGAAGAAAAAAAAAAAAAGACGCAGAGTGATCTGTTCCTTGCAGCCCTCTCCACCCACATTCACGGGTCCTTGGAGCATCTATAGGCTGTAGGCCTCCACTCATCTCACTTCAGGCCACTCCCCTTGACCCTCACCTACCCCTGAGTGGTTTCTTCTCCTCCTCTACGTCTTTTGTTCTAATGACACCTCGCCGGCCTCTTAAAATAGCTGCCCTCTGTTACCCTCAGTTATAGAACTCCATTTCCTTCAGAGGACTTAGACTATCTGAAATGGATTAACCTGTCTCCTAGTCAAAGGTTTATCTTCCTCCTTAGATTGCAGACTCAATGAGGACCGGGTTCTGGTCTGAGCAGAAGAGCACCGCACACTGAGCATCTCCAGAATCAATGGTTCTGAATGATGAGTGGAGTCAGAAGGTCAGCGTTCAGGACAGCACCCCCTCCTCCATGCCCCCACCCATCACCCACCCCCTGACGTCTGGGCCTTGTGCTGTCCGAAGCCAGCCACCCCTCACCTGGCCACAGCCGAGCAGGTGCAGGTTCTCCCACACACCCGCCGTGGCCAGCAATATCTCAGGGCCCCTCTGCAGCGGCGTTCCTGTTCCTGAGTTCTGTCCCCACCCGGGCCCCAGCCAAGCCTTAGGAAAATGGACTGGATGCAAAGAGAAACCTGCGCCCCCCTCCCTCCTCCCTCACAGGCACGCACGTGCGCGCACACACACACACACACACATCAGGGAAGCATGGCTGGGCTTCCACAATGGAGACGCAAACTACCCAACAGGTACAATTCTGGCTTTATTCTGAGATCTGAAACTCCTGGTCCCTCACTCCCAAGCTGTTTCCCAGGGGAGTCTGTGCTGGGCCTTTCTCTGGAGCTCCTGCTGAAACCCTCCTGAGTCAGCCTCAGGGAAGGCCTGGCCACTGCCGCCCAGAACATGCGGGCTGACCAGTTTTCAGCAGTGTCAGTGAGTGACCGTGGGCACTGGGTGACATCACACGTGACCTTGCACTGGACTTTCAACGCGGCACAGCATGAACTTCATCATAAGAACCGGAAAATACAGATTTGATGCCTCCAGAAAGAGATGGCTAAGATCTCATTTCCTAGGGATCAGACAGATCACGCTGAAATGGGTGTTGGTAATACCCACTGATTGCATCTCAAGGGCCATTTCCCTGAATGAAGCCTAGATCTTGTCATCAGAGAGCTTATTCCTTTAGAGCTGCATCTACTGGGAACATTTTAGCTCTAAAATATACAGCATTAGAGAAATGGGAAAAACCTTTTAGGATTGTATAGTGAAGACAGTTGCATAATAACCTAATTAAATTTTAGGATACCATAGAGCTTATTGAAGAGCAGCTATGAAGAAAAGATACATTAGTGTCTTAGGATATACGCTCAAAGACTCTGCCATCAGAGCCCTGCCATGAATGCTAATGGAACCCTTACTCTGGGCCAGGCACTGAGCAAAGCAACAGGCATTTCTCATTTAAACTGAGGGTCAGAAATTATTCTCCTATTTTCACATGAGGAAACTAAGGCTCAGAGGGTTTAAGTAGTCACACAGCTTATAAGTGACTGAGCCCTTTACCACATGACTCCATCAGTTCTTCCTGCCATCATCTCTGTTGCTTGTGAACTTGGGGGTCAGCAAGAAAGCCAGAGAGGTAACGAGCTTAAAATCCACCATCCACTGCCACACCGTCTGCTCCCTATTCCTCATCTAGGTGACCTCATCACCAGCCGCCCCCGGCAGACGGCTCTCAAGGCTGCTGCTTGGAAACTGGACCGGTGGGAACAGTGAGGAGAACAGAGGACCAGAGTGCAAGACCCTCAAGACCCTCTCCTGCCACTGACTCACACAGCCCCGGGAACCCGCACCCAGTGTCCCCACCACGAAGAACACTGATGGCACGGCTTTCAGACATAACAGTACTCAGCGTGAGTCACCACGATCCTACTGAACCTGAATGCAATATGCTTTCAATAAGCTGCTCTGTCAAAGCTCTGAGAGCTGAGTCTAATGGGTGCCCTTTAAATATAATCCAGGGTATATTTCTTTCCGGATATATGTTACTACTATCATTGTATTATCATAGAATTATGTAATAACAGTAATAAATGGCTAGTGTTTACAGAATATCTACTATGTGTCATGAATTACATAGATATTTCTCTTAAATAGCTGTATCATGAATAATGCACACTATACTAACATTTTAACAGCTATTAATGGCTATTAATAGTATCTTAGTATAAAGTTATTATTAAAAGTATTTTGTTTATCTATTTCAAATCATTTACAAGGTTAGTAATTTCACTCTTTCAGATTTTTATAGCAATTATAGTTTAGAATAGAGCCAGGCCCTATAAAGACAGGAGTAGGAAATGGCAACCCACCGCAGTCTCCTTGCCTAGGAGAGTCCATGGACAGAGCACAGACCATGAGACCACAAAGAGTTGGACATGACTGAACACCGGCACTATAAAGATTGATTGATTCATTTAGTTCTTCTTAACAACACTATTATCATTTTTTTTTTTTTTTTTTTTGCAGATAAGGAAACTGAGATCCAGAGAGAGTAGGTAATTTGCCCAGGGACACACAGCAAGTTGATAGCACAACGGAGATTTGAACCCTACCAATCTGATTTCAGAGTCCAAGCTTATGGCCTCTTCACTTTGCTGCTACAAATGATTCCAATGGCTAACCTCTTGAGAAGGCAAAGGATAATTACATAAGGCTAATGATTGTATATAAAAAAAAAGATTAGCAGGTTCAGACAAGCCCATCCTGTGACAGAGTCAGAATCACATACATTTCACAGGAAACTTTCACAGACTGAAAGTGAAGGGTTAGTCGCTCAGTCGTGTCCAACTCTTTGCGACCCCACAGACTGTAGCCCACCAGGCTCCTCTGTCTATGGAATTCTCCAGGCAAGAATACTGGAGTGGGTAGCCATTCCCTTTTCCAGGGATTGAACCCAGGTCTTCTGCATTGCAGGTGATTCTTTACCATCTGAGCCACCAGGGAAGTCCT